>NW_019416350.1:180341-370619 GCF_000390285.2 Anoplophora glabripennis | reverse complement strand
ACGAAGTGGTTATATAATTTAATATTTAATTTATTAATCTGAGTAGTACGGATCCTAGAAAACGATAAAATCAAATTTTCCGCATTTCTGGTATTATATGAATGCACGTCTGAATGTTTTGAAAATTTATCTAGTCCACGGTGTTTCTGCAGCAGAGACTGAAAAATATATATACTTGGTAGAGGCATAATACGAAATTTTTTAAACAGTGGTAAGCATGGGGTTCCATAAGGGGCACCCTCGATAAAACGGACCGCTCCCTTTTGTAAAACGAATATCTTACTCGCAGCGCTTGAGTTACCCCATAACGTAATACCATATGTTAAGTGACTGTGAACAATTGCAAAATATACCGTTCGTAACACATTACTTGAAAGGAAACGTCCCAACTGCCTCAGACAGAATATTTGAGATGACAACTTTGAGCTAAGGTGATGTACGTGAGATGACCATTCCAATCTACTATCAAGTGTTATACCAAGAACTTTGCAATCAGATTTATGAAGGCATTTGTCGATGCTAAATGTAATATTTTGGGTTTTGGACTCATTAAGTTTTAATTTGTTTGAACAAAACCAATTTTTAGCAAGTTGTAGACTGCCTAAACTTAAGTCGTTATATAAAAAATATATAAAATAGTTCAAACAAGTTTTATAGAACTATATGTATTCCTCAATCTGAAATTTCGAAATATGTAAAAAGTAATTTCCTAGGACAAATTGTAAGTTCTAACTCAGTGGTTCCAAATTTTTGGGAGATGGCGTACCACTAAAGCAAAACTTGTCTCTTCAGGAATTATGTACGTCTAAATTTGGGACTTTCCTTACGAATATCTTAAAAACCTCTAACATTTATTTATAATTTAATTAAAACGCAATAAATTTCCTAATTTATGGAAAACTTCAATAATCAGTCCAATTCATAAGTCACGTGATAACCATTTCAGTAGTATCGTTAGTTCAAAGCAACATGGCTCTATTCCAATACGATCTACGTCTACCAATTTACTAACTTTTATACCTGAAAGGTCTTTGAGCACGGAGTGCAAGTGGACGCGGTATACACTGATTTTTGCAAGGCCTTTGACAAAGTCGACCATAACGTGATAATAAATAAACTTTGGGCGTGTGGAGTAGCCGACTTGATTGCGTTGATAGTGTCATATCTTCAAAAGAGAGTTTGTGGTAAAATATTCCGTTTTTTTTTTTCTAACGAGTATAGAGCATACTCTGGTGTCCCATAAGTATCTAACTTGGGGCCACTTTTATTTTTATTTTTTACTAATGACTTTGCTAACATAGTTTATAATTCAAATTGTTTTATCTTTGCAGATGACCTGAAGATATACGAGCGTATTGAATGCTCCAATGATTCAAGGTGATATTGACGCGGTTTATGAATGGAGTCGAACCAATAAACTTGGCTTTAATGTCCAGAAATCTTTTACACGCAATAAATAAACAATATTTGTCGATATTTAAAGAATGTCATTGATTTAAGCAGGCAGGATTATGTTAAGGATTTAGGTGTAAGGTGTAACTATTCATTCCAAACTGTCATATAAATTGCACATTGAACATATAACCGCGTCAGTTTATAAAGCGTTAGGTTTTGTGTTGAGGGAATCGAAACATTTTCGTAACATTAATTCAATCATTTCATTATATAATAGCTTGAGTTAGGTCCAAACTTGAATATGGTTCATTGGTCTGGCACTCCCTACCTGGAATATATACAAAAGTATAGAAAAAGTACAGAAACAATTTCTAAGATTCCTTTATTTTAAGAAATATAATTGACCTTCGGATTACAATTTTAGTCGGAGTGTTCACTTATGTAAAAAGTTTAAAATCAATACACTGTACAATCGGCGTGTTATTGCAGTACTCCTGTTTAGATACAAAGTCCTTAATCTGTTTCAATATCCACCAGAGAAATACTAGAATGCACAAACTTCTCCACATCCCCACTCGTAAGACTATCAAATTTGCACCTCTCCTGTTGCTGTTCCGTTTAATCAACCAAGCTACTACCAGGGATTGCGTGGACCTCTCTAATTCCTTTTATTCATTTATAAAATCTGTTGAGTTTATATATCCAGTTGATAATAATTTATGCTAATATGTTATGTATAAGCATATACTGTCTGTTGACCAGTCTAATTGTATTTATTTTGTAATTTTGTTGATACGCCTAGGTTATTTATCGTCATGCTCTATTATTTGGTATTCTTATGTTTCTTGTAATTAGGAATTGTTGCCTGTTTGGAAATAATAAATAAATAAATATATTAAAATGTCTGAAACAATTTGGCAACACACGATTCTTTATACAGGATGTGGCGTGTATAATCTATAAAAGTTAAACTACAGCATCCTGATGATATTTGTTATAGAAAATTCTTATACGAAGAAGTTCTATCTTCGTGTTTAAGTTCATTTATTCAACGAAAATGAAGGCCGACCCTGTGTTATTTATTAAAAATTTTGGAAATGTTTTTATGCGACCCGAGAAGCAACCTTATAATTTAAGTAGGTATAATCTAATACTAGTAATACTAAAAGAAGGTTAGATTACACAAAAAAATTTGTGCAGTCAACTGATTTTCTATTTGTATTGAATTCATTATTCACTTAATTATTAAATAGATAGATAGATAAGCATTTTATTCCTGTAGATAAACATTTACATTTATAAAAGAAAATAACAATAAGCACAAACTTACACAAAACGATAAACAAATTGTTGAAACAAATAATTTGCTCAAATACTTTCACTTTACGATTTTATTTTGGAATTTACAAAGATGAAACAATATACATACACATGCTATGAAAGTTATCGTCTCTCTCTGTGGTTCGCTTGTCGACACCGCGCAGGGCACGGCTCTGTCGGGATACCAACCGTTACAAGGAGGCAAACCCTTTGGCAATAAACTAACTAACACAAATCAAATTAAATACATTCAGAGTAAAATTCGTCTAAACTATAGAAACATCCCTCGATCAGAAATGCCTTCAAGGATCCAATAAAAACCTTTCTACCTTTACAGAGTTTAACATCCAAAGGCAACCTATTATATATACTCAAACCTACTACATCAGGTAATCGTCTTGTTATATTAAGCCTTCTAAATGAAACATAAAAATTATTTCTGTTTCCAGTGGAGTACAGGTGGCGATCACCCTGTCTACCAAACATAGCATAATTGTCATAAATAAATGTACAGACTTCCAGCAAATATATACCGGTGAGTGTCAGTATCCTCAGCCTACGAAAGATATTTCTACATGAAGTTTGATTGGTCGCCCCAACCATACAACGAACAATTCGCTTTTGGGTTAAAAATACATCAGAGGTCATTGCACCTAATCCCCAAAAGCATATACCGTACTTTAATCTGGCAAATACCTGCGCATAATAGATACACATTAATTGGCTCTGTGTAAGGACCTGCCTTACATTTCGAAAGAGAAAGCATATAGAAGCAAGCTTTGATGTAAGTGCAAAACAGTGATCCCTCCAGGTCATAGTATCATCAATTATTAGACCGAGAAATTTTACACTCCTATCCTCCCCTAAAATATCATTACCGGCTTTAATATTAAGTTTAAGGTTACTACGGTTCTGAGATGTATGAAATCTCAACAGACTAGTTTTGGCACTATTTAGGTACAAAAAATTGCAATTAAACCAGTCATTTAGGTCACGAAGAGCACCATTACAAGCACTTTCTAAAATATCGTTTTCAGGTCGAGATACAATTAAAGAAGTGTCATCAGCATACAAAGTTGCCGAAACGCCGTCAGGTAAACAATTTTCCAGGTCATTCATGTACAGAAGAAACAACACAGGGCCCAAAACAGAACCCTGAGGCACTCCAACCGTAACATCCACCTGCCGAGAACATACCTCTCGAATCTCTTGACCATGCTTAGAGGTCATTCTAACCGATTGTTTTCTATTTTTTAAAAAACTAGAGATCCACGATAACGTAGATCCTCTTATTCCGTATTTTTCTGACTTATACAAAAGTCTATCAATATTTACACAATCGAATGCCTTGCTGAGGTCGCAAAATATCCCAGCAGGGCACTCACCTCGGTCGACAAAATTAATCAGTTGAGTGTAAAAATAAGTTATTGAACTATGTGTAGATTTTTTAAACTGAAATCCGTGTTGTGATACAGTCAAAATATTGAATTCCTTCATAAAACTCTCCTAACGAGATCTAAAACAGTACTCAAATACTTTACTAAAAGCTGGCGATAAAGTAATGGGCCTATAATTATTAACATTATGCCTATCTGATCTTTTTATATACTGGTACAACATGGCTAAAGTTGAGAGCTCTTGGAAATTGGCCTGTGACAAACGATAAATTTATAAGATAACATAGAGGCTCGAGTATAAGTTCCACCACACACTTAATAAATCTCGATGAAATCCCATCCGGGCCCGAAGACTTTTAACACTTTATGACACCAAGTACCTCGTCCTCAGTAACAGGTGCAAGAAACATACTCAAGTCCGGCAAAATATACATCATCATATCTACCACAAGGCAAAATTTTACTTAACACCCTCAATGGAGCCTCTTTAAAAGAGTCCAAAAAAGTGCGGCCACATCTGAGGGATCCGTTACCATCTTGCCCTCATGTTCAACAGATATACCGACATTTCTGTCACCCCCACCGCTGCCACAGAGCGACCTCGTTACACCCCAAACAGCCTTCGAAACATTATCAGAGTTTTCTATTATGTTTTGATAAAATCTCTATTTAGTTCTATTTACTAAACTAATGTGTTCTTTTTTTGCTTGTTTATAAGTTTCAGCATTAATAACATTTAATTTCATTAGCTTAAATGCATCCTTTAAATCGTTACTAGATTGTTTTACTTCAGGTGTAACCCACTTTTCAGCTGACATAACTCTTTGGTTTTTTAATGGAAAATGCAAATTGAAAAGATCAGTAAATATACAGTAAAACCAGTCAAACGCATCATCAATGTTGTTTAGTGTATATAGAACAGACCATCTCACNAACTCTCCAAACGAGATCTAAAACAGTACTCAAATACTTTACTAAAAGCTGGCGATAAAGTAATGGGCCTATAATTATCAACATTATGCCTATCTGATCTTTTATATACTGGTACAACATGGCTAAACTTGAGAGCTCTTGGAAATTGGCCTGTGACAAATGATAAATTTATAAGATAACATAGAGGCTCGAGTATAAGTTCCGCCACACACTTAATGAATCTCGATGAAATCCCATCCGGGCCCGAAGACTTTTTGTTTTTTAAATTATGTCTTATGACACCAAGTACCTCGTCCTCAGTAACAGGTGCAAGAAACATACTCCCAAGTCCGTCAAAATATACATCATCATATCTACCACAAGGCAAAATTTTACTTAACACCCTCAATGGAGCCTCTTTAAAAGAGTCCAAAAAAAGTGCGGCCACATCTGAGGGATTCGTTACCATCTTGCCCTCATGTTCAACAGATATACTGACATTTCTGTCACCCCCACCGTTGCCACAGAGCGACCTCGTTACACCCCAAACAGCCTTTGAAACATTATCAGAGTTTTCTATTATGTTTTGATAAAATCTCTTTTTAGTTCTATTTACTAAACTAATGTGTTCTTTTTTTGCTTGTTTATAAGTTTCAGCATTAATAACATTTAATTTCATTAACTTATATGTATCCTTTAAATCGTTACTAGATTGTTTTACTTCAGATGTAACCCACTTTTCAGCTGATATAACTCTTTGTTTTTTTAATGGAAAATGCAAATTGAAAAGATCAGTAAATATACAGTAAAACCAGTCAAACGCATCATCAATGTTGTTTAGTGTATATAGAACAGACCATCTCACTTCAGCTGAATCATTACTGAATGTTAGAATATTAAAATTACTAAAATTTCTTCGAAAAACGAAAGTATCCGTATTTAAAGAACTATCCTCAAAAGCTGTTGATGCGCAGAAAATCGCTCTATGATCGGACAGGCAAGTGTCATACACAGAAGTACTAACTGAGGCACCATTACAAAATATCAGTTTATTATTGCCCCGAGTGGGTTCTTTAACTATATTTATCACATTATAGGTCCCCATGAGTTTACACAGTCTATTATATTTAAGAGGATGTTCGTATGGGTCTAAATTAAAGTCCCCAGTCACTACTACAGTTGTCTTAGAGCTATATAGAGCATCTAATATGTCAGATAGCCCATCAAAGAAAATTTCAAAGTCTCCTGACTGCCCAGGGGACCTATAACAATTCAAAACAACAATCTTCTTACCAGACTGAGTATACCACTCCACGCCACAAATCTCAATATCTTGTTCCCGGCAATACTGAGCCAGATTAATAGGTCTGGTATCCAGACAACTCGCGCACCATATACCCACGCCACCGTCTTTAAGTACGGATCTTGCGTAGCTAGCAACATTTGCAAACCCCGGAAAATTAAACAAATTTTCTGATCAAGACCACGTTTCTGTGAAACAAAAAACTTTCAAATCTTGTTTATCTAAGATCTCAGAAATAATTAAATTAGTTTTATCAACATTTAGACATTGACAATTTAACAACTAGTCATTTTGTGGTGCTACGCCTACGTTGGTTGAGGTTCCCTTTTTTTCCGATGAAAAAACCTCGAGACCATGGTTCCACGTGACCAAATTTCAGGTTGCATAACTTTGTCCACATTTTGGAGATCAACTGTAGCTTTAAATGATGCATAATACTGTGGAAATTTCGAAAAATTTTTTTCTTCGACCTTCACTTCCGGGAACCTTGTATGAAGAAAATCTTCAACCTGTTTACCAGCAGTAGAAGGATCAAGACGAGAAATATATATAAATGCTTTTTTCGGTACTGTTTTTAAAGCACCATTTTCAGTTTCCCCTATAATAACATCTTGCTTTTTTCTTTGATTCCCTTTCCGTCTAACAACATCCGTCCAATTTTCTTTTGCAACCGCTCTGACGTTTTTTAGTGATTCACTTTTGTCAATATTATTTTCGAGATTATTTAAGTTTGTTTGTTTTGAAACTGCACTGTTGTTTATTTTGGTTTTAGAGTTTTTATTTTCTCTTAAAGGCAAAGATAACGCACTCGTTTTTGCTGTTTGTTTTTCCACAATCACGTTGTTTTTTACCCGGTTGGCCGACCGTTCAGACTGTTTATCGTCACCCATTATAACCGTATCACAATTTTTATTCAACAAATGAATTTGCACATTCAATAAAGCAATCTTGTCGTTAAGTTCACGAATGATGTTATCTTTTTGTTTTATAATATATTGGAAGATATGTATATCTACCTTTTTTTCTACACCTGTTAGAATTCTTAGAGCATCGTAAAAGTCGGCATCTTCTGTACACGTATCCTCAACTTTAACATTTAACAGTCTAGCACAACTAAGATGAAAATATGATTTACAGTTTACACAAATAAGTGGATTTGTAGTTTTTACTTTGCATCTTTTACACAGCGAGCCCATACTACTACCGCTCGCGGCTGCCATCATAGCGGCAAATATTAAGCATCATCCATCGACCCATCAGTGTTAAAGAGTGAAAGATTCCAGACAAAATTTTTATTTTGTAATTCCACGATAGTGATAGTGTAATTTTTATAAAGTAAAAAATAAGAATATCGTGCTGGTTACATTAAAAACGAGATTCTTATTTCTTACTTTGCTTAATTTTATAGTTTGTGCATAAACTAGTTTTACAATGAACCGAGAAAACAATGCATTTACTATTTCCGGACGTGTCGATATGGTTTAGTGAATGGTGCAGCCGGAGAAAATGCGCTCGCGGCGACTAGGTTGTACTGGGAACGATGGCCACAGCGTCACACCCCATGTGAAAAAACAATCCTACAGTGCGTTCAGCGGCTGCGAGATACGGGAAGTGTTATTCCTCTAGGAGAAGGACGTGATCAGCAAGTCAACATTAATGTTGAAGATGCAGTGTTGGAAAATCTTGACGAAGACCCCACAGTCAGCACTCCACGACTCGCATAGCAAGTAGGAACCTCATCTCGTACCGTACATCGTATCTTAGTCATTGCACCCCTATCATCTGCAACCAGTTCAACAGATTTTACTCCCGGATTGTGATCAACGAATGCGTTTTTGCAGATGTTTTTTACAGCAATGTGCCAATCAAATAGACTTTCCTGCTTATGTTTGTGTAATAAATGAGGCGACATTTACCAGCCTTGAAATGAATTTCCATAATATACACATATGGGCCGATGAAAATCCTCACGCGATTAGGGAAACTCATTTTCAACATCGGTTCTCGGTTGGACTGACATAATAGGCGATATACTTGTGGGTCCCTATTTCCTTGAAGGACTACTAAATGGACCAACATATACTGATTTTTTGGAGAACCGGTTGCCTGAATTATTGAACGATGTGGCATTACAAGTTCGGGCATGTATCTTCAAGATAAGGCTACTTCACACAGTACTCGAGAAGTAACGACTCTTTTGAATGAAATGTTTCCTCAGCTATGGATTGAACGCTTTGGTCCTGTGCGGTGGCCACCTCGGTCACCCGATCTAACTCCAATGGACTTATATATATTTGGAGTCACTTGAAGTCATTGGCTTACAATACTTCAATTGCTACGGTGGAAGAATTGCGGAACCGTATACTTGAAGCTGCTGACACAATTTGGGGAATACCTGGAATTTGGGAAAATATTCACCAAAATTGGGTGCCATGTGTGATTCCGCGCTAATGGGGATCAATTTCAACATTTTTTCTAGAAATGGTAAGTTTTATTTCATTTTGTTCCATATTTTAATGGAGTTTATTTAGCGCACGCAGTTGGCAACTACATATGCTTACGGACGTGGTTTTGTTTGCGAACTCTTGCAGTAATAACAATGCATTTAAGATAGTAATTACTATTAATTATTATAATAAGGAAATATCAGTTTTTTTAATATCTATTTTTCTTAGTTTGTACTTTTGCATTGAAAAATTCCCCAAAAATTGAGAAGTTTCTTTTTATCTTTCAACGACGATTTGTTTACGCGGCTGGTCTACAGCACGTAACTCATCATACAGCACACGGATAAGACCGTTCCAGAGAAAATATTTTGATCCATAATTGAACTTTAATTTACGCAAAAAAACGCAAAAATAGAACTTACTAGTATAAGACTTTTCTATTACAAATATCGTTAAGAAGCTGTAGTTTAATTTTTGTAGATTATACACGCCACACCCTGTATTTCGACTAATTTTTTATTCGTCTTATGACTGTGTATGTGTTTGTGTGGAGGTATGCTTTGTAAAACTACTCTGTATTTATTTTCCATGCAATTTTTACATAGCTTCTCAACCGACGCTCGAGCTTATATAATATTAATTAGCTGTTCTTAGTCGCGTGGACAACCTGAAAGATTGGGTACCACTGCTCTAACTGAAAGTTTATTACTAGGTTTTTTAAATTATTTTTTAATTTATTTATTGATTAATTTCTTCATAAAAGATATTTTAAAGTATATTTAAAGTCAAATGCATAAAAGAAATCGACCAAAAAAGGGAGTGGTAGTAACATAGAACTGAGAGTGATTAACTGTAGAAGATAATAGTAACAATGTAAGGTATGTTTTAGTGCGCGTTTTAACGCCTCATAAAGTTTATTTTATATTGATCTGTCTAAAGAAGACAAGAAATGAAGCCAATTTATTATCTACCTGTCACTCATCATCAATTTTATTTTCACACTTTTAAACATATTTTTTACAATTGGAAACATCACTGGCCTCATTCATAAAAATATTGTATTACAGTTTTTTTAAATAACCAGTTTCATTGCAATCTTATTCTAAATTGCCTATTAAAGTATTACTACCATTTACGAAAAAATGTTTTTGAAGATTGTGAAGTTGAACTAAAAACATTTTTTTTCGATCATACAATCAATATGAGAATAAAGTGCGATGCAGTAATTATTGCATCTGGCTATTAGTTAATAATAAGTATTCAACCAGATATATTTATTCTAAAGAGCAACGGAAGACATAACCGATACAGTTTCTACTTGAGCCATTTATGTCGGATCCTTTCAGATTTATGAAAAGAAATCTGATAAATAGGGTTTCATGCAAAAGGCGTATATATTTAAGCTGTCGCTTTATCGATGTCACGTACAAGAGTTCCAAAGGATGAGCAAATTCTATCAGAATCTCCCGCACTAAATAAAATTAAATGACAGCATGATCCCCGTCATTAATCTTTATGTTGAGAATAAGAGACACTTGTGTTATTCCATAGTAGTATATATAATTTTCAACATAACAAACAAATGTTTTTGATACAGAAGTTGCTTTCAATGAATTAAGTTTGTGTAGATTACAAAGTAGGTACGTTTAAGATTAGATGCAATGCATAATTTTGATGGCAACGTTTTAATACTGTACTTCTAGTAGCAATATTTTATTTATTAATCAAGTGTTATACATAAAAAGGTTTGTATTTTACTTAGGGTTTTTATTTAAATTAACATTATACAGGGTGATTCACAAATGGTGACCAAAAATGAAACCTCGTATTCTTTGGTGAATTTTGAAAAAGATACACGGTGTTAAACTTAAAAACATATTTCTAATTTTTATAATTAAATTAAAAATTAGTAAGTGAAATAACTTGAAATTGTGCACACGTATTTATGTAAACATTGTCCAAAATCTCAGGAATTTTTATAAAATTTAGAAGCTTCGGTGGCGGAGATACAGGGTATCGGAAGCATATTTTTCTAAATAAAATAGTACACCTCTGCTTTACGGTAACAACCATGATATTTTCGGATTGGTCTTTCAATTTTCTACAAATTACTACTCTTTTTTGAAAAACGCCTGATTTTCGAGTAAAACTTAAAAAACGAACTGAAAACACCGGACCTCAACCCACTGGATTTCTTTTGGAAGAGTGCTGTTAAACGGCTGGTATGTAGTGAATAAATTAATAAACTTTTCCGGTTAGAAGAAAGAATAAATAATGCTTTTTCAGATTCAAGCAACAGTAAATTTCGAACAGATTACATTTTCGTTACTAAAAAATGTCGCGCCTCTGTTCGTGCAAATGGAGGTATTTTTGAGCATTTATTCAAATAAAATCATTAAAATGATGACTAATGTATTAATTTCTTTATTCGAATAAATAACCGAATGATTAGTGCTTGTCATGTCATTTAAGTAAAAGTGTTTTCAGTTGATGTTTTAAGTTTCGAAAATCAAGCTTTTTTTGAAAAGGAGTAGATTTGTAAAAAATTTTGGACAATATAACAATAGGAAAGACTCCCCTTAAAATTTATCAAAGAATATGAGGTTTCATTTTTGGTTACTATTTGTGAATCACTCCGTATAGACAGATATTATTGAAACTCCAAATCGCTACTTAAAATTTATAATAACCAGCACTGTTAATACCTACCTATTGAGAACCACTGGAATCGACCCCGACTTACATGCTACATAAAATGAGGTGAGTTGTTGCGGCTGAAAATGAGGCATCGTCCACTGTTTTGCACCGTTTTTTTGCACCAAGAAGAAAAATTCCTAGTTCAATTTTGTATAATTAGTCCTACTTTAATTTTCATTACGAAAACGTGTGTTTTCATTGTGAAAATAATTATTAAACAAATGTTTAATTGAAGTAATTAATTTTTCTAATTCTTAATTTTAACTGTGTTTCGTTTTTTTGTAAAAAATAATTGCCCGCGTGGTGTGTATCCAGTGGCGGCCCGTGGGTTTGAATAAAGTTCCTTTAAAAACATAGGCATCACTAAGATGTTTATCTAAAACGGGATCAATTTTTGCACTAAGCATAGTCTATCAGTTCTAAAAATGCCCCTTTGTTTACCGAGTCACTTTTTTTATTATGTTCACGAGGAGGAAGGTTACATGTACCACATAGTTTTAAGAAATTTATAATTTTTGAAAGAAGCAATCGATTTTTCTTAACTGTTTCGTTATGACTGAATATTTGTTCTGCATAAGCACTATTTAAACAAGAAGCAATATTTACTCTTCCTAAAAGTAAAAAACTCACCAACTTATTTTTGTGTTTAGGAGAATTTTCATGTTTCTTAATTTTAATTTCTAAATGTTTCAAGTCAGAAACTCCAGTTTTCATCCAGTTTTCTTCGCCTCCTCCAAACAATGAAGATACAAAACAAAAAAATCTATTTGTTTGGTCACAACCACACAACCACAGGGTCTTATCATTAATGTTTTTATCAAATTTGCGAAAGCCGGCCCACTTTTTGCATTCTTTCTGCACCTGAACTAAATTCAACACTGGCGTTGGACGTCCGTTATTTTTTAATTCGACTTTTTCCTCTAAACTTAAATTACTAATAACAAGTTTTTTTATTTCAAAAACCCTCATTTTAAACTTAAACTTATAAAATATAATGTCTTAAAAAGCGCCAAAGCAAAAACGTATAACCACACTTCAGTGATACGGGTTACTGCCTCATGGAGTCCCAGAACAAAGCTCGCAAGCCTATCGTCGCCTATCTCCTCCACGTGCCATTCGTGCCAATTTGTCCAATCATATGTAAAAATATGCTCGCACAATGGACTCAGATTTCACGGTCCGCGATGGAGTGGGGATTGCGCGCGCGGTCAAACATATATCATAGATATATCATAGATGGCAGATGGCATTAATCTCAGCTACGTTCACGGAGAACATGCACTTTATGCAACCAACTTAACATCCAAGAGATATTGAATGCATGCTATTTAGATTTCTTATTGATTTAAATAAATACATTATTTTAAGTTTATAGTTTGAAAATATCTGAGGGGGCGGGGTCCCAGAGTCCTCCTTCACGAGCCGCCACTGGTGTATACTAATAAGTGCAGTAACATATTTATATTAAATAGCAGTAAAAATAATAGACTAATAATAATAGACTATTTTCAAGTAATATTTTTTAATCTTAAATTAGCTTCATAAACATTAAAAAAAGTAACTCTGACCCTCCTATTACTTCCAATAAAAAAACTATAAAAATTCTCAGATATAGTGCCACCAAAAAACCAAGATTAGAAATTATAATACAATTTCCGTCCATTTATTCAACTATGTGACAAGCTTATTTTAGCTCCCAATCAATAATGACTTGAATGTGGCTCATTTTCTAAATAAAATGAAGGACACCTTGTTTCGTCGAAATACCATTAGAATAAATTGTACTAATCGAATTTCCAAAATACTAAGTAGTGTCGAAATTTTGGGATTCCGAATGGCAGTCTCTCGGTGTTATATTATTCAAAGCGTTAACACCCTGTATGTCTTTAAGTAAGTCTTTTAGGACATAGAACTTCAAACTTTTCTTAAAATAATCCAAGGAATCAACTCTTGAAATATTTTTACAAACATAGGTGGCACACTGTATATTTAGAAAAAATATGCATTTCAGTATAAGTACAGTTTTAAGCAACAAATTATACATGTTGTAAACCGGAGATAAATGAATCCAGTAAAGGCGGTTTTCTCAAAGTTATAAATATTTACAAGAATATAATTAAAAAAAAGGAACTAAATGACTTAAAAATTAGCACATTAAAAATTAATTTAAAGCACAGATTGCAATATGCAATAACTATTATTAAATTTTATGTGAGAAATACGTATTTTGATTCTGCAAAAATATGTTTCAAATAATTAATTATTCAAAAAATAAAATACTCTTCATCAGTACATAATGATGATGAAAGCACTGACTTTTTGTTTACCGCAATGCTCGTCTCGAAATTCAAGTAAACATTAAGTTTATAAACTAAATATACGCTGCCAAATAAGTTAAAATTAAAACAATATCAGATTTTACAAATTACGTACGTATTTATCGTTATTACCTACTGCATTTATAACCTTTATTACTCTGTTACAATCGTTCAAGAAACCATCTCTTTTTGCGGTACGTGTTCTTGATCTGAAAGCGTCGCGTGCGCTGCTCCCTGATCGTGGACAACGACATTCAGTGATAGACATTGAACAAAAAAATCTGTATTATACTTTCAGGGGTTGGTTTACAAATATAGCTAAATTCATTTAGCACATTTGGTGTGCATTTATAAAAAAAAGATAGTGTGGCTGATTAAACAGCGCAACCTAAAAAATTATAACGAAAAATGGCAAAAAACTTATACAAATTATTTTTTGACACGTATTACTTTCTGTTGAAAAATTAAGTGGCTTGAGACAAATTATGCAGGTCGTAAATACCACAACGAAATTAGCAGCTAATAACAAGTTTTCTATTAAAAAATCATTTATATTTATTTTCAATTTTACATTCTTTTATTCATATTTCTTTTTGCAAAATTTATCTTATTTAGTTAGGAATCTTTGACCTACCTCTGTTGCTGCTCGCACCCTTGATATTGTTTTCGGTTCTTATTGCGTATGTACGCGACGGTATAACAAACCGAAAAATCCTGATACTTTAAATAATAGCATGGGCAGTAATTCACTTTGTATTCAACTTAATTTATCTCCTTAAGTATCAATTTAAAAAAAAACATAAATGTTGCCATTTATTGGTTCCTAATAAAATTGCCAATGGATAGCGCAAACAAAATGATATTTTTTTAATGACCACTTGCATATCTAATTTTTAATTTTGTAGTTATCAGAGGGGCCTGTGTTTTGAAAGTAAATTTAAATTTTTCACTCCTTTTTACATTTTGGGCTATCTTCTGTTTTATGACTTTTAAGGTTTGAAATGTGAGAGAGAAAAGTTGAAATGTGAAGAGCATCAAGTGAAAAGTAGTGAGAAGTTTTTCTGTTTTGTTAAGTAGTTTGCACTTTCTCCCTTTCAGTTTTCAATTAGGGATCGAAAAGGAAAAATGAATAGTAATTTAGTTTTTTAACGAATTTACACTGCCCTACTTCGGAAAAAGACAGTGCAGTTGTTTGACAAATTAAGATAATTACATTTTCGAAATCTACATCGCATTATACCCATCTATAAATATAAAAAATATCGTTTTTGTTTCTTTAAATTTAAAAATTTGTATATTTTAAATTTCTAATATTGTGGTGTTACTCTTATTTTCTTCGTCACTATACTAGAGAAAAAAAAACCGTATGTGTCTCATGCAGACTTATGTGCATGTATTTCATTAAGAGGTATAAACGCCGCATCTTCTCTAGTAGAAGCGTTGAAATGCGATGTTTGTAACAAATTAAATAGGTATGTGTTCACATACGTTGTTTTCAATTAAACATTATTTGCAACAGAATATATTAAAAATTGTAAAAACATCCAAAATATCATGTATATGATGTACACGGCATTTTTACCTATAGTATTTTCATTTTCAAGATAGAGTGAAAATAAACAAATACACGCACGTTTCACGTGTTCAGCATAAATCGTAAAATTGAACAGGGGCGGACTTAAAACTAACTAGGTATGAATAAAATAAAACAACAATATTTTACTTTGTGATTCGTAATTTGCCGAAAGTAGATATCCAAAATATATACTGAATAATAATCTAATAATAAATTTGAAAAACTTAAAAATATTCCCTATTGTAAAAAAGAACTCAATTTGAAAAAAAAAGAAACTCTTCGGATGAACTGGAAGTATTGTCATCACCTATATTAATAATAAGACGCTCTACTTGTGTCAGTTGTGTCTCAATAATATTATCCAGGTTCCACATTTCAACTTCCACTTTTTGTTTTACATGCCCAATACATTTTTGCCATTTTTCCGGTGTAATGTTCTGTAACGCATTATTTACTTAACTTAATTTAATACTTAATTTAGTAACGAGATATTGAAACTAAAATAGCAATTCAAAATCCGACCCTGACCACTACCGTCTACAGCTACCTCCCACTTCTTCATGCAGTTTATGGCTGATCAGCCAATAAGAATGCGATGAGGAAGGAGGTTCGATCTGATCACGTGAATAGCATGCACCAGTCTATGTTTACATTTACTCTATCTTGAAATTGAAAATACTATAGGTAAATCATAAATTTATTAAGACAAAACAACATAATATTCATGAAATACATTAAAAAATATTTGTTTTTTATTTGCCGTTACCGAAAAAATAAAATTATTACCATAATTAGTAAATGAATTACAGCCAAATGAAGTATACCTAATATCTTATTGGAATCTTCTCTAAATTGTCATATGTGTACATACGGTCTTCTTCCAAAGTAGGGCAGTACAACAATACCTTTCAAATCGTACTTTTCGAAATGGCATTTGGAAAAATAAATATGACATTTTAAAAGTACATAAAATTAATTTTCTAATCAGCTTTGGAGTAATTTGAAGCAAATGATATACATCCCCATCTAAGTGCGGGTAAACTTCAAATGAATGTTATGATAGTTTTAAAATTAATGTTCAAAAAACAGTTTTTATGTACAATGTGGTTGCAGAGTGAAAATTGAGAAGTTAAAGTTTCATAAAACACATAACATAGATGTAATAGGCATTTTTTAGAAAACAGAATTACTCTTCACTTTTCTAATCATGTAGTACGAAAAGTGAAGAATAAAAAATTGAAAAGCACTTGCAATAAACAGGTATTAGCAAACTATTCTTTTCGTAAAATTATATTTCTAGTCTAGTCATTCCACTTACAAGCATATAACATAAATGTGAAACTGTATTAAATGATCCGAAGGTATATGAAGTGAACTAATTTAGCATATGTTTACAAATATGTATATGTCGCCAAAGAAAATATTTGAGAAGGGGCTGTCCCAGTTTTTACGCTCTTTTGAATTTCAACTTCACCTTTGACAATTTGCAAACAATGGACTACGCATGGGGCTAAATATTTTTCAATCAATGTCCCATTGATAAACAATTAGCCAGTAATTTCCCTCTGGAATTGGCCTATTCAACCTTATTCGTCGTGAATGAAATATAGATGCGCTGACGTACTGACCTGTATAAGTTTTAAAACGGCAATATTCTCTATTCATTAAAAGTTCCTTTTCCTTTTTGTGTCTAAAATGACATTGTTTCGCTACTTTATAAAACTTATTTAATTCGATAAAGCTCGAATGATGAATCGACATAGAACTGAGAAATTTCTTGAAGGGGAAAATGATTTTCTCTTCCCCCGAATCTGGGCTGTTCTTAATTGATTTATATTAAGTACGGGATTTTGTACAAAAAATATCGCCCAGCATGAGTCACGAAACGGGACCCCGGCAAGTGCTGCTCTAGCGGCCAACGCTTCAAGGTGTGTTGTTTAATAATTTACGTTGGACCGATATTTTAACAGGCCTCGCACCCGATATAATTTTTAAAATTCCATGTAGTTTCTTCTTCAAAAGCTTAAAAAACGTATAACAGAAATAGTCAACCATCTAATGTTCACGTTAACAATCCGATACGTAAATTACCTGCTATTTTCAGTAAAAATTATATAACTTGAATTATTATTTTTTACTTTGGTGAGTTGTATTAATTTAAAAAATACTGCCTAATTACTAAAATATATAGAAACTATGCTACTAATTACGTTTGGAGAAGTAATATGTATAGTAGGGTGGTCCAAAAAAAGAACTATTTTATCATTTTCTAGGTTGAAAAAAATCTCGATTCTGAAAATTTCAAATCGATATTTTAATTTCTAAAGGTCACTCATAATTATTTTAATTTTCAAAGTTCAGCGACCTCCAAAAAATAAAAAGTTTCAAAAAAATTAAAAAATTATAAATATTTGATACTCACAGTGCGGTAGTAAATTTTGCCTCGAGACATTTATTAAGTGTCTTGTGATTTATTTCTATTATTTTGTTGATCAAATTCAATGAAAAAAAAAATTGTTAGTTCGTTGATATTTATTTTTTAGAGGTCGCTTTAAAACCGTCAACGTAATTGACCATTCCGATACTGTTTTTAAGAATATCATATTTATAACTGTATTATTTTAATACATTTTTTCAAATTGTTGTTTACAGTTACTTGCTAGCTATGTCAGTTTTTTCATTTTTCAAAGAACGCCATATTTACGGAGATAGCACTCCCTTCTGAGACAAATGACCTTTACAGCATTAAAGACAATAGTTCGACTTATCGTCAGTAAAAATTGGAATTTTTTATCAGTTAAGTAACAAAAAAATTACGACGAGTTAAAGTGAGAGATATCAATAATTTTATATTCACAAAACCGTGATTTTTTCAACATTTTCATTAATAACTAAAAAATGGGATAACGAAACCAACTGAAGTTTTAGCACACAATAGGGTAATAGTGAGGCTATATATGGTCGAAATTTCAAATTTTTTGCCCCTACGTTTTCTTAATATCGGTTTCCAAACTCAGAGGTCTATTTCATTTATTTCGATAGTAAGTGACTAAAAATAAGCAAAAGTTGATTGTCAAGACAATATGAAATTAAAATCGTGTTAGTTATATTCATATTCAAGAATGTATTACTTTTTTGGTCGTAACTTTTTTCATTAAATATCCAGTGGTTTCCTTCTTACCGGTAAGTAGCTTGAAGATTTGTAGATTTGTAGATTGAAGAAGAAATCTATCTGAGCCAGGCTAATTTTTAAGCTGTAAATTTATTTAAACATAAATAACGATTTTATGTGGGACACCCTGTACGTAAAATTTAATCTGTATTCTTAATAAAGAAAAATTAGTACATATTATTGGTTTTTTATGCGTTATATTTTCGTACTATTTAAGCTTTACAAAATCATTACTTAGTACTTAGTACTACTTAGTACTACTAGGTATATCAAAGATAATATTAAACCATTATGCTTTATTTTAGGACGCATTTATAATAAACCAACTCTGTGTTTTCACTTTCATTTTCAAGGGTAGCGACACCTGTGAGAGAGTGTACAAACTAATTATATCGAAAGAAATTAAAAATATCTTGTGAATAGGTAGGAAACTCGACAATTCTAGTTTAGATACATATTAAAAATGGAGTCGTGTATAAAATGTTGTCATTTCACTTGAGGACACAAATTATAGAACTATTAATAAATATTAATCTGAAAATTAAATACAAATGATCCTAGGTGTCCGTTCTAGTGAGTGAAGTAGTTTGGTTATTGTGCCTGACCTAGTTCCGTCGTAAATGCAATATATTGACAGACTAACAGTATGGTTAAAATTGAGGTACTTTAGCATTTATTTAAATTATTCTTCTGTTCTCATGAGCATTGAAATTTATCTCACTCACTAGTGGGAACCATTGCGAATACATTGATATACAGGGTCGGAAAGTCCCCATGGTTCATGCCCGTTACGTGAGAGAGATAAAGAAAGTCATAGAAATCCGTGCGATAGAGAAAGATGGCTATAATGAAGGCGTGTAATAGTCACCGCCCATTTCGCCCTTCCACAAATAAGAAGTGGATCTTATTCCACTGTATTATGTACCATTTCACACTGTAACGTCATAGCAAACTTATAATAATGGACTATATGTTAATTGTGTTATTTGTAAAATAGAAATAATATATACAAACAAGGCCTATTATATGTAGTTTTTTATTGTGTCTTTGCAGAAGAAGGGGACCAAGTACAATTTTTTTCTTGCAAATTGCATAGCAGTTGGGAAGGTACTTTCAGATTTGTAAAGCAACATACTAAAAATAATCAAAAGATAACACAGGCCGACAAGATTTTAACCCAACAACACGAATATACTTTTGCAAAGGATTTTGGTGCACTGAATTCGAATTCGAGGTCCAAATTTCCCAACTGACTCTGGTTTTCGAGAATCCTAACCTAAAAGTGCCAAACTCGCGATTTTTTGACATATTTAAGGTTATGTTACATGGAAAGGTAATTTTTTGCTGAAACCATTAATGGGTCTTAAAGTACATACTATACTTACTTACTTTAAAAAGCATTTGGATTTATCCCGATTTCATTTTTCGTCTTTGAGTAATAGAATGTTGAAATTTAGTAGTTTGACTTATTTCTCGATTTTTAGAGTTTATGGGTTAAGGGTTTATGGGCTTATGGGTTTATGGGCTTAGGGGTTTTGGGCCTAGAGTTTATGAGTTCGGGATTGAGCGTATTAGCCTCTTTTGCGCGTAAATGTATTTCTAGATTGATATAATGCGTAAAATATCGACCACACATGTAATTTTTAGACATTTTTTAAAGTTTGTTGCAAATTTGACATGATAGAGTATTTTGGAGTTCAGATTCATGATCAGCGACCCCAAAAACATGTGGGTGCCGATGAATTTAGGTTTGTTTGTGGTGCTGTATTGTCAGTATATTCAAAAATAAATAACTAATTTAATAACTAATAATAACTATATTTCAACACGCTTTAATTTACGAAAATTATCTTTAAGCTGTTAGAGCTAAAACTTTAAATATGTGCAAGTAAATGATAAAAGTTTTTATATAGCTATTTGATAACTAAAGTAGTAACTCTTTTAAGCGATTTTACTATATAGCGATGCTACTTTGTGAAGTGCCTTGCTATTATAAAAAGAGAACTTTAAAGTTTTATTTTAAGTAGGTAGTAAGAAAGTCTCTACCAAATTTCATTATTCTATTTGAAAGAACAAATTCTGAGTGCCATTTATTGGTCTGAAACTTCCTTAAGGACATTCCAAATCAGATTGCAGGACTAGTCTTTACACAGTAATTCGCATTGTTGGCGAACGGTTTGTACAGGGTGATTCGGAAAAACCTGAGTCATAGCTTACAAATAGATAGATAGATCCAAAGACAAATAATTCTTCGACATATGGGCCGTTATTACTTCAGCTCTGAGGAAGGATATTAAGAATGTATGTATTTTTTCCTTTTTTAATATAATGTTCCTAATTTTAGTTAAAGGACCCCGCACAAACCTTATGGGAAACTCCGTTCGGTCAATTTTAATGAAATTTTGGGAATAGGTTGTTTTTGTTATAAGAAACAAAAGTTTTCATGGGCCCAAAGTTCGCTAATGGACAGTTTCCGAGATATTCGATGTTAAAAGTTGATAATGCGAATGCGTGTCAAGCACGTGTTTAAATGCTTATTAGTCGCGTAAAAGCTCCATGAAGCTTAAAAACTGTATAATACGTATATATTCGTCTAGATAGTGCGTATCCATTCGTTTGTGTGTGTGTGTGTGTGCGTGTGGGTGCGTGCGTGTGTGTATGTTTCATAAACAAAGAGGCTCAGAGTAATGCTATAGTAATACTTCTATATTCACGTGCAATCTGGTCAGCACACTTAGCCATTCTTCTCGATCAATTATATATTTTATTTGAGTTATTATAGCGTATGATTGTATCCAAAGTAACTCCAGAGTAACACCCAAGATAGAGTAGTCGAAACAACTTTAGGATACAGTTTCTCGCGTGTTTTTAAATCAGTATTTCAAAATATATATCGAAAAATAGGGTGTTTTTAAATATACTTATTTTATTAGAAAAAAATATTCTTTATTTAACATCGTAGTTTAGATATCCAACTGTGAGTAATCTATCGATATCGATAGCACAGAATATTTTATGTGAAGATATTAGAAATATTATACTATTATTTATGAGTACGTCAAATATTTAGAATGTTGAAAAATATCAGTTTCGTTGGACTTATTGTCAAATAGTTCTTAATCGATATTACTGTTCACTTACCATTCACTTGCAGTTTTTGCTGTGTTATACTCCCGATATTGCTTTGGTCATTTTTTCACAGGTGTGTTCATTTTGTAATTAGCAGTTGAGCTTGTTGCAATATAAATGGCTTTCAGACTACAAATACAATGTTATAGTTGCGATCGGGCTTTCGCCCCGCGAAATATGGTACATTTAAATAGAATGGTAATGGTAAATGTAGATGTTTTTGGAGATATTGCTATAAATCGACGAAATGACGCAGGTCTGCCTCCAGCAATTGTTACACCCGAGACTCGAATATGTAATAATTGCTTCCAAACTATTCGTCGTGAAATTGAAATAGTAGATAGAGCAATTATTACATATTCGAGTCTCAGGTGTAACAATTGCTGGAGGGAGACCTGCGTCATATCGTCGATTTATAGCAATATCTCCAAAAACATCTACATTTACCACTCTATTTAAATGTACCATATCCCGATCGCAACTATAACGTTGTATTTGTAATCTGAAAGCCATTTATATTGCAACAAGCTGAACTGCTAATTATAAAATGAACACACCTATGAAAAAATGACCAAAGCAATATCGAGAGTATAACACCAAAAACTGCAAGTGAATGGTAATTGAACAGTAATATCAAGTAAGAACTATTTGACAATAAGTCCAACGAAACTGATATTTTTCAACATTCTAAATATTTGAGGTACTCATAAATAATAGTATAATATTTCTAATATCTTCACATTAAAATATTCTCTGCTATCCATATCGATAGATTACTCACAGTTGGATATCTAAACTACGATGTTAAATAAAGAAGATTTTTTTCTAATAGAATAAGTATATTTAAAAACACCCTATTTTTCGATATATATTTTGAAATACTGATTTAAAAACACGCGAGAAACTGTATCCTAAAGTTGTTTCGACTACTCTATCTTGGGTGTTACTTTGGATACAATCATTAGATTGTTTTCCGTCATACGCTAATAACTTAAATAAATTATATAATTGATCGAGAAGAATGGTTAAGTTAAGTTAACACACACACACACGCACACGCACACCCACACGCACTAGCACGCGCACGCACATGCACCCGCAAACGCACACACACACACAAACGAATGAACGTTTTTAAGAAGCTTCATTGAGCTTTTGCGCGACTAATAAGCATTTATTTAAACACGTGCTTGACACGCATTCGCATTATCAACTTTTAACATCGAATATCTCGAAAACTGTCCATTAGCGAACTTTGGGCCCATGAAGACTTTTGTTCCTCATAACAAAAACAACCTATTCCCAAAATTTCATTAAAATCGACCGAACGAAATTTCCCATAAGGTTTGTGCGGAGTCCTTTGTTGTATTGAATTTAGAATAAGTTGCAGCGAAATATTTGCAGAATCACCTCTGAAGACGTTAGAAGCTGCCTTAGACCCAATAAGAACCGAAATGAACATCCCTAGGATTCTAGGAATTGTCCCGCCCCCATCAAGTCTAGCTCGAGAACAACAAGGGCTGGCTGTGACCAGGTATACAGACCACGGCATAACAACACGAAAAACCATAGCACTTTAAAAATGATTAAAATTTTCTTAAAAGTTTCTAATGTACACATGATTATTCTTCTATTTCAATATTATTTTGATGGATTTTAATGAAACAGTACACAAAAGAGCGCTGCTTAGTTGCTAAAGTAAAATACTATAAAATAGTACTTTTTTATGCAAAAAAATGGGTCCGTGTCGACAAAACCAACTTCCTTTATTTCTCAATGAGGACGAGAGTTATAACATGTTTTTGAAACATCCGTATATGCGATTTAATTTTATTGGAAGCAAAAGGATCGGTGGGAAAGTAAATATTTTACGGACCAGTTAGGTTCAAAACTTGTTCAAAGTTCAAATGAATAATTCAGTTAGAAAGGCGGGACTGGACTGAAGACCCCTGAAAGGCTGTAGTGAAATTAACACAAATCGTTTCTGCTATTAATTGCTTTTTCCTGTTGCAATCTCCCTTCAAAATGTAGGTCAAGTGACCTCTATCCCACTTATAACCCGTTATCGATCTGATCCGATAATTTAATAATTAGTTGAGTAGACGGTTGCTATGTATACATATTAAGTTTAGATTTTTCAGGAAACTTTAAATTTTTAGATATGGAAACATAAACAAACAAATTTAAACTGCCGTTATAAAACAAATTCAAACTGCAAATGTAATTTAAGACGAAATGCCATCGTCATTCTGAAAACGCGAACAAATTGAATTCCAAAATGATGACAACCTATTGAAGTGCGCGATATACAGGGTGTATCACGAAGGGGGTCCAGTAGGATTATCTCAAAATGTAGTCAGAATTAAAATCTGAAAATTTGTATACAAGGGTTTAAAAAAAGATCTATTCAATGAAAGTAGTGTCAACTTTGCGCACTTCCGGTTATACCGGAAGTCATCATCAGAATAATTATTACGCAAATATTCAAAATTCTTCAACAATCGTAGTCTGCTATGGGTATATATGTATATTATTAAGTAAGAATCAATAAAAGCACAAAAGAAAATGTACATGTATGTGAGCAATTCACGGAATTTTACCAGCGTCGTCAACGATCTCGGCCTGTTTCGATGACAGATTAATATCATGGGAGTATTTATGGGACTATTTTGTAAAATAGGTTAAGCTTGGTGAGTGTGGGACTCTCAGATAGGCACTAGCGTAGTACAGACGTATTATCACAGTACACAATATAAGTCAATTAAAGTTGTTCTAAGAAAAGAATCTGTTTTTTTGATAAAAAAGTGTTAAATTTTTACATCAGAAGTGGGATCACCACGTGTAAAAAGTGTGTAAAAGGTGGTGATTAATTCAAGAAAAAAGAAATGGAGCAATTAACTCAAGTTTTAGTGGAAACTTTAAAAGAAATTAAACAAAACTCTAACCGTGCTGCAGTGACTGTGCCATCTACACCCATTGACATACCGAAGTTTAACCCAAAGTTAGATAGTGATGGTGCATTGAAGTGGTGCGATGATATTGAAAAACTGGGGGAAACATTTCATTGGTCCGATTTTGAACAACTGACGCGTGCTTCTAGTGGATTGATTGGAGAGGCAGCTGAATGGTTCTCGTCATGGAAACCAGCTACGAAAATTTGGGAACTCTTCAAGGTGGAAATTGGCAGTCTTTACCGTCCTAAGCGCGATTTTAGTGAAAAGTTCCGAAAAACGGGCCTGTACACCAGTGATGAAGCAACATCTTTTTGTGAGTATGCCAGAAATAAACTCTCTTTATTAAAGGGTTTAAATTTTAATTTATCTGAAGTTCAGTTGTTGGAATTTGTTGTTGGCGATATACGAGATGCTCAAGTAAAGACAGCTGCTTTTAACAGCAATGTAAAGACAGTTTCTGAATTATTGCTTTTATTAAATAATTATTCAATGCCGAAAATTTACCTTCAAAATTGTGTTACCACTGTAATAAACCTGGACACATAAGCCGTAATTGTCCACAGGCAACCTGTACTCAAAATCAAAACGCTTCAAATCCGGATAAGTTCAAAACTCCATTTATAAAAACCGTTTGCACATTTTGTGGCAAGTTTGGTCATGTTCCCGACAACTGTTTCCAAGAAAACAAACAAAACCGTAGGGCCAATGGAAATCAGTCTGTAGCTAAAATAACTTACTTTTGTGTTAACCTGAATAACGATTTTTCAACTCAATTCAAAATACAAGATTTGGTGCTAAATTGCTTAATAGATACAGGAGCCGAATGCAGTTTAATTTCAGAAAATATTGCAAATAAATTATAATGCCATTTAGAGCCAAGTTTTCTCATGTTAAAAGGCATTGGCAATAATTTAGTTGTTACGCAAGCTAAAACTCGATTGATTATAGAAAGAGACGGTACTGCATTTGCTATTAATTTTTATGTTGTAGCTAGCGGTGTTATGACGCTTGATGTCATTCAAGGAAGGGACCTCTTAAAATTTAAGGGCATTAAACTTTGTACGGACTATAAGGGCACGCGCCTTTGTTTTGGTAACAATGTTTACACCAAATTCATTCATGCCATTCATCATTTTACTATATCACCAGAAACATGCCAAATGCTGCAGATTTATTTAACTATTTTCGGGAATATTAAAAGACTTATTGCTGACAGAGGTACAAATGTTATTGATGGGTGTGTTAAAGCTTTATTAGCGAATTTAAATATTGAGCTTCATTTAATTGCTAAAAGTTCGCCGCGTGGCAATGGGCAGGTGGAAAGGTATGTTTCAACAGTAACAAATTTATTGCGAACTGAAATTTCGAATAAGTCAGAATGGTCGAACGTTATTACAAAATTACAGACTACTTTAAATACAACAGTGCAAAAAACTACTGGCTTCACCCCAACTTATTTATTAACCGGGCAAAATAACAGTATTCCGGAAATACAAGCTTTAACTGATTCTATATCATCAACAACTGCTAATGCTAATAATTTAGAAAGAGATCGAAAACTGGCATACGAGCGTATTAAAGAAAGGGCCGAATATTCTAAAAAGCTGTTTGACAATCATCGAAGAATTAACAAGAATATTGAAGTAGGTGATATTGTATTCCATCCTTCGGGTAATTCCCATCTGTCCAAGTTGGATCGCAAATACGAGGGTTCATTTGAAGTGGTCCAATTGCTACCTAACAATCGCCTTGAACTGAAGAATTTAACTTCTAACCGAAAACGGGCTGTGGCTACAGATATGGTTCGAACTTGTCCTGGAGAATTTTCTGTTCCCAAATATGATAAAAAGTAAGTTTATGGCTCGTGTAAGCATTAATAATTGATAATAACTAAGGAAAAAAAACAAAAAGTTATTGTTGAAAGCACATAGGGACGCTTTGCAATAAAATTAAAAAAAAAGAAAAGTTATTGTTGAAAGCACGTAGGGACGCTTTGCAATAAAATAAAAAAACAAAAAAAAGTTATTGTTGAAAGCACGTAGGGACGCTTTGCAATAAAATAAAATTAAAAAAAAACAAAAAAGTTATTATTGAAAGCACGTAGGGACACTTTGCAACAAAATAAAAAAAAGTTATTGTTAAAAGCACTTAGGGACGCTTTGCAATAAAATAAAAAAAGGAAGCTATTGTTGAAAGCACAAAGGGACGCTTTGCAATAGATATTGTTGAATGATAGAAAGGTATTGTTGAAAGTAAATGGTAATTTATCATATCGCATCACGTTTTTTATCGGAAGTAGAATCATTTTACATTAGATTAATGTACTTTTTTTTCATTCCTCAACAAGTGGTGCAAGGAAATTTATAGCATTAAAAAATTATTTGTCAATAAATCATAATTCGCGCTAAAATAAAAGCGAACCTTTTAAATTATATCTGAAATACGAAAAGAAAAATATTATTTCGGAGTCGTAATTTCAACATCAATTTCTATAGAATGAAGTATTTCCAAACCCCGCTTTGTATTAATATTTCCTTAAAAAAATACTTTTTACATATAAACCGGACGTTGAAGATGTCATTTAGACATACTCAAAAAAGCATTTGTTAGTGTTGGATGTAAATTATTAACTATTAATTAAACAGCGGGAGTCGCTCTTCCCTTATAGTGCGCACGTTCTGTTTTTTCTCTCTATTTCTAAAACGGCATAATTTACCGCAAAACGGATGTCATATTTGTAATTAGCATACCAAAAAACGTAGAACAGTACACATTTCTAAGATGGACGTATTGGTCCCAAAATTGACACCCTTCTTTTTAACAAGCATTTTGGTGCATCACGTGGAAAGGTCAAATTTCCATGAGTCCAGAATATTATCAAGTGAAACAGTGAAAGAGTGAGCTGCACGCGTAAGAAGTCTTACTATGAATTGTGGATTTAAAAATGAGTTACAAAAATTTTGGTGCTACAAATTCATTTCTGTATGGAAAAAAATGGTGAAAGACAGATACTTTGAAGAAAATGCCACCCTCAACATTCGATGAAGCAATCCGAATAGTTGCTAATAAGGAGGCAGCTATCAGGATTGGAGAAATATTCATAAGGAACAGTTTACTATATGTGAGGTTCAGACTAAACCCATGACGTCGCATGCCACCTTCCGGGAGGTGGACTACGTCACATTCTAGCAGCCATACTTCGAATTCAGGAGGAAAAAATATGTCTCGTCTGATACGAGATCTGTTACATGGTAGAGGAGATTCATCCATGCGATGTATGTGGAAAGACTTACCTTGAAAATGTCAGTATCGCGAATGTTTTTGTAATAGTTGTCACAAAAAAGATCATATTTCATCGATATGTCTAAAAATTTTCATAATAAGAATAGAAACAAACGTATAAAGAATGACAAAATTTTGTACAATATTAGGGATCACGATAAATCTTTACTTACTGTTTCACATAAACTAATTCTAGTCCTTTTTTTACGGATGTACTAGTCCAAAATAAGACATACCAATTTCAGGTATGTGGATAGAGAAGTGTTTCTAGAGTTGTACAAGATTTCATTACAAAAACTTCTAACCATTTTGATTATGCATCTTAGACAACTAGAAACATTTTTCCTTTAAGTGGACCATAATAATCAATGTGAACTCTCTCCCAAGTCCTTTCTGGAAATTTCCAGAATATATTTCATCCCATTCTGTTATATCTATTATCGCAGACATAACAGTTAGAAATTAATTTATTTCTTATTTATGTATCATTATTTGTATCGATCGTACATATTTCACCATTTGACCGAGTAAAATAAATTTAAAAAATGCTCTCTGAAAAAATTGAAATAAAAATATTCCCATGGACTTGGAACATCCATCTACATAAATTATTGGAAAAGCATATATGTATGTACAATAGATTTTGTGAAGTATTGTAATTTATAATTCAGTCAACCTTTTATTACACCAAATGGATTATTGGATACGTGTATTGTTTGTATTGACCAAAATAAATATTTTGACACAGAGTTCAAATGTTCCATTGTGTCAACACGTAACTGTAGGTAGGTACACAAAAACTCTCATTCACTTGTTTCATATTGAATAGTTTGATAAATGTTTAGAGGTCCACACCGTGAAACTCGTTATATGTGTCGCGCTTAAATATGATACAAGTCTGTAACTTTTTCATTTTTTGGCCAATTTCAAATTTTTTTATTATAAAACTCTGTCTGACTGTAATACTGCTGTTTTTATCAATGCAATAAACGGCCAGCTAGGACGCGTTTTTTTGACGTTAAAACAGCTAATTGGTATTATTAATTGATGTCGCGCTTAAATATGATACAAGCCTGGAATTTCTTTATTTTGTGGCTGATTTCAATTTTTTTAGAATGTAGTGTAAAAAAATCTCTAATGAACTGTGATACTGCTGTTTTTATTAATGGCCATCTAGGAAATCATGGAGTGTTCGCCCGAAGATGTATCGAATTTGATGAAACTTGGTGATAAGAAAAATCGCTAATAAAAATTAGATGTTTTGGCGTCAAAAAAAACGCGTCCTAGTTTAATAAATAGTAATAAAAATAGCAGTATCATAGTTAGAGTTTTTTTTAGACTTCTAAAAAAAATTTTTTTTGAAATTGGCCAAAAAATTAAGAAGTTACAGGCTTTTATCACATTTAAGCGCGACACCCTGTATACAGGGTGTCTCAAAGTTAGTGTGCAATAATTTACTAGCAAGTGCTACTCCAAAAATAAGATTATTTTCGCCCAGAAAACATGTTGGGTCGAACAATGCTTCTAAGAGAAATGTGCCCCCCTAAGCAACTCTAAGAAATGCTTTTTTACTACTTCCAAAATAAGTAGAGATAGAATTATGAATCCCAATATAGTGGACACTTATTAAAGGCTGTAATAAAATACGCAAAAACTATGTAAGAAATTTAGTCAGGGTGTCCCAAACACGAATGCTCTCTGACTTCTCTGGTGATGATGACATCAATTAATTATAGAATTGAATTTGGTACAAAAAAATGTACTCTGGATTTCCATCGGGAAAATATTTATTTCGTTTTCGATAAAAAAATTTTTATTTAGAATTGTGTAATGTGATTCGCAATTTTGTTAGACATAACCTAACATTTTTACAAGCTTTGATTTAACCTCACATGTATGTTTAGTTCAAATCTTGCAAGCCAAATTTGCACCATTTCCTCTAAACTTACGACTTTAAAATTTTGCATGCTTGTTCAGTTCTAATGACAATTCACTAAAATGATAGAAATAATCTGATGCTGCAACCAAGAGTGTCCTCACGAGGGCACTCTTCCTCAACGGTTAGTAGCACGGACACGAAACATATAGCTACGTTTAATTTTGTTAACTAAACATGATCTTCACTATGAACTGATGCTGCAGCCAGGATTATCCCCTTATGAGGGCACTCCTCAACGATTAGTAGCAGAGACATTACTTGAAATGGATAGATTGAGGAATATTTCCAACTAAAAAAAAAAAGATTTTAAAAACAAGCCTTTATTAAAGTGCACTTGAATATGGCTGCTCTATACAAGTGCCATCAGCAGAAGTATGATAAATAGACACGTATCTATAATCAGTATGTTCATGTTTTTATGAGATTTAAAAGTAAATTTATTTTATGCCATTTACGATCAAGCGTTATATGTGATTCACTACAGGATTCAAAATATGTCGGAGAACAAATAGGTTTTATTATATTTATTTCTTACGATACAGTGCAGCATACAGATATTTGAAATTCTTGAGACATTTGGGTTCCCCCATAAAATCATCAAATAAAAAAGTATTAAATCTATTGAATTATGTTAAATATGGACTTTTTCACATTGCGATTCTGGAAAAGTGCTACCGTCGAAATTTGTTGTTATTTTGTAAATGCTAGGTAAATCCCAACAGATATTATCCCGCGATTCCATTCCTGGTTATTCAATTGCTCTGAAATATCGATGACGTTCATCTGCAGTTTTTTCACATTCATAATTTACAGGCGTTTGTAAAGGCAGTAAGTACAATATATTTATTTCCATCCCCTACGATTTTAAGAAAAACCACCAAAAACCGCAAGTTGTCTGAATAAATGAAGATAAAAGTATCGGATCTAGAGCTATACAAGACAGAGCTCAGAATGAAGGGAAATATTAAAATAAGGATGATGAAATTCTTAAAGAGAGAATTAAAGTCGATTCTAGATGACAAAAGTAACTATGAGGATAAATATAGGTACATTGTTATCGTTTTGTTATCAGGAATGTCTCAAAATATATTAGACTTCCTACCAAAAGCCAAGTGCTAGGTGTTATTTTAAAGACAGAAGTTTTCTAAGTGCATGAGTATGTAGTCAACATCTTCAGATTCCAATAATTTTTATTCAGGACAACAGCTGCCGTAGTATTTATATGATGCAGCTGAAGTTTTGCGATTTCCTATTCATATGGTAGCAGCAGCCAGTAACAGTTACACCTTGATTTGTAATAGACTAAACTTCGCACGAATTTATATCAACAATTTGTACGCTACTAACCTAACAAATGAACTAATAAAACCTCCTTCTTGTTTCTTAATATATTCTCAATTTAGCGTGCATTAACAAATAACGTGTGACTGAAAATCAAATATATGTGCCTTTATTTTTTGAGATACGTCAATTAATCCTAGATTTATAACGCTAATTTTTCTTTGATTCTTACACCTTAATAATAAAAGTGCAATACAAGAACTTGTCTTCTGATGCAATGCACTGGTGCTGAAAGTTATATAAACTGTGAACTTACACACTCTTGATAGGTAGGACAAACTTGATAGGTTTGGCGTGTCTGAATCACTATTGCAACTTTTTGAATCATATTTACAAATCAGGTATCAGTTTGTTCAATGTCGTGATTTTATGTCTCATAAGTTTCATCAAATATTTGATGTGCCTCAAGGATCTACACTCGGACTCCTACGCTTTGTTCTCGTCATAAACGACATCATGGCTGATCTACAAGTTCACATTTAATGCACGCAGATGATTTTGTTACATTTTATAGAAGGTACTTAATGTTAATAGTCTGTGGTGTCAAAAGTTACATTCACTAGAAAAAAAATCTACTCTATTTGATTATAAATTAGATCATACAACATTGCATAGACCTGACTACATAAAAGACTTTGGAGTTATATTTGACCCGACATTATTTTTTACAAACATAAAGAATTAATTGCGTCATCCCCATTCAAGAATACGGGTTTCATAGTAAGGAATTCCATAAACTGTCGATATTTCTACACTGTGATTGCTATACATTACTCTGAATCGTTCCAAAGTAGAATATGCGTCTATAGTCTGGAACACAACTTATGCCAATCAAATTGCGACTTTGGAAAGAGTACAGCATACTCTTTCTAAAGTTTTTAATAAATGTCATGTAAAATTATTTCGCCATTCTATGATACAGTTTCATAATTATATAATAATTTTTAGATAAAATGAAGGATGAGGAGTTGCATAAGTATGAACCACTCTGAATTTTGTTACAGTATATAATTTGACATTCAGTTTTATACTGTATTCTCGGAGAAATGTATCCAGTATAAGTTGTTTTAAAAAATATTAATCAATACCTTGTACTACGTCATGTCAACAAAACTAGTCAATTGTGCTAGGGTCCTTGAACTGAAGGTCAGATTATCCTTACCAGAGGCTATTTCTCATATTATACATTTTAGTTTACAAGAAGTGGGTGTGTTTACACAAAATCAGCCAACGTTTGTGTTTCATAAACTATATTTTACATAACGTGCAGATTTCATTGGATCAAATTCAAATTTCAATATTCGCCAGGAATCAGCATATTACAGTTTCCACATAAATAAAAATGGTTTACGGTCGATTTGAGAAGCATCCAGTGTTTGTTTGGTCTAGTAAAATCCATTTAGTAAATGTAATTTATTTTGATCGATAGGCAGAATCTGTTCGGTCATATTAATTATACAGTCTTTCGTGACGGACTGTACATACTGTAATGGTAAAACACTGGTCAATTTTTGATTATACGCTAAAATTCACTTTGGCTATAGCTTTCATAAAGTACAATAAGGTAGTGGTAAAATTTTTCCGATATCAATTGAAGAACCAACAGATTGATAGATGTAGGTACCAGGTTCGGTCGCTGACGCAGCAACTCGGCATTGAAATATTTGAAAAACTTGTTCCCATATTTATTTAGCCATACCCATATACAAGTCTGGTCGAACTAAACGTGGAGGCGATAGAAATGTATACGCTCAGTTGAAGAATGCGAGAGCGGGCAAAGGGAAACGATTACAGTTGCATTGGGCTACTGGGCAATAAATTACAGCAGATGACAAGTGGTTGATAAATTGTCCAGCAGTGCAGTGCAGCAATGCGGTTTTTGGTGTGATTCAGGTAATTTTAATTTATTATAGGCACCTTCTATCAGTCATTCATATTCCAATTGCGAAAGGGAGAAATAAGAGGGATATTTTGTTTACTAATATTATTACAACATGGCTTTTTGGAGACCTTTTGAAACGGAAGAAAACGAAATTTACCACCAATATAATATAATTGTTTGAGGACATAAATAATCAAAATATGTAGTTGGCCAAATGAACACACAATAAAAATTTTCTTATATACAAATTATTATAATTTTTTACCTTTAGCAGAAAATTTTTTTAGGGACGCCTATGAAACTCATTAAATTTTACTACCAGACGTTTTTTTGATGTTCAACTGACTTCGAAACTACTATACCTAGTGTAAATACTGAAATAAGTATTAAAAAATTGCTGCTTCTCTTGCTATTGGAAAGCTGTTAAGAATGTGTGTTGCCAGAATTTCATTGTTAATATAAAGGTACAGAAAAGTGGGATAAGAAAATCAAATGTTTGATTTTCTCACTATGATATATAAAATAACAGAAAAAGAATACGAGCTGAATTTTTGGAATATGCCTTAAAAATAGAATTTTCCTGATTTCTTTAATTCTGATATTAAGAGTTTGCTGGTTTTTATTGGATATGATATATGAAAGTGGTACGAAAGCCGTGGCTACAGCAAAAATTACTCTGTATACTCCTAAATTTTGATTTGAGACTTTTTACAGTGCCATTCGTACTCACCACATCTTCATCATATTATGTACAGTTCACACAGAATGTATTTATCTTTCTTTAAATAAAATTTGCTAAGCCTATAGCAAGAAACAGTATTACATTTAGTCAACAGTCATATAAATATACGTAGATATAGTAAATAGTTTTTCAACAAACCAATCTGTAGATTTCTATTTAAAAAAAATTAGTTTTTGAGTGCCTTAGGCAGCTTGTGACATTATACATATTAAAAACTACCTATAACTTTATCAATTTTTTTTAATAGACCTGTAATTTTTTGACGTATTTTTTAGAAAACCTTGTGGATGGTCTATTCAACAAACAAAGCAATTATTGCTATTATTATATGCACAATTAACAAACGAAAAAACATTATTATGACAAAGTTATTTGGATTAACATTTACGTAATGTAACATATTCTATGTTGAAATTGGACTGGATTGTTCTTAAAAAACAGTCTTTTAGATATAAACCCATAATAAAGGGGATTCAATAATGTCCACATTGTTCTCCTCCTGTCTATTTGTTTGGAAAAATGTGAATTAAATATGTAGTTCCTAACATTAACCGCATAATATAGAAGGATTCCATAAATAAATAAATAATTGGAAAGGAATATGGTATCGTCTGTAATTATTTATTTGTGACATTTTTGCTGCTAATTTTATTTAATTATGTATTTCTGCCACATTGAAAAGAAAAATTTTAAATATAGCCCTTGCTCTAAAATGATCTGTACACTTTTTACTGATGCTCTTGGTTTCGATTCTAGAATTCGTAGAATAGACAATCGAGAGATTTCTAAAAATGTACAAAAAAATTGCACATTCTATTTAAAAACAAATAAATGATATCATCAGTTATTTGAAAAATATCACTGTTAACTATTTTATCAGAACCTATAATGTAAAATTATCTTTGTTTCGTCATTAGAGGAAAAAATACAATCTCTAAAATGTTATTTGTATATAGTTTATTTAATTCGATTTGTTTATTATTTCAGGAAATATTAGCTGTGGAACAGATGACACTTTCGCAATGATTTAGTGATTTATATTCTCAAAAATAAATATTCATTTCACGCAAGCGTGCCACCAACATGTAATATTGTACATATTGATGATGAATTGCCTTTATACACGAATTTATTTCAATGAAAATTAATCGCGTACTTCACCGCGTTCGGTTGGTAACAAAGAGAGGGATCACTTCATTCCGTACTGCGATTTTTTTGTTAATTTGGCTGGAAATGTAACTGGCTGCTAAAACTTAGTATTTTCCGTGAGAGGTCTTTTCAAATTAATTTTATATTTTGTAACGCCACAGAACTTATTGTATTTTTTCATACACTTGACTTTACTTTAAATTTTTTAGTCTCTAAATATATGCTTGATCATTCTTTTATTCCATACAGGGTATCCCAAAAAGGTGGGTTCATCACGAAATACTGACATCAGATTAAGGCGATTTAACCAACCAACTAAAGTCAATGCCTGCTGAGATAAAGCTCGCTGAATATGGAAAAATAAAAAAAATTAAATCACTGTAAAACTGTTTTTGCTAGAAGCTTCTTATTTGATATACATTGTTTATTATATATTACTATAATTTCTAAGAAACTAATATACTTATTGGATACTATTTTTTTGAGATCCCCATTCCTTTAGCAACTCCATAACTTATTCGTTCGGGCCTATGACTATTTGGTTCAGATTTTTGATATTGTTCTCTTGTGAAGTTTTGCTGTCTGCTATCGGTTTTGAGTAAGATAAGACAACAAAACCTTCAGCTTTAAAAACACTGAAACACATTATTTCGCAACAACTAGAATACTTATATTTTTACACAAATTACTTTACGCTTTTAATGTGTAATTAACTTTGCCAAGTCCAGAAATGTTTGAAAGGGTTGATCATATCTTAAGAGAGACAAGATAAATATTAAAAATATACATCTACATTATATAAAAAATTTAAAAAAGGTATGTTAAAAGATTAAAGAAAAGGTAAGTGTTCAAAATTAGCGCCCCATATTTTTTTTTAATCTACAAAAGTTCCCCGATTTACATGAAATAATATTACAGGATAGTTATGAATCTTATTACAATTCTGTGTTATTCTCAGGTGTCCTTTTGTAGTGTTTACGCAATATTACGTAATTTATGTAACAAATTAGTCTTTTAGATAACCCTCTTATTTTAAATCGATAGTCTGGTCTAATAGTAACATAAATAACAATTTCCCAATATACGATTAATATTTAAAAAAAATTAAGGTAAAAGCTAATCACAATCTAGTACTGAAAGGAAAAACAACTAAAAAAATGTAGATGGCTCATGTTGATCTGTCATTTCAATTTACACTTCAAATAAGCTTAGCAAGCAAAATAAGCTTAGCCTTCCTTCCATTTTAATATCCGAATTCAGTAAAGATTCCATTGGAGTTAAACTGGAAATGAGAAAGTTTTGAAAGGTTGACATAATTACCTATTTCTCTACAAATGTATTTCGTTCGTGAAGTATTCTTATTAGTACATTACTTTCAATTGATCGATCCGTGAATATTTAGAAATATAGAAATGTATTAATTAAATACATGTTCTTGGATTGTATCTATCTCATTTAATTTTCATGATATTGTTATTTGAGTACGTGTTTAAATTCTAGTGACAATTTTTTAAACGTGTAATTTTCTGGAACTACGATGGACAACGTAAAATTTTTCGTGAAACTGAGGAAAACTTTTACGGAAACGTTTCAACTTTTGATACAAGTTTTCGAATCGTACGCAGTTACGAATGGTTTTCATGATTTAAACGTGATCATCAGTCAGTTGAAGGTGATCTTCGACCAGGAAGGCCTTCGACTGCAACTGATGACTCCCATGTTCAGAAAGTCAAAGATCTGGTGCATACAAATTGCCGATTGACTGTCAGAGTAATTGCAGAAGAGGTTAGCAACTCAATTAGGTCTTGCCATGAAATTTTAAATGAAAATTTGTACATGCATCAAATTGCAGCAAAATTTGTTTCTCGTTTGAAGGAGAAAGAAAATCGATGAAATATTCACTCAAAGGATCATAATGGGAGATGAAAACTGGATTTATAGCTACGACATTGAGATAAAAGTTCAATCATCACGATGAATTGGCAAAGGATCTCCACTCTCTAAGAAACCAATCCAATGTCAAAGTGACGCTCACTGTTTTTTTTTTCGAATTTAATGAATTTTAATGGAATTTTGTTTGAATTCTTGCTTGAAGGTGAAATAGTAAACCGTGTGTACTATCAAAGCGTTTTACAACAGTTACCTGAAAAAATCCGCAAAAAGAGACCAGAGTTGTGACGAGACAACTCATGGTTCTTGCACCATGACATTGTACCCCTACACTCTTTGTCAATTTGTCAGTTTTGTGCTAAAAATCAGATTATTATCCTCCCTCACCCTCCTTACTCTCCTTCCGATTTTTTCTTATTTCCGAAATTAAAATCAATGCTGAAAGAACGTCGTTTTCAAATTATAGATGATACATATCACAGCGAATTCGTTACAGATTTTAAAGGCCATTTTAAATGAAGCTATCAAGGATCGATTCTTGGAATTTAAACACCACTCGGAAATGTGTGTGATTAGAGGGGGATACTTTGAAGAAAACAAGGAACAATCATGTATATAATAATTAATAATGAGGTAAAAAAATAAAATTCGGTTATTTTCTGAACAGAACTGGTAAATGTACTCATTATACTAAGCTTAAACCTATTTATTTTCAATTTAAAACATCAAAGAAACATTTTTCAGCTCGATGACCTGATTAATAACTTTTAATATTTATTGTGGAATAAATAAAAAAAATTAGTATATCATAAAACTTGAGTTTTCCAAGTGGCCATTAAGAATCTCTTAAGGCAAATGTTTAACATTCTGAAAGGGGCTTTTCCTTGTCTTGCATACTAATTCTCTGTAATGATCCTAATGAAAATTTTGATAAAAAAGGAACTTTTATAGGTTCTTTAATACTTTCAAGTTATTAATCGTATTCCTGTTATAAGAATAATAAATTTAAAAAGTAATGGAAACGATGATTTCAAGTACTTGGACCTTATTAGGCTAATCATGTTTACAGATTTTTTACAATGAAGGATTTTTACGTCTTCTCATCAACCGATCAAAACGAAATTATAAACAACAAAAAGCATTTTATAATTATCTAATATGATACTGTTTTTAGGCTTAATAATAATAAAAAGCCAAGTATAATTTTTTTATCAGCAAAATTGTTGATATTGTTATTTCTTCATTTTTATATCATATACATCTGTCGGTGCAACATATTCTCTTATTGATTTTGATTACACAATAATAAAGTTAGTATACCTTCCACTCTATATACTTAAAACGGTCACCATATAAATTTATACAACTGATAGTCGTTATTCAGAAAAAATATTTTTCCAAGTCATAAAATATGAATGAATAATATAATCTGGAACTATCACCTCTACTTTCTTATTCATTTTTTGTCTTTATTTACATCACATCATTTATTTTCACGTACAGTTATATCCCTAGTGCTATTTTTCTTTGTTCGGACATACATTTATACCTTTTTTACCCTATCTACATCGAATAGACCTTCCAAGTTCATGTAATATTAATAAGTGTATCATTTCAGTGATATATTGTGTTCATTTTCAAAACTTCCAACAGCGTTTTCATTCTATTACTTCTAATTCATTTACAGGCAATACTAGCAAGAACGAAAACATAGGGCGTCATTATTTTAATCGGCGATAGATGGAGCCTAAACAATATAGGGTATAGGTACTAATTCTGCAAGGTTTCTAAACAGATCAGGTTACCTGATTTCAAATTTTAAGACCTGGGAGGTAAGGGGTGAAGTAACTTCTGCATCCTTTCTTTAATATGAGCTGGATGTACTAGCCATTTCACTCGATATAACGCATCCGTACTTTATCAATTTTGCACACAATTTTATCCTTCCCATTTTGAAGGTTACAGCTGTATTATTATGTTTTGTGATTGCAGCCTTGAACTTTATTGGACTAAAATTGCTGCGAGATAAAACTTCCTTGATTGCTGGTAGCGTAACCACAGAATAGAGGCGTAGCGTAGTTTATAAAAATAATTTAATAATGTTGAAATACAGTCCTTTATTTGATAGGCATTCCTGTCAGCTGATGATTGGCCAGTTATTATTCATAGCGGGAAATCAGGCAACCTATCTGTGTAGAAACCTTGCTAACTCTTAGATGATTTAGGCTTTCTCGTGACATGCAAGCACTCTAGACGTCATTTCTCTCCCCAAGGTGTGCTGTCATAATGATGTATGCTATGTACGTTTATTTACAATTTTGTTTTTTTGAATGGCTGTCCAAAAACGACAAAACACTAGGCGTTCAGCAACATTTGTCTCTAGAATCACGACACTCAGATAATAGCCAATTTTCGTATTTTCTTAGAAAAACATTTTTATTTCTAGAGGTACAACCTAACTATACAGATAGTGACAAAAACTAAAATAAAAGTTGTTGTAACCTATAGTTAGGACTAGTGTCGAGAATAAAACTGTACCTAATTGCCCCACTGGACAAAAAAATACTTGAAAATTGCGTTCCCAGCTTTTTCGAACATACTGAAAAATATCTGGAATTAGTTTGTTGAACTATATTAAAAATCGTGAAGAGCAATCTTCAGTTTCAATTTCTGTCACTTTTTCAGTGTCAAGAACTTCTTGGAAATCTTCAACAAATGTGTTCCTGTCATTGAAGAAACCGATCCGTATAAATACGCCCTGATTCTTTCAAATTTCTTGTCCATGAATTAACGACATGTCAAGATATTCAGCATTACTGTAGTCAAAGACAAAATGAAGAGGCAAGCTGGCGAAGTCAAACGTCAGCCTAACTTCAGCCCAGCCTGCCTCGCGCTCTCAGTCTCTGTTAGACATTCGCTGTGTTATTATAACATTATTGCTATTTTATTAAGTATATTGTTTTTATTTGCGCAATCATGGTGAAGTGTATCGTTGACGATTGTAATAGCAGATCTGATCACAATAGTGCTGAAATTTCATTCCTTAGGTAAGTAATCATAAAAATATTTTATTGCATTTCGAGGGCTTCGCGCAGCATTCTCCGTCTCACATATACTTATTTCCAGTGTTGGCTTCATGATTTTTAGTGCCCACGTTATTATCTGATGTAAATATATACAGGCTCATATTATCAACCGGCTATTTACAATTACTTTTTGTCACAATTGGTGTTTATATTCATGATGGCTCCTTAAAAATAATTATTATTATTTATATAAATATTGAACCCTCAACATATAATTTCAATAGGTAATAAATATACATTAATGTTAAATTACAGGTGATTAGTTACTGAATAAAATTGTATTACCCATTTTCTTGTTTTTACTCTCAGGTTTCCTAAAGAGGGTGGAAATGAAATTCATCATGAAAAATCATGAAGTTAAAATATTTAATTTAGTGAAATCTACTAAAAGACAAATATTAAATAAACTAACATTACTTAAAGAGCAATAAATATATTTAAATTATTTTGTAGGCTTATTTAATATACCTAAACAAGACATATATTAAAATATATTACTTTCAAACTTGAAAATGAATATTTGTCATAAAATATTGTTTAATCCGGACCTGTTCAAAGTATGCGCGGTCAGATAACCTCGCACACTCCACTTCCCCGGAATTTGGCTTCACGGGTTCCCATGGTTTGGTATAGGAAACGTACACTCTAGCTGGTCTGTTGCTCCAACTGCCAACTGTCCCTGTTTCTGTTATCCAACTGGTTAAAGCGCTATTATCAAATGTACTCGACGAATTTTAAATATTGTTAACAATTTAAACTATTTGAAATATCAAATATCACTTAATTATTAGAACATACATTAGTAAATATAAATATGAAACATTATTTTATATTTTTGATCACATTGGAACCAATGTTGTATAACGCCTTTTGTTTGTTTGGGTCCAATCTACTGCTATTAAAATAATGACAATCGATCCTACTATATCTTGTAAAAATAAATATATGTAAATGCTTCATTTTTCACTTTTTTCAACGTTTGCCTTCGTGAAAAAATTGAATTTCTTTAGCCGTTTGTGCAAAAAACATACTTTTGTTATTAAAAAATCACCCTGTATACATTGTTATCAGTATTTTCTGACGTACAAGAAAGCGGAAATATACAAATTTAAATATAATTACATTCGGGCCCTTCGTTTTGCATAAAAATAACATTCCTTTGATCTCTCCCGTTCTGGTACGTAATTTTATTTTTATGAGTTTTAAGTGCTCAAATGTAACAGTGTAGCGTATTATTCAAAGGAATTTAATACTCATGTATTTTATTGGACGTTTAAAAAATAGAATTTAGGATAAATTGTTTTTTGATAATACTAGGGTTGAGGAAAAAGTACTTGTTAAATTACCAAAGCGCTGAATCAATTCCTGTTATAATTTATAAGTTTAATATTAAAATATGAGATCACGAATAATGAAAATGTAAAACTAAAAAATTGTACTTCAGGATGTGCCTTAACTCGGCTGCCACACTTGACATGGTGTTTGTTGGCTCAAAATTAATATAAAATGTTCAAAGGGAATCAATTACTTGCAAAAGTCACTTTAAAAAACACGCCGCTAAATCTGTAAAGTGTTTACAGCAGTGGTCATGGTTACCGCGCAGCAGTGAAAGACGGTGCTATGTAGTTTGGGCTCTGTTTAGTTCGCCCTTAACCAAATAATAGTTATTCGCCGCATTCTTTTCTTATTAAACGTAATTTGTTTACGTGTGATGTAAAATTTTGTTAATTACGTATTGCTTCTTGTGTGTTTTTTAAAAGATTGTAAAAGTTTCAATTGGATTGTAAAGACAGATTAGCAGTACTTGCTATACTTGCTATATCTAATGAAAAAGTATTGAAAAGTTTGAACAAAAGCAGAAGAATTGACTCACTATAAAAAATAATATTGAGCACATTTTTCTTATATTTCAATAGTACTTAAAATAAATCTACCTAATTATATTTGTTTTCTTTTTCAATACTTTATACTTAAATACTTCCGCTCGCCCTTGTATGGAAGTCAGAGCCGCCACTGTGTTTATCGCAGCTACAATGTAGGGTGATAGATTGTTGCGCTGAATAAACACAACTTGGAAGACACAACAGAAACAAGGCGTGCGTAATAACATCATATTAAAAAATTTACAAAATTCACATAGGTTCATGTTGACACAATAAACAAGGTATGAAGGGTTACGTTATTTAATGTGAAGGCAAACAGGTTTACCCACAGATTAAATTACAGCCCTTACAGAAACACATTAAAATATCAAATTGCAGCGGTTTTCTATTTTGTGTAGGGTCAATAGTTTATCGGAAAGATTGTCTCAATAAGAAATATACGAGATATTTTGTTTTTAATTATGTGGAGCACTTAGATATACAGGGTCTGAAATAAGCGAGTTCCTTTAAAAGGATGTGAAAATAAACAATTATACCAATGTAGGTACCAGAATATTTTCCTAGACTGGCTTTTAGTTGTGTTCAGGGTCATCTATTAGATTACTATAGTCATAGTAGCTACTTACCTTAATAAAAATTTTCCGTACTTTTTAAAACAGAAAAGTACGCTACATTAAAAAGGAATGTGGTTTAGACTTATAATTTCTTAAATAAAAACCTTATACATTTTTATATATTTTGTCAGGACACTTTTATCACAGACAATATAGCTTCGCCCCAAACCGCTACTGGAATGGGACAGCAGTTTTAAATGTCCGAATTGCATTGTCGATAGAGTACGCCACCAGCAGAATTTTAGGAAGAATCAAATGCAGTGGCCCGCATTCCTACGTGTATCCTAGCAACATATAAACAACACTTTGACAATGTTGCCAGACGTACTTACGGATTTATTTTATACACTTTTTTATCAATATCTATTTTTTGCGTTACTGTATTTACTTGAATGTATGATGTAGGTATTGATAAAAATGTTTTAAAGAATCAACGAATATCTGTGTAGTTTTATTACTAGTAGTACTATTTTCATTTTTTGGTACTGATATACAGCAGAAAATATATTTCCAAATAAACAAAATTCGTAAGTAATGATACTTTAAACAGCTTGTAATAATTTTTTTAATATTTGTTGATAATAAATTTATTTAATATGCAACGTAGGTTACTAGTACGTCGCGGAACGTAGTTACAGTTTTTTTTTTGTATTTTTACATTCACTTATAGGTTTAATAATTAAATATAGAAAAAAACTTTAAATACAAATGTACGACTTTTCCTATTTCTTTTGACATCAAAATTTGCTGGCATAAAATATATGTTCAAAGTAAAGAAATCATTAAAAAAATTAAAATTCATCCTTATTGAAATAACAAACAATGATTTTTATAACTAGCCTTTACAACATAAGGAGAATACCTAAAAACGAAATAACATTAAAATACCTACAATTTTTACAAATTTTCAACTTGCAAGTAATCGTAATGATACAGTTGAAAATATGCTTTCATTTACTATGATTTAAAACAGAATTAAAACTGAATTATATTTAAATTCAGAATTATGAAACATTTCGTCCTGTATGTTTTCTTTCAATACTTGTAAATTTTAAGGTCTTTAATAATATATTTTGTTGCAGTGTCCCCACAAAAATATGTCTAAAGGACTGAGATCGGAGCTGTTTTCTGGCCACCTAAGGTTTCTAGTAATATTTTTTATAGTGTTCGTTGACGGGATTCGTCCTCCAAAATAAATTTGCCGACATTCCTTAAGAACTTTTGCACATTATTATTATTTGAATAGTACAGTTTATTTATGTTTTATTTTTTGTCATCAGAATAACCCATTTCATTTTTTTTTTAATTAAAAAGGGTTATTCTGATAATGATAAACACCATGTATTTTTAAAGAAAGGTTCGTTTCTGTCATTTTTGTCTGAGAGAGGTAGAGTTATAGTGTGCAATAGAGATAGAGTGACTTTGTCACTTCATAGAGAGCTTTTCTCTCTCTGTCTCTGCTATCTAAGGCACAGCGGGGTGTCAGAATATATGAAAGAAAAAAAAACTGTACTTATTTGCTTGTACCACGGAAATGACTCGAAATATCAAAAAATCTCTCATGGTTCTGATTGGTAATCAAGTGAAAAACGTCCGAAGTCCGCGTGTTAGAAAAAAAAATCGGGACGAACAGTGTGTGAGCGAACGCTAGCTTACCTCTCATTGATTGATAATAATTTGTTGTTTTTTTTTAAATAAATTTCGTATCAACCACCCCTTGAGGTTCCAACAATTTTATTAAATAAAAAATTAAGGTACTATTCTTAAGGAAATTTTATTTTTTTTATTTTTTTGAAATAAGTAATTAATTAGGTAGATTCATAGTTTTAATTCTAACTTGATTTGTTTTATTTAGCATTTAACACAAATGTCATTTCCAAACAAAAGATATGTTCCATATAACTCTTCAATTACATTAATTAAATGAATTAAATTTATTTGGCAGTTATTATTTGACAACAAAGCCACCGCTAGAATTGCCTCCTTTTACCGAGTAAAAGAATTACCACGCTAAATTTTATTGTTGGATGCCAGCTAACAAGACCCTGCATCTATTTTAGATTGCCATTTTCCAACATTTAAAGCGCGATCTGTGGCGATAAGTTATATTGTCTGTGCTTTTATATTAAAGTAATTGAACGAAAATATATTTTGTTTATGGCATATATGCATATTTATAGCATATTCATCAATTGCCATTGCTAATCACTGAATCTAAAGAAGCATTCCAATAGAATATGTAAAAATGTAAAAAATAACATTTTGTATCAAGATTCGTTGATCAAGAGTATGCGGATTTTCAAGTTCACACCATGTGTGTTGTAAACATTATTTTTCCCATTTCGCGTAAACACAACTTCATCTGTAACTAACATATCAAGAGTAAATCGGAGATATTTTGTAGGCAATTACAATATTTTCTACCTCTTCCACAATTAGGTTGCAAACACTTTTTATGTCCTCAATCAACTCTGTAAACAAAGCAGCATTTAATGCATATTTACCTGAAGAACATTATGCGTATTAGGGAGAAGCTGAGTATGCACTTTGACTTGCTTCACCATAATTTAAAACAATATCCCATAACTATGCATTGATGTAAATTACAAAAAAAAATATAAAATAATAAAACGTTAAGATGCACAATATAGTCTGTTAAATACTCAAGTGTAGATATATACTGAGATGAAATTAGATTATTGAGAGCAATTTAAAAGTTAAATTAAAATTCTACTTAAATACAACACGGTAAAGAGAAAGGTTGAAATATAAAAAATAGTTATAAAACTAAGAAAAATATTTGATAAAAAAAAATTATTAGTATTAAATAGGTCTTATGAATCATTAGCAGAGAGTCGGATTACTAGAACAGAATAAATTTCAAGAATTCAAGTATAAAAATATTATCATTTTGGTCAAATAGGGTACATGCCAAAGATGTTATTGGAGAAACATAATTAAAATTAATTAGAAATCGCAAGTGACATATATCAAACAAAAGCTAAAATGTCATAGTTTTATTAAATAGTTGTAAGATGAGTTAGAAAAATAAGTAGCGAAATATATTAAGGTCTAAAGTAAAATTTATATATCAATAAGATGAAAATGTCAGGTAAATGTCAAAATTAAAGTTGGATCCACAAGGCATAAAATAGTACATATAAAAGCCAAATAAAATTATAGAAATAAGAAATATTTTGAAACGTAATTTAAAATTTTTGTAAAGAAACTAGAATGGGTTTGTAAATTTGTAAAGTATAAAGTGAAGTGACGTGAAGTGTAAAAGGGAAACGGCATTTAAAAAGAAAAGGCATATATGTGGAAAGGCCCTAACAAGGAAGAAGAAATCAAGAGAGTAAAAAGAAAAAAATCGAGAGATTATTGAATAGTTACCGAAAAAATTTGTCAAAGAAGTGTTGCAGAAGTTAATTGATAAAACCAGATAAAATAGAATCAGTTATCGTGAGAAAGTTGTTAAAAGAAGCAAATTGGGAGAAACCAAATATATAGAAGTAATTGTATTGGAAAAGTGACTCAAGGAAAATCCAGTGAAAGCGGAATAGCAGCAGCAGGTTCCGGAAATCCAGTGAAAGCGGAGTAACAGCAGCAGATTCCGGGAATCTGGTGAGAGCGGAGTAGCAGCAGCAGGTTCCAGAAATCCAGCGAGAGTGGAAAGACGAGGATTCCAGAGAACAATATCTAGGCAGAGTAAACGCGGGAAGCCAGTCGACAATTGATCTAGCAATAAGACATACAGAAAGGTACCTTTTCTTGTCGTTTTTGTGCACAAAGTAGACCAAACATCGTATACGAAATAGCTAGCTAACATATATTGAAAAGTACAATAAAAAGGGTAGAATACAAAATTTTCATACTTATATTTAAGTAAAAATTTTCATATCAAATAAATTTAACTTCACTATCTAAATAATCATCAAAATTTGGCCATTCTTTTTTTAATTTTATAGATATTAATATTAGAAATAAGTAATAACACATTGAATAAGAAATTATACGATAAAAAATAAATTTTTACAGTGCAGGCAACCAATAATACATAAAATCAATTAAAGTAACTACATCGATAAAATCTTGTTCAAAGTGTTAGAAATATTGTACGAGATTTCAGAATATTCTTTAACTGTGTTTGACATTCCATATTGGATTTTTATTGCTATATAAAAAAATAATTTCTAAATAACATCTTTTGTTTAGTGTGGTGTGTTGTGTGGTTTCATGCTGAGTTATACCTTCATTTGAACCTACTACTGAGAAGGGTCGAGAGCTAGACAGGGCAAATTAGACATCCAACATTACAACAAAACCGTTATACAAACAAATTACATATTATTATACATAAAAAGATTGGCGCATACACAAACACAAATTATACCCATAACAATATATCTCAAACGTATTTTTCTGTAAATATGCTATTAAAAATTTTTCTGTAACATTGGTTCTATTTCCAATAGTGCATATATTCCCAAAATAATTTGGATGTTGTGAATCATCTTGTATAACTGAATAGCAACAGGTGTTCATTACTTACCATCATAAAACGGACTATCTGGGTATATCGTTGCACAGATTTGAGCTACTATGAATGGCGTCGAGCAAATTATGTACATAACGATAACGGCAATGGTTTGTTTAACAGTATTAATCTTCGCCCTGGAGATGAAAGGGGTCCTTCTGTTGTGTGCGGATCTTTGGGAGCTGCGTGGTCTTAGACTGGATTCGGAACTCTGCCAGATTTCTCTGCATATACAGGAATAGGTGTATACCAGCACCAGGAGGGGTATTATGAAGATGGATATACTGAACCTGCAACAAATTTCTAATTATAAAGTTTATAATGGATGTGAGAGGTATTCGTAGGATGCTATTTTAGTCCAAGCATCCTGTCACGGATTAATGATAAATTTGCAGAAATTATTACCTGGACAAAAAAAATATGACCGTATAGAAAATTAAATTTTAAAGTGAGTTTCTTGTTCTTTAAACTCGATCCAAAATGGCGAACATGGTTAAAAAAAATCGCAAATTTCCAAAAAACGGTTTTTCTAAAATAACTAAAAAAAATATAGCACCGATTGAAATATTTTAAATGAGAAAGTTGTAGGTTTTAAAAAGATCTATCGACTGATTTTTTGTCAGTATCGAATGCTTTGTTACTTTTCGAGATATATCGAAAAAAACCGTTAAAAATCTTCTCTTTTCTCTTCTTCTATAACTCGTTTACATCTACGTTCCCATACTTGCTATTTACTGCAAGCATAGCCCGCGGCAAGCCAAAAAAGTACATTTTTGAAAAATTTAAAAATATTAATTATTTTTCGAGATATATCGATTTTTTTAAAAAAAGGCGCTCTCGAAAATTGGCTAGATCTTCTCAGCGGATAGCCCTACAGTGACGATTTTCGGTTTATTTTCTTCGTAAAAAGTTATATTATCATGCTGTTAAAAAATGTTGACGATTTTATTGATTTTAAGGGTCAAAAAATGACTGAAAAAGTTGCACTTTTTTTGGGTATGTTTTTTCCAAATAACTATTTCAATTTTTATTTTATGAAAATGGCTTTTAAAGAAAGGAACTGCTGACATTTTTTCACGAATTGCAAAAAGAAAATTGTTTTTCTACGACCTTCTGGAGCCGAGAAAATTTTATTTTTTTAAATTTTAAAGACGCAATTAACATTTTACAGCGATGCACTTGATGGAGGTGTTAATATTGAATACTTATATTTTCAAAAAAAAATAAATAGGATATGTTTACTTGATTTTTAGTATTAGTAATTGAGTAATAAACTGAAGCGTGTAAGTGCTGAGTGCGTCAGCTGGACCGGATGGAGAAGTAGTGATGAACGTGCAGTCTAAACGGCTCGCGTTTGCAAAATCTTTGATATCTCGGGTTATGGAACATGTCACGTAGAAATATTCTTTAGTACTTAATCTGGGGTAGCTAAACACGACTATTATAGTCATTTTCGCCTTAGAAACAAAATAGTCCCGTAAATGTTTAGTTTTTATTTAACTTATATTTTTTTTACTTATACGAAAATATGGACGACGAACAAGAAAATGAATCAGAAGACAATCCGACAAAGAAAAGAAGAATTTCATTCGATAAATAATTTTATCTATATAGGATACTTGTTAGTTTTTATTGTAATAATTTTATAGATATTTTATACATAGTTGTAAAATTATTAAATATTTTTGTAAATAAATTAAATTCTTTACACTTATTTTACACCAAAATTAATTAATTATTGAAATGATGAAGTAATTGTTAAAAATCCAGCAACAAGTACAANGTGGCCTCCGCGTTCGTATTTTTCGATATATCGATTTTTTTAAAAAAAGGCGCTCTCGAAAATTGGCTAGATCTTCTCAGCGGATAGCCCTACAGTGACGATTTTCCGTTTATTTTCTTCTTAAAAAGTTATATTATCATGCTGTTAAAAAATGTTGACGATTTTATTGATTTTAAGGGTCAAAAAATGACTGAAAAGTTGCACTTTTTTTGGGTATGTTTTTTCCAAATAACTATTTCAATTTTTATTTTATGAAAATGGCTTTTAAAGAAAGAAACTGCTGACATTTTTTCACGAATTGAAAAAACAAAATTGTTTTTCTACGACCTTCTGGAGCCGAGAAAATTTTATTATTTCAAATTTTGAAGACGCAATTAACATTTTACAGCGATGCACTTGATGGAGGTTTTAATATTGAATACTTATATTTTCAAAAAAAAAAAAAAAAGGATATGTTTACGTGCAGTCTAAACGGCTCGCGTTTGCAAAATCTTTGATATCTCGGGTTCTGGACCACGTCACGTACAAATATTCTTTAGTACTTAATCTGGGGTAGCTAAACACGACTATTATAGTCATTTACGCCTTAGAAACAAAATAGTCCCGTAAATGTTTAGTTTTTATTTAACTTATATTTTTTTTTTACTTTTATTGTATGAAAATATGGACGACGAACAAGAAAATGAATCAGAGGACAATCCGACAAAGAAAAGAAGAATTTCATTCGATAAATAATTTTATCTATATAGGATACTTGTTAGTTTTTATTGTAATAATTTTATAGAGATTTTATACATAGTTGTAAATACTGTAATTATTAATTATTAAAATGACGATAAATGAAAAAAATTGTAAATTAAATAAAAACTAAACATTTACGGGACTATTTTGCTTCTAAGACGAAAATGACTACGTGGTCTAGAAGCCGAGATATTAGATTTTGCAAGCGCGAGCCATTTAGACTGCACGTCATCAGTTTTCAGAGCGAGCGAGCGCCGCTACCCCCTACTTCTCCCTCCGGTCCAGCTGACGCACTCTCCGCTTGCACGCTTCAGTTTATTACACAATTATTAATACTAAAAATCAAGTAAACATATCCTATTTTTTTTTTTCTTGAAAATATAAGTATTCAATATTAACCCCCATTAAGCGCATCGCTGTAAAATGTTAATTGCGTTCTCAAAATTTTTTTTAAATAAAAAAATTATCTCGGCTCCAGAAGGTCGTAGAAAAACATTTTTGTTTTTTAAATTTGTGAAAAAATGTCAGCAGTTTCTTTCTTTAAAATTCATTTTCATAAAATAGAAATTGAAATAGTTATTTGCGAAAAACATACTCAAAGTCAATTTTTGATCCTTAAAATTAATAAAATCGTCAATATTTTTCAACAGCATGATAATATAACTCTTTACGAAGAAAAGAAACCAAAAATCGTTAACTGTAGGGCTATCCGCTGAGAAGATTAGCCAATTTTCGAGAGCGCCTTTTTTTCAAATATATCGATGTATCTCGAAAAACAATTAATATTTTAAAATTTTTCAAAACTGTTCTTTTTTGGCTTGCTGCGAGCTATGCTTGCAGTAAATAGCAAATATTAGAACGTAAATCTAAACGAGTTATAGAAGAAGAGAAAAGAGAAGATTTTTAACGTTTTTTTTCGATATATCTCGGAAAGTAACAAAGCAATCGATACTTCTCGATCTATTTAATACCTACAACTTTCTCATTTAAAATTTTTCAATCGGTTTTATATTTTTTTAGTTATTTTAAAAAAACCGTTTTTCGCAACTTTGCGATTTTTTTAACCATGTTCGCCATTTTGGATCGAGTTTAAAGAACAAGAAACTTTATTTAAAATTTAATTTTCTATACGGTCATATTTTTTTGTCCAGGTAATAATTTCTGTAAGCATTTCTCTATAATGCTTGGACTATTTCTAAGACTGTGAAAGTGAAGAGTTTCTACAGCCTTCTTATTGTTAGTTGAGAAGGAATACGACAAGGTGGATGAAAATTTATAGAATTACTGCTTGATAACGAGCAAAGGAGCTAGGCTGACATTTCAGTCGGTTTAGAATTGTTTGAATTATTTTATTTATTTATTCATCAATTCCAAACGAACAGGTGTCCGATTGCAAGGAGCAATGAAATATTCATGTTAATCTTATAATGTTCATGTTACGATACATACATACAGAGTGTACACACGTGAATCACCCACATTTACATAAACTTTTTGCTGCTACCTAATAGTGTATGAAACAAAACTAATGTATAAATAAACTTATGTATGTAGTTAAATAAAAACTGATGTATTTAAAAAAGAAATACCTGTGAAATACACAACCACACAAAAAAAAGTTGTCTGTACTTTTCATGCGACATATGTTATTCGTAGTATTTTTGCCTCCTGACCACGAATCCGGTGTTAGAACTGAGCTATCACATCACAGGAATTTCCTAACCTCAAGGAATAGGCCCAAAATAGGAAAAATTCACGAAGAAGTGCAAAGAAATATTCAAATGTTCATTTATATGGTTAATACCCTGCCGAACGTAAATTCGCGGTCAGAATTGATGATTCTTTTTCTAACCTCAAAAAAACTATCCAATTAAGGTCAGATATCACGAATTTTCAAAAACTAACAGGTTCGCGCCAAATTTGGTACTTATACGGGGGCTTTCGGGGTTACAGATCACAAACCCGAGATCAGATTTACAAAATCCGTTTTTAAAAATTTAATCAATTACCTATGTACTTTATTATGTGAGGTTAGGCAAAAAACCCATGAATAGGTCTTTTACAGTAAAAAGAATAAGATAAAACCGAAACAAGAAGGCTAAAATATGATTGGGTACTTAAGTTATCAAGTAGTGAATGTGAAGAATGAAGTTCCCAATTCAGACCTCGAATTTGTAATCAGCGACCCCGAAAACCTCTGTATACCAAATTTGGCGCGAATGTGTTATTTTTTGAAAATTTCGTCGGCCATCTTGAGTTTTGCAAAACTGACCTCGGATCCGTGATCAGCGACCCCGAAAAACCCCCGTATACCAACTTTGGCGCGAATGTGTCATTTTTTGAAAATTTAGTCGGCCATGTTGAATCCGCCATCTTGAGTTTAGCAAAATTGACCTCGGATCCGTGATCAGCGATTTCAAAATCCCCCGTATACCAAATTTGGCGCGAATCTGTTATTTTTTAAAAAATCGTGATAATCTGACCTTAATTGACACGTTTTTTTGAGGATAGAAAAAGAATCGTCAATTATGTTTCACGTTCGGCGGGGTTTTATCCATATAAATGAACATTTGAATATAGAAAAAAACATTGTTTTGTGTTTTCCTAGCACTTTTTCGTGAATTTTTGCTATTTTTGAACTGTTTTGAGGTTAGGAAATTCCTGTCATGCGATAGCTCAATTCTGACACTGGATTCGTGACCAGAAAGCAAAAATACTACTGATAACATATTATGTCTCATAAAAAGTACAGACATTTTTTTTTTGTTTGTCTGTGATATTTATAGATATAGAATATTTGTTACACTTTGGAACGAATGAAAAGTTTAACTCGTACAAATTCTGTAACTTAATAAATAAAGGTTTGTTGCAAAATTCCTGAAACACTTCAAATTGTATTTTCAATAGGGCATATTACAAAGAGATTTGTTCATATTTCAAATTATATGGGAGGTTGCAGCAACTCCCAACTTTTTTTTAAATGGAAGAGTAGGCAGATTAATATTTTATTTTAAAGCTTTTTCAATTACAAATAGAATTACGCATTTTTTTGTTTCTTTTTATAAGCATGTATCGGAAAAAATAAAATAAGGAAGTGTTTACTGAAACTACTTTAATGCAAAAAAAATATCAAAGTGCCCTCCACCTTGTTGCTGAACAATACCTTAAACAATAATAAAAAGCATTCTGAACATTTTGTAACACTTTCGGTGTTACTTGCCTTTCATGCCTGATTGTTTGTTGAAGCTCGACGATATCATTAGGTTTAGTAGCATGAACCTTGATTCTTAGATATCCCCATAAAAAATCTAATGAGGTACGATCGGGTGATCTTGCTGGCTACTCAATTGACATTTTGAGCAAAGTGTGATGGTGCCCTGTCTTGTTAAAACCGTATCCATGGTTAAATAAATCGGGATACAAGTTATTGGAGAATAAAGCCACTAGAGCCAGTTCATCTTGGAGCATAGTTAGGTATGTTTGTCCAGTTACATTTTCACTGAAAAATTCAGGACCTACTATGCTACTTCCAACAACATGCTACTATGCTACTTCCAACAACATGTTCGACCAGGTTTCTTCCTCGATTTTTAGAGGCCTGTAACGAAGAGGCCCCGATATCGATTTTCGATTTTGCTAATCTTACTTCGATTAATTGGAGGTATTTCTGGATGAACTTCAGCAAACAAAGGAGTGACTTTAGCCTGTGTTCCATTTCTGTCCCCATATCCGATCATCATTAAAATTACGTTACGATGCGTCTCGATTAAACAGGGCGTTTTTTATTTTTGGTTTTTAATTTACATGTTGGAATGCAAAAAATTACTAACAAATCAATCACATTCAGTTCAAACTTTTAGTAAACATTTCCTTTATTTTATTTTTTCCGACACATTTCTTATAAAAGTAGCAAAGCAAATGAAAAGGCTTTAAAATAAAAAAATAACCGATCTACCCTTCCGTTAAAAAAAAAGTTGGAAATTGCTGCAACCCTCCACATAATTAAAAAATAAACAAACCTCTCTGTAATATGCCCCATTGAATATAAAAATTGTCGTGCTTCAGGAATTTTGCGACAAACTTTTATTTAAGTTTCAAAATTTGTTCCAGTTAAACTTTCCATTCTGTATATATTTTCCTAACACCTAGCATTACACTACTTTAATATTATATTTCCTTAAAGCTGATTATATTTTAAAAAAGTGAAATTGTGCTAGATTTACTTAATCTAAATCAATTTGTCTTAAAGAAGTTACCCTTGAAATATGACCAATTCACTTCCGGACACCCTGTACAATTAAATAAAAATGACTGTAACAAGTTTAGCATATTATGTTAGGACTATTGGTTAAAAAACACTGAAATATAAATATTGCTGAAAAAAATCATCAAATTTCCTGATATCAGAAAAAGGATTTCAGCAGTTTTAAAAATAATACAAAATAAGAAAAATTTATAGAAAAAATTTTATCCTTTATCCAGATTTATTATAGTGCATGACTGATGGTGACTCCCTTTTCTTTTTCTTATGTACAGATTCACTTTTTATATAAATGACAATACATAAGCTCGATGCTTCCATTGCAGTAAAAACTATGTTCTTTATATTTTGATGAAGGTGCCCTATTTGAGAAATAAATTGCTAATAACTTTTCATGTTGTCATCATAAACCTCTGCGTCAAATTATAGCCGATATAAGTTTTTTAAGAAAAAACAAAAGACGGTTATGTCGTACTTGGAAAATTCAGATTTTTGTGCTTATTTGAGTGTAAGCCTGATTATAATATCCGCCCAAAATTGACTGTTTAAAGATGAGAATACCTGCACGTAAATCATTTTGATCAGATTATCCTTCTATGGAGGTTTCATTTATAATGTACAATTCTGAGTGGGCGGATGTACTTCCAAACTGCGAGGTTTTCAAGGAGACAACTTGGAAATTGGGGGATTTAATAGCATTAAACACGATTATGAAGGATAAACTTAAACGTAATACTTGTTTAAGTATTGAAACTTTGAAACACTTTTGAGGTATTTTTAGTCAAAAAAATGTGCGATGGGCGAATGTCAGAAACGTAAAGCTGCTATGAAATTGTAAAATATAGACTTTCAAAAATATTATGACATTAATTTGTATAAAACGAAATTCTTTGAAGTATGAGGACTGTCCGCGCGGACCGAGCCCGCCAGTCCGCCGTGAACTGTGTGTAACATAGGATTGTATTATCCTGGTTAAATACAGTGCTTTCGAAAATTAACGAATAAATTCATTATTTTTTAAATTGAGAAGTTTTCGAAAAAATCCCCTGGCACGTCGATTTTGTTTTTAAAAAAGGCACTTTTTGACATACGACCCATATTTGTGACGTCATCGTTGTTCGAGATATGACGTCATCGACAATTTTTTGCAGATTATGAATTTACACATTATAATTATTTTACACAGATCATGAAAAATTATGGTGTTACATAACAAAAATTTCAAGAAAATAATGTTTGAAAATTTTAAAATTTAATTTTCACAATACTGAAAATGATAATGATTATGTAAAAATCGACTAAATTAAATGTTCAAATTGTGCACCGTTGGCTGCCTGACAGTAGCCAAGACGATTAATAAATTCTTTTTGGACATTATCAATAACTTCAGGAGGTATACGATGTATCTCGTGACGAATTCTTGCTTTTAAATCTTCTAAATTAACCGGTCTAGTAACGTATACTTTGCTTTTTAAGTATCCCCACAAGAAATAATCTAGGGGTGTCAAATCAGGCGATCTGGCTGGCCACTCAATCGGCCCCCTTCTCCCTATCCAACGATTCGGGAACAGCTCATCTAAATAAGCACGGACAGGTGTTGCATAATGGGGAGGTGCACCATTTAGTCGATTTTTACATAATCATTATCATTTTCAGTATTGTGAAAATTAAATTTTAAAATCTTCAAACATTATTTTCTTGAAATTTTTGTTATGTAACACCATAATTTTTCATGATCTGTGTATGTAGAATGACACGCTCTTTCAAATGGCATGGTCAAAATTGGGGGTTGCTATTTAAAAAAATTGTCGATGACGTCATATCTCGAACAACGATGACGTCACAAATATGGGTCGTATGTCAAAAAGTGCCCTTTTTAAAAACAAAATCGACGTGCCAGGGGATTTTTTCGAAATCTTCACAATTTAAAAAATAATGAATTTATTGCTTACTTTTCGAAAGCACTGTAGAAAGCGGTCTGCCGCAGCGGACCAATTTAGTTCGCAGCGGACAGAGAAGCACTTGTGATTTTCTACAATGTCCGCGCGGACTGGAATGGCTGACGAGACGGAAAAATTAATAGGTCTTGTGCGGGAATGTGTTTTTTATATGATGTTCGTCATCCTGACTATCTTTTTTCATATATTTCATGCACCCATTTCCTTTTTCATCTTGCTTGACTCAAAGCGAACAGCAGAAGCAATTCTTCTTCGTCAGAGGAACTGTTGAATATGTTGAACAACAGAAGAAAACACGAATTCAAGAAAGAATGTATTTGAGAAAACAATACACACTCTTGACAACAACTGTTTTCATACTTGTTCGCCTCGATTTGTCCACATTCTGTCTGATTACCCTATTTTGCGGCGGACTGCAGTCGTGCCGTCCGCGGACAGTCCGCCTCATGTCTGACCGAGTCTTAAATGTTACATTATTTAATTTTACAGTTATTCCTAGTTACGAATTATTTTCTCGACAAAAAATATTATTTCAATTCACGAGGACTATCTTCCATCAATTGATTAAAAATTAAAGATACTAAATGAATCTACCGAGTTAAATTATTGAGTATATTTTCACTTCAATCATAAAAATTGTCAGTTTGTAAAGTTATTAATACTTTCAACACAATTCATTATCCTGTTGCCAGATATTCGTGATATTTCTAAAGAAAACTGTATTAAGTGCAGAGAATATAGTAAGTAAAAGATGGTATCTTGAGTCCCGATTAAGATTCGGTTAACTAACTGGATAACTACTTTATTTTAAAGGAATTAAAAATCCTATCAAATGAAGACAACAGTGTTCTTAGACACCAACAATCTGTGTACGCAGAAGATATGAGGAAATGAAGATAATCTCAATAAAGGTAAGGTAAGGTAAGCTGTTGGTATTGCGGAAAACAATTGCCTTGCTCCAACTAACAGCAATATCCAGTAAATATTGAAATGAAAGCAGATATGAGATAACAAATCAAAATGTAAAGCAAAGGTCTATTTAATAGACAAAGCAGTAAATATGATGGTTCGAAGTGGTTATTATTTATTGTTGTTAGTATTGAATCAGTATTAGGAATCATATCCGTTACCGATATCTAATAAAAGTTAAAATTTTAGAGTATTTATAAATAGTTATAGTATATGGTATAATATTAAGTAGGAAAAATTATTAAGGATCAAAGATATGTCATATCTTGGTCAAATCAATATGTCAAAGAAATGTCAAAAATTTAAAGTGGGATTCACATGGAATCAACTAGTAAATAGAAAAGTAACATAAGAGTAGAGAATGAGAAATATTTTGATGTGGAATGTAAATGGAGATTGTTAAGAAACTATAATAGGGTATAAGTGTAAAGGTTAAGTGAAGTGAGGTGAGTGAAAAAGAAAAAAAACCGGCAAGTAAAAAGAAAGCAGAACGAGATATGTGAAAAGACCTTAACAGAGGAAAAACCAAAATCAAGGTAGTGGAAAAAAAATNTTTCAATTCACGAGGACTATCTTCCATCAATTGATTAAAAATTAAAGATACTAAATGAATCTACCGAGTTAAATTATTGAGTATATTTTCACTTCAATCATAAAAATTGTCAGTTTGTAAAGTTATTAATACTTTCAACACAATTCATTATCCTGTTGCCAGATATTAGTGATATTTCTAACGAAAACTGTATTAAGTGCAGAGAATATAGTAAGTAAAAGATGGTATCTTGAGTCCCGATTAAGATTCGGTTAACTAACTGGATAACTACTTTATTTTAAAGGAATTAAAAATCCTATCAAATGAAGACAACAGTGTTCTTAGACACCAACAATCTGTGTACGCAGAAGATATGAGGATATGAAGATAATCTCAATAAAGGTAAGGTAAGGTAAGCTGTTGGTATTGCGGAAAATAATTGCCTCATGCTCCAACTAACATCAATATCCAGTAAATATCTAGTGATTAATAATGATTATCTAAAATAAAAATTGAAAATGATATCTATAGAGCCTTCATAAATGATTGTGACCGCCGCGTTTAGGCAACCAATATTGCACGGAATTTAGTCCAAAAGGATCCACCCACCACCAAATACTGCCATAGGTACATCCCCCCCAATAACCGACCCACATCTACTATGAAAGGCAGTAATGGCAGAAAATGACCTTTTACACATCCCTAGAACCAGACAAGCAATATTCATTTGTTTTGGACTAAACGGATCCAATCCAACTATTATGACAAGCAGTGATGTCACAAAAATGACCTTGTACGACTCTATTTATTAAACGCATTCGTTTAGAGTGGAAGTGAGTCTTCTGGAGAAGATGAAGGAGAAAATGAAGAAACTTCAGAAGGCGAAGATGGTAGTAAGGCAAGGGAACTCACGTTAAAAAAGCACCACAAAGGAAACAGAAGCCTACTACGTCCTCGTCGTTGTTCCTGGGTTCGGCAAAACGTAGCTTCTAAAGAAAGTCAACAAAAGGTTTTCAAGATTTATAAAAGATTTACCCTAATGTTTAGTTTCCCTGTCTGAGCTTCAGTTTCAGTTTCCCTGTCTAAGCTTTACCTTAGGTTTACCTGATTGAACTTCAGTCTGAGTTATCTGTCGGTGCTTCAGCTTGGTTTTGGTAGCCTGAACCGCTGTTTTCAGATTTCATGTTTAAGCTTCAGTTAGAGTTTCCCTGTCCGAGGTTCAGATTTAGTTTGCCTGCCAGTTTGAGATTTCTGACATTCCTGCCTGTCACAATAGTTGGACGCGATTAGAATTGTGGGTATAGGTTTAGCCCAAAATCAACTACCCGTCATAGTAGTAAAATGTGGGTCGGTTATTGGGGGGGTATGTAGGACAGTTAATGGTGGGGTTGGGCTAAAATCGATTGAATTTTGTTTGTGTGGCCCCAAGCTGTAAAAATCACGTATTTTTTATATTTTTCCAGTAGGGCCGAAAGTCGCACTTAATGACCCTTCTCCTTTAATTGCCAACGTGAAGGAAATACAATTACTGGTCACGTGACATGAAATCAATTGTGAAGCATTATTAATAAAAAAAACATACATTAATGTAATGTTTCAAATAAATATCTCATATTCTTAATTAAGATGATATTATCTAGATACTCATTTGTGTACTTATAATTCATAGAACAACTCATTACGATTTTTTATGAATTATAAGTACACATATGAGTAAGTATGTATCTGTAGATATCTTCTTTATATTTAGAATTGTTGAGTTGGACAAAAGATACATCAAATTTCGATGAGTGAAATGTATTTTTGTTTTTAATTTTGAGATAAATGAATTGTGTTTTTTAGAAAATTTATTTTAACACTTTAACTGATTTTGTGGTGAATATTTTTGTTTGTTTATTAGAACCCTGAGGATGGTATGGATGGATGGTAACACCGAAACGTTGGCAATGATTTGAAATGTAGTGTCTTTTACTTATTAAAATTTATTCCACTTGGATTTAAAAGTTCATTCCTGATCTACTACTGCAAAATTTGATATTTTAAATGATTTCAAATGTATGTACCTACTCGACAAACCCTTCTTAATAATACAGTTGCAAATTATCACAAGGGTTATGCAGCAAAATATTTCCTTCAGGATTGTCCTATTTGGATTTGAAGTTCACGGGAGAAGTTTAGTTAGACGTCACTCCCACTGGGGTTGTAATCCTGTATTACGTTTTCGTTTGTCGAATTGTGACAGGTGATATATCGCTGCTTCACCCTCCGTAGGTTTCAAGGTCGCAACCTTCTTTGATTTATCGCTACTCAGAAAAACAAAAGAAACATTCCGACATCTGTTATAACTTTATTTTCGTTTTCCCATCTGGTAAACGGCAAGTAGTAACATCACGTGAAAATTATTTTTTCTGTCAAAGAGAACTATTAAACACACGTTTATTTATAAAGGAAGTTTAAACGTATTTAAGTTTCGAAATAACTAATAGTCCTTTTATATCCCTATGGCGTTCTTTGATTTAGAACTTTGTAGTCAAAATGATTAGCAAGGTTGTATGTACAGGATGATTCGTGGGAATGCATCAATTTTTTAACGAAAGAAATTGTTTTAAAAAATAATTACGTGCCTACCACTGTCACTTAAGAGGGAAACCAGTCCGTCCTAAATTCTTTTCAGGTAAATAATTTTCCCTAAAAGTCAGTATAAGATATGCATATTTTTATACAGGGTGTTTCTAAAATAGGGTTCCAAACTTCTACTGCGTTTATAACTCATTAAAATAAGCCAAAAAGTTCCTATTAACATGTGCCCTAAAACGCACCCTTAGGAAGTTATATGCCCTTAAAAGGGCTCAAACAAAACTGTTTTTTTTCTGTTATTGACAAAACGGTCGCAAATAAATAGAAAAAAATTTATGGGTCTTACATAACTTTTTACGTTAAATAACATGGGCTACTCCGTTTTCGACATGCAAATCATATGCGTCCCATTTAGGTTGGTGAAGGGGGTTTTCGGCCCGTAATTTTTTTTATTTCAATTTTTTTACAATTTTCTCTACAGATTTATAAAATCTTAACAATTTTACGTAAAAAATATTATATTTGTCCAAATCGATATTTGCAATGGTTTTCGAGTAAATTAAGTTTGATAATTACTCTCTTTATGTTATTAGGCCAAATATTACAAAAATCTGTTTACCATGGCAAATAAAAGACTGACGTTGCCCAACGCTTAACAATTTAAGTTATTGATAAACTGTCAATTGGGCTTTGCAGTGTTTAATTAGTAAAAGTGCTGAGTGGAAAATTTAAGTATACAACATTATTGCAACTCATAAAATGGAGACATAATCAAACACGGAAATGGCAGATATGCACTTGAAATAGCTGTCGAGAAGGAAGTCTTCTATTCGGGTATGGTGCCGCATACAGACGCCTCGCTTCTGATGCATTTCCAGCCGCACGGCCGTACATAAAGTGCATATCTGCCATTTCCGTGTTTGAATATGACTCCATCTTATGAGTTGCAATAATGTTGTATACTTAAATTTTCCACTCACCACTTTTACTAATTAAACACTGCAAAGCTCAATGGACAGTTTATCAATAACTTAAATTGTTAAGCGTTGTGGCAACGTCAGTCTTTTATTTGCCATGGTAAACAGATTTTTGTAATTTTTGGCCTAATAACTTAAAGAGCAGAGTAATTTTCAAACTCATTTTACTCGAAAACCATTGGAAATATCGATTTCGACAAAGATAATATTTTTTACGTAAAATTGTTAAGATTTTATAAATTTGTAGAGAAAATTGTAAAAAAATTGAAATAAAAAAAATTACGGGCCGAATACCCCCTTCACCAACCTAAATGGGACGCATATGATTTGCATGTCGAAAACCATGTTATTTAACGTAAAAAGTTATGTAAGACCTATTCATCTTTTTCTTTTTATTTGCGACCGTTTTGTCAATAACAGAAAAAAAACAGTTTTGTTTGAGCCCTTTTAAGGGCATATAACTTCCTAAGGGTGCGTTTTAGGGCACATGTTAATAGGAACTTTTTGGCTTATATTAATGAGTTATAAACGCAGCAGAAGTTTGGAACCCTATTTTAGAAACACCCTGTATAATTTAATTTATTTTAAATGAATATGACGGAAAACAGATTTTCCATTATAAAAACGTCATCGACACAGCATAATATATACCAACTTTTTTGAAATTTGTGAATCGATCTGTAGTAGAGTTCATTTTCCAATTCATTTTTTATCTCTCTTTAAATATGTCGTTTCTAATACCGTGTACTTTAGAATTTTAATCTGTACTTAACTTTCTCAATTACGCTATCTGAAATGTAATACATCTATCTACCTTCAAAATTGCTTCTTCAAATCTTACTGCTTTTTTCACAGAACTGAGTTTAAATTAAAAATCTGTAGCGCAAGTTATAACCACCAGTCGTTTAATTTGAGAGCCTCTAAGCAAGCCTAAAGTTCAAGTATTTGTATAATATACAGGCAGTTTCAGAAAGACCTCTCGTAAATACAGGGGGTAATAGTACGACAAAAAATAAGAATTTTTTGTCGTATGAACTATATGTCTATCTTCTCTTGTTTTCGAGGTACAGAGCGACAAAATAAAATTTTTTAAATAGAATTTTTACGAAAATTTCCAAACGGTGCGAAATATTTTTTTGAAATTTGGTATTCCTGGGTTTTTAAGGATGCCAAATGCGCTGATCTAATTATTTTTTGGATATTTCATAAAGGGCGCTAGTTATGTTACATTCCTATTACATTTTAAGTTCTAATTTTTTTTAAAAATTGGTTTTTTTACCATTCGGCTTCCTATTTCTAATGTACCATTTTATTTTCTAAAAATAATGTACTCTAGTTATAACTTCCTAATGTGGAAAGAGGCTTTTAATTAAACTCTTACAATATTACGGTATATAAAATAAGTGACTTTTCTCAAAGTAGGCTTATGTCAAAACTTATTGATGGATGTCTCATAAACAACGCATACATTCTTAGTTAGTGTTAACCTAAAAAAAAATTTGAACTTAAACGAATGTCGCATAACTCTATGAAATGTACAAAAAATAATTAGACCAGCGTATTTGACATCCTTAAAAACCCAGGAATACCAAATTTCATAAAAATATTTCGTACCGTCTGGAAATTTTCGTACAAATTCTATTTAAAAAATTTTACTTTGTCGCCCTGTATCTCGAAAATAAGAGGAGATAGACATATAGTTCATAAGTAAAAAAATTCTTATTTACCCCATGTATTTACGGGAGGTCTTTCTGAAACAACCTGTATAATAGTATGTGGGTACAGGGTATGCTAAAACGTACAGCACCACTTAAACTCCTCATTATATGATTCCCAATATCAAAATAAAAAAGATAATAATTGTCGAGTTAAAAATTTCTTATGGATCTAATAGAAAAAGTAAAATTTAAAGGCACTAAAATATTTAAATCAAGCTCTTATACTGCCGATATCAAAATAAATTTTTAAGGAATCTCTAATATTGTAAATTAATTATTTAAATAAATTTTAATAAAAATCAATTAACATTGAATGTTTTTCAGAGCAGATTAGGGCATATCAACACATTAAACTGCGATTGTTTCAAGATCTTATTCTGTCGTATTTTACATTGTAAAAGTATCAAATTTGTGTATTTTCTTTGGTTTGGTTGGTTCTTAATCCATCTAAAGTTCGAGTCAACAGGAAAATATATTATTCCTTGGTCAAAATTAAAAAAATTAGCTAGGCTTACCCTACTTGAGCTATTTTGAGGACAATTGTAATTAGGGAATACATCGAATTAAGCTGTAATATGAGATGTACAATGGATTCATATTAGTGTAGAAAAGAAATGAAAAAAATAATTCGAAAATTATTTATAAATATTATCAGCACTCCATTGAAATCTGGCAAACTTTAATGGCAGATCTAGTGCAATGCACACATGTCTACCGGTAAAAGAATTTGATGATGTAATAAGCCAGTGGAGTCTTATTTCACAAATTCATTTACTGTTTCTGCATAGTTATTAATTTGTCAGGATGCTACAGTGGCCATAGTAACGACCCTCCTCCTTCAAATCTACTGTACCTACTTCTTGATCTTTAGTAACTAATATAATCTCTAAATTTATATATAAAATGAGGTGTGCACCATCGTATAAGAATCACATTTGTGGTCAAATACCTAACGGCACAATTTTCAGAAGTTCTAGCAGATTATTTCGAAGAAAGAAAAGATAATGAAAAAATCATCAATACAATTTAGAGCTAATGGAGGTGATTCCATTGAATCGGATTTTGAAGTTCCTAAACATGTTGCAAACATTATTTATTCCAGTTCGTGTAAATACAGTTCATCTGTAATAACACAGGACCACAAAAAAAAATCGAAGGAATCTCCTCGGCCAAACCTATCGTATTATATGTTTTTTGGGTAGCTGAAACCGAATCTGCAACTCATTTGGTCCCATCACGTCAGAGTTTTTTTAAACAATTGTTTACTTAAAGTTAAATGTTTACCCCACACGTACATTTTTGTTTTATGTTAATATGTTGAATAATGTACGAGTATGGGCAACAGGCGTAATGTTAGGATCTAAACGATGAAAATATATATTTCTTTAAATTGTAGGTAATTGTGCTAGCTAATCTACCGTAATGGAATATTTTATAAATATACGTCCAAAAATTAAAAAAAACGATGACGTATAAAACTAGAGTGACTTATAAAACCTTACCAAAACTGCAAAAATGAAGGTACTTGAATTTTGCAAATTGCTTTTGGTTTCTGCATATTTACACTATGTGTGTACCAAATTTCAAGTGTCAGCAAAGCTTCGAACAAATTTGGCAAAGTTTCGAGTTTCAGATGCCGATGAATGTATAACACCTTATAGAACAAAAAGTTTTGCTCTCCTGATTTTAAGCTTTAGCGTCATTATTGTATATATATTGAACTATAGTTTTCGAAAGTTTTATCACTTTTTGTTTATAATTGACATTTTTACGGCAACTTTAAAAAATTGACGTTTTATACCGTTTTTTCAATATCACGGCCTTGTTATTGCAAATTTCGTAATCGGACCACCGCCATTTTGTAGCTATTTTTATTACGAACAAAATCATGTACTAAGCATTTTTTCGTACAAAGTCATCCCGCTGAGTTATTTAAAGAAAACTACTAAAAAAAATGTCACGATTAAATTGTTAACTTTTTTTCCTGATAAAATACTTTGTCAGCAAATTAACCTGTTCTTGTACTCATCATTTAAAGTAGGCCTGTGTAGTTATTTCCGGGTTATCAAGGTTTGACACAGGCCGAACCTCTACCAACTGGACTGAATAAATTGTGTCTAGCGCGAAAGTAAAACTTAAAGAGTATATAAATACTGGATCAATTTTGTCAAGTAGAATCTCATGGTGTATTAGGACACTCCAAGCATTTATCGAAGAATTTGCTTTATGTGGGAAAATTTCTCCCAGAATTTGTTCCTCTGCACCTGAAGCTATCTGGAGAAGTAGAAATCTAAATATAAACACACCACAGTAGTACAGCTATGCTTTTAAATATTTTTTTTCTGAAGACCTGTAAATATTTTATAACTTTTTAAGTAATATCGATTCTTCTAATGGTGCATATATTTTGTATAATTTGTGAATCACCCAGTATAATTTTCAATTTGTAGATATAGCCAAACAGGACAAAATTAATATAAATAAATCAATTACCTATATAAATTATACAAGGTGGTCCACTTTTTTCGATCAAACTTCAGGAATCAATACATTATCAAAAAATAATGTTAGTTTGCTAAATGAACTATACCCGACAAATGTTTACTTTTTGAGATACAGCACGTTAAAGTTTCTCGAAAAAAAATATATTTTTCGAATTTTTCTGTAGGTGATGAGGTTTCACCCGTAAGATTTTTATAAATGATTTGGCACTGTACGTGTGATCTTTGGAGAATTTTTAAATTTTTTTACTTTACCAGTGGCGGAGAAAATAGGGGTCCCCATTGTTTTAGTAAAAAAATATTAGTACGCCACTGGCTTTAAATTTAAAAACCAATATTTTTTGGATTCTCCGCTTAATTTGGGACAAAAAATTATCCTTGTAAGTTTTTCGTAACTATTATCATTTTCAAGTAAAATTTATTTACTTATTTCTATACAATAACGTGGACATATTACCATGCGAATTTATTATTTATTATGTTTTACTTGCCTAAACATAATTTGCCTAATTCTAATACAAGTGTACATAAAAATCTGATAAGTCGAGAGTTTCTCAAATCGTAAGACGCCTTCGATATTCTTCAAGATTGTTTGGCGTTGCTATCGCAATTTCCGTAAACGTGCATATCACTTCAATCCCGTACAAGATCTACATCCAGGAGATGCTGAAAAAAGGTTAAGCTTTTGTCGCTGGATTTTAAACCGTTGGCAGTATAACAATGAATTTATTCGAAATATTTTATGGACCGATGAAGCTTGTTTTACAAGAAGAGGCACATTTAATTATCACAACAGTCATATTTGGGCTCATGAAGTGAGACGCCGATCATACCAGCAAGAATTTAGTTTTAATATCTGGTTAGGTGTGATGGGTGGAAATATTTGTGGACCTTATGTATTACCTCCAAGGCTAAATTCAGTATCATTTGCTAATTTTCTGGAAAATAAGTTATTTCAATTACTGGAAGATATTCCCTTAAACCAAAGATATCGCAGTTGGTTCCAAATGGATGGAGCTCCAGCTCACTCTGGCCAAATAGTTCGCAACTGGATGAATGCAAATTATCAGAACCGCTGGATAGGACGTTTGCCATATGAACCGTTGTTTAATGTGGAGGGGCCGGTGCCTTGGCCTCCTAGATCACCAGATCTTAACCCCCTCGACTACTATGTATGGGGTACGTTGAAAGATGATGTTTACTCTGTACCAATTGAAGACAGAAATCAGTTGCAGAGAAGAATAATAGACGCCTGTGATAATCTCAAGCAGAGGCCACATGAAATCATCGCGGGGATAAATTCTTTAATACGAAGATGTGAAATGTGTATTAATGCAGCAGGCGGGCATTTCGAACAACTTCGTTAGATGTTATGCAGCTGTAATTATTTTCAATAGTTTTATTAAATATTGATTATTGAGTTGATACAGTAATTATTTTATTGTCGTGCAATTTGTAGGTCTATTGTAATAGTAATAATAAATAAATTTTACTTGAAAATGATAATAGTTACGAAAAACTTACAAGGATAATTTTTTGTCCCAAATTAAACGGAGAATCCAAAAAATATTGTTTTTTAAATTTAAAGCCAGTGGCGTACTAATATTTTTTTACTAAATCAATGGAGACCCCTATTTTCTCCGTCACTGGTAAAGTAAAAAAAATGAAAAATTCTCCAAAGATCACACGTACAGTGCCAAATCATTTATAAAAATCTTACGGGTGAAACCTCATCACCTGCAGAAAAATTCGAAAAATATATTTTTTTTCGGGAAACTTTAACGCGCTGTATCTCAAAAAGTAAACATTTGTCGGGTATAGTTTATTTAGCAAACTAACATTATTTTTTGATAATGTATTGATTCCTTAGGTTTGATCAAAAAAAGTGGACCACCCTGTATACCTAACTACCTATATTGAATAAATATGTTGAAATAGTTACCAAATAAATATTTCACAATCATTGAAAATGAAGGCTATGTAGACTTGAAATTCTCTAACACTTAAACAGTGTTGAGAACACATTAAAAAAATATGCCGTTCTTGGCTAATAAAGAACGGTCTGTTAGCTATAAATAAAAAAGCTACCGTTGCAAAAAAAATGGTCATTAAATAGCAGTTCATTTCCAAGTTTGCCATCACGAAAAGTTTTAAAAGCTCGAATGGGGTCATCAAAGAATTAATTTATAACAGGGTAGAGTAATTAACTTACATCAAACTGACGAAAAAGGCCGAAATCGTTTTGATATAAGTGCTTAAACTTTATTTAAAATGAGGTGTTTATTAGGCCGATTGTATGTTTTAGTACGTAAAACTGTTCATTTATACAGGGTGATTCAGAATTTACCCCCTAGAAAATATATTCTTTTAGTTTCCGAGTTTCTGAAAAGGCCTACAGGAATAGAAATAAGTTGCAGATTATTTTTTAACCAAGCAGAACTGGTCCCCAAAATGATGTTTGTGCAAATTTTTTTTTCTAACAAATGATTAAGAGGATATATGGACAATCTGTACAAAGAAAATGTTGGAAAAGGATTGGCTATTTCTGTGTTTCTCGACTATGTATTTTTAACTTCTAAGGATAATTCTAATTACTATATTCCCGGCAATTTCTTAATAGAGACTTCATATATATGTTAGCTTACGTTTCTTTACATTTGAACAGTAGCAAACATTAACTAATGCTTTCTTACTAAAACGAACAAGAAAGAAATGTTCCTTCTCTTCAACTCCATCCGTGGACACACTGTATATTTAAAATTTAATATTTTACGGTAATAACTACTTAGTGGAAGGTCACAGAATGCCCATTTTCAACAAAATTTCGCCATTTAAACATTTAATACATTCTGATGTTTTTTTCATTTCTTATTTCGCTCAAACTTTTGAAGGAAAATTTACACATTTTAAGTTTTATGAATATACAAGGTGCTTTTTAAGTCCATGTCATAACTTCAGAATAGGACAGGAGACTAGAGGCACTCACTGATTTCCAAGATGTAATGTGTTGAAATTTTGAGAAATATCACATTTATCAAATACCTCTAAAAATTGTTTTCGTATGTATATAAAACTTGGGTTAGTAATGTAATTAACAATACTGGAAATTTACAGAATTTATACAGTGTGTACGGATTTGATCCGGAACACCAGTGTAGAATATTACAGGGTGGGGCGATGTCAATTTTTTTCAGAGACACATATGGGACTTATCGCTAAAAGGCGAGGGGTAAACCGCTGAGGAAGTTTTTGTACGTGTCCCCAGGAAGTCGGGAAGAAGTTGGAGGAAGTTATAAGGAAGTTGAGGAAGTTATTAGGAATTCCGATTGAAAGGAATTCCGAAGGAAGTCGGGGAAGTTTTTAGGAATTCAAAGGAAGTTGAGGAAGTCTGGAGGAAGTTTAGAGGAAGTCGGGAAGTTGGAACCAAACTGCGCATGCGTGAACGGTAAACGCATGCGCAGTATTATCTTTTATAGAAAAATGCGGAGAATGTTAAACATTTATGTGGAGGAATTACGAAGCAGTCTAGAGAAGGTCCGAGGAAGTTTGACGAAGTATAATTTTTTGTACAGAATGCAGGGAACGGTTTACCCCTCGCTAAGGAGATAATGTTTCTCGTGGCCTGCTATGATTGTTTTAATAATGATGTTTTTGGAAAATCGTACTAGGGATTTTTTATTAGAAATTTGATAACACTGCGTTACTTAGCACCATTTAAAATCCATATACCCAAAATTTGATTAATTTATGTCGTTGCATGTTTTTTTATAGAGCCTCAAAGTCCGAAAAACTGAAAATTCTTATTTTAGTTTGAAAATATTGTATGAGGCTTTTAGAAATGAGTAAAAACAATAAAATACAATTTAAAAGGGTTGAAATATCATGTAAAGAAAGAAAAAAATAATACAAACTACCATTAACAAGTTAATAGTGCTTGCACAAATTAATACCAGTCAAGGAAAACAAAATTGGAAACACCAAAATGTTCTAAATAAGTATTCAAATTCAAAATTATGCTATTAAAAATTCAAATTAATTAAAAATTCCTTTTTCAACTAAACCACCTTGTAGTTCTATACATTTTTCAATTCTCTTTTTATTTTGCTTTTGCGTTTAATAACGTTTCTTCGTTAATCTGATTACGTGATCGATTCCTATACACAATGTTTTTCAAATGTAACCATATAAAAAAAATATGCTGGTGTAAGATCAGGTGTTCTTAATGGCCAGTTAATTATTTACTATTAGGAAAGTGTGTTTGAAGCCATTCTGTCACAGGTCTGGTGCAGTGGAATTTTGTCGTTCGAGCAAAGGAACATCATCAAATGAAACATAAAATTCAGTAGAAATGTGTGAAAAATATTTCCATTTTTTCCATGGAAAAGAACGGGCCGTATAATCTTTGACCAGAAATGCCACAAAAAACATTAATTTTCGGTGAGTACTGACGCTTCGGTTTTCAGACGACCAATAACGAGTATTTTGTGAACTTACTATCCCGTTATTAGAAAATATAGCTTCATCCGTGTAAGAAATTTGGATCTTGAAAATAATTTCCTTGCGCCCAGAGACAGAACTCCAACCTCCTCTCTGCATCACCTGCTTCTAACGTGTGTAGGTATTTGACTTTAAATGGCCTAATATTTCTTGTCTTTAAATGATTCCAAACTGTCATCTTACTCACATTGGGAAAATCGAACTGCATCAAATAAACTATTTGAAGGATTATTTCGGAAATATTCAATTATAGTGTCCCCCTTTTCATTTGCTCGATGTCCTAAACCTCTTTTTATCGTAGATGAAATATTAGCTAAAGAAAATTTGTACTGGTTAAAAAATACTACAAATTAGAGCAAAGGTACGATTTATTCGTGATACAGAAGAAATTAATATTCGTCGGTTTGGATGTTCAACATTAAAAATTCTATTTCTCTGTAACTTCGATCATTTCTGTCTGTTAGTCGAATTATTTGGACTTTCATTAATACTCAAGTCCATTTTTATTTTACTACCTAAATATTTCTCACAAAGCAGAGCCATTCTACCTGATGAAACAAGAAAAATAAATTTCTTTCCGAGTTATAAAAATTATGTCTAGAGAAATTACCTAATTTTAAAATGTAACGGCACTCATATTGTTTTTTCTTTCTTAACATGATATTTCAATATTTTTAAATTGTATTTTACCGTTTTTACTCATTTCTAAAAGCCCTCTATATGTTCAAACTAACATAAGGATTTTCAGTTTTTGGGACTTTGAGACTCTATAAAAAAAACATGCAACGACATAAATTAATGAAATTTTGGTGTTGCCAAATTTCTAATAAATATATGAAATCCCTAATACGATTTTCCAAAAACATCATTATTAAAAAAATCATTGCATGCCACGAACTAACATTATCTCCTTATAAATATGACCCATTCCCATACCTGTGTCTGTGCACCCCCTAATCTGAAAAATATTGACATTAAAATCCCCCACCCTGTAAAATTCTACACTGGTGTTCCGGATCAAATATGTACATACTGGATATAAATGTCGATTAGTCGCGGAGAGGCACTTAAAATTCTCAGATTATCTACGCCAGTGAGTTTTTTTGGAAATTCATTGGAACCATTTAATTCCCTATTGTATGTTAACGATGAAATAAATATACACTTTTTTAAATACAGTGTAACTACCTAAAGTCGTAAACAATTAAAATTTTTTGGGAGTTGTGCTCCTCGCTTTCAGGATAATTTAATAAACAATTTCTGTTGCAATGATTTTTGTTACATTTGCTGACTACATTGTATTTAAAGCAAAAGATTCTTGAAATTATTTATTGTAAAGCCAAAAGTTTTATAGTTACTCGATGTATTCAATTGTCGAAAGCTAATTTTAAATTTAAAACAGCAATGGCCCGGTTCTGTGTTACTTTTAAACGAGATTTGAATACATTTGAGCATTTTCGAAAAAAACGCCATCAGCGCTTTCGCACTGCGGCGCGCGGCAGCTTCAATATCAAAGCTGCCGCACCACGAACGGCAAAGTTTAATCCTTCATATGAATTTTTTTTAATTTAAAACGTAATGTTCTAGACCATCAGTTGCTTAATAAAAGTTGCTCATTTTCGTGTGCCCTTTCCAAGGAACGCACTTATTTCAGGAACACCCTGTATTGAAAATTACTCAAATTAATACGCCAAGGTTAAGGCTAACGACTTGACATGATTTTCTGTCTTGCAGTGCCAGGATATGCGTACACTGTACTGCAACATGGTCAAGTTGTACAGATTATCCAAGTTCTGCCTTTTAGTTTAAAGTACAATATTTAGGAATCGTTTAAATTTAAGGCCTATGTCGTATGATATTTACTTAGAGTCCAATCTAGCATTTAATAAAATAATGGCAATGAATCCCATCACAACCTGTATATTATTTAAAGAGATTTAAAGAGATTTTGATGTATAAGAAAGTATTAACCAAGCAAAGCCAACAAAGTTATAAGTTGGTCATAGAAGCAAATATACCTGGGATGATGCTGAACTTAGTTAATATTAACTCGAAAATTAAAATGCATAAATTAGGAAACTTGACGAATTTGTTGATTTTAAGGCTTAGCGCTATATACATTTGGTCCCGAATACTGCCAAAAGTTTTAAAGCCTGGGTAATTTATGGAGAGCAATAACGAAAAATATTTTTAAAATGCGGAGGGTCTTCAACCCTTAGTATGTTTACTGTTGTTTTAGGTTGTTTCCATGGCAAATTTTCATTAAGATTTATTCCAAGCCGACCTGATAATTGTTTAGTATCAATTAAAATTTAACCTGTTTGTATTGTTTAATTGCTTTGCTATTTATGAAAAAAGTTTAGACTCAAATTAATCTACAAGAGAAGAATGGTTCCGAAGGCACAAATACTGATTATGTGTACAAGGCGTCCAGAAATAAATTGACCTCACAAACCAATTTCCATCAAGTCATCCTAGTAAAATTGCATCGAGCCATCCTACTAAGATTACATCAATAGTTCTCTACTAAAGTTTTATTTCCTTCAAAAAGTTGCGAATATAGTTATTTGTTTAATTAATCAGTAAAGTACAAGATTTAATGCCGCGGCTGATATTTAATACTTTACTGCCAAATTAAACACATAATTCTGTAACCTGAGGGGTTAGTTCTATCTATCTACCATTATGACCAGTATCATAACGATATTAACTTGTAAAAGAGTCTACTATTTAATTCTTGAAAGGAAGATTATAATTATCATTACATTTTAATTAATACGTGAGAACTTAGAAATGTTGTACGTTCATAGAATGAATACCAGACACCATATGTCGCTCATATACAAGGTAATCCAGTGGTTGGTTGTATAGGGTGACACTTAAGGTGAAAGAATAAGAAAGAAACACTAAAACTTCCAAGAAGGGTTTTAATAACAACAAAACAAAACAAACAAACAAAATAACGACACAACGGGCTCGAACAACATTATTAATTAATTTATTGACACGCGACAGCGTACCGATATTCAGGGAATGCGCGATTCATAGCAAAATTTGGGATGACTATCCATTATTAAATTAACCAGACACAAGGCTATGCGGACGACTTAGTCGTTCTCATAGTCGGGAAACATAATATTATCATTTCAGAACTCATGAAAGAGGCTTTGAAATGGATAGATGACTGGTGTAAGGTGCAGGCACTGACAGTAAACCCTGACAAAACGATCGTAGTACCAGCACCAGGAGAAGGAATTTAATTGGACTCTCTGAACCTATAATAGTGGAGAGGAGCATTAGGCTTTCCAGGGAAGTAAAATATCTAGGAGTGACACTGGATAATAAGCTTACCTGGAATGCGCACTTGGAAAAAGTGGTGAGTAAGGCGAAGCAGACATTGTGTGTATGCCGTCGCCTTATTGGGAGCACCTGGGGACTGAAACCAAAGATGTCATACTGGTTGTATACTGGGTGTCGATAGTAAGATCTAGGATTCTTTACGGCGCTGTGGTATGGTGGCAAAAAACACAACAGACCACAGCGAGGGAAAAACTGAATAGAATTCAGAGATTGGCCTGTTTAGGTATAACGGGGGCGATGGCATCGACCCCGACAGCTGCACTAGAAGTCATGCTAAATCTGCCACCGCTGCATATAGTGGTGGAAAGAGAAGCGCGGCTAGCAGCATATCGACTCAGGAATAACAATGACTGGAGGGGTGGTTCCCACTCCAGGATCATAGACACATCTATGTCGGAACCAACTCTTGGGATGGTATCCGACAAGATGGTTCCAAGGTTTCACTTCCACAAGCCATTTGAGACTCGAATAGAGGATCAAAGCAAGTGGGAGGAAAGGTTTAATACCCTGGAAAGGTGGAGCCTAGTATGGTTTACAGATGGCTCCAAAATGACCAGAGGGACGGGTGCAGGAATATATGGACTCAGACCCAGATGGAGTGCAAGCTACAGTCTGGGGGAGTTCCCTACTGTATTCCAAGCAGAAATCTTCGCGATAATGGCGTGTCTGGCAGAGAATGTACGTAGAGGTTATAGACGTAAACTCATATATATATTCTCTGATAGTCAAGCTGCAATTAAAGCTTTAGCCGCACACAAGGTAAGTTCAAAACTGGTGTGGGATTGTTTACAAATGCTGACTGAACTGGCCACCAACAATACAGTCAGACTGTGTTGGGTGCCAGGGCACAAAGGCATTTGTGGAAATGAGAAAGCGGATGAACTTGCGAGGAAGGGATCCGAGACAGTGTTCATTGGCCCGGAGCCCTTCTGTGGCACATCTCCCAGTGTGGTCAGGCGGGCTCTGGGCAAATGGACAGAGACAGAACATAGGAAATACTGGACTTCAAGGCCAGGACATAGCCATTCCAAGGAGCTTATGGAGTATCCTTCGAATGGAAGAGCGAATGAGTTACTGAGCTTGAACAGAATCCGGCTCAGGAGAGTGACAGGACTCATAACGGGACACTGTCACTTTAGGAAACATCTACATAAGCTAAAGCTTGTAGACAGTCCGGTCTGCCGAGGATGTGAATCGGCGGATGAAACTTCTCTGCATATCCTGGGCGTGTGCCCGGGATTTGCACGTAGCAGAATGGCGCTCCTTGGGAGACCCTATTTGGAACCCAAGGAACTGAGAGAAGTGTCAGCAAGGAAGCTTTTGGATTTTGTAAAAAGGACAAATCTACTTGCTGAATAGGACTAATAGTGGGACGCACAATAGGCCTAATCAGGCCGCAGTGCTATGGGACTTATTAGGACCAACCACTAGAAGAAGAAGAAGAACCCGAGACTCTAAAACTAAGTGGACTGCTCAATGTGGAACCCAAGGAAAAACTGCCCTTTTTTTCGGAGATCTCTCCTGAATTCGATACCTCGCTTCGACACGTCCATTTCTTGAGTCCAGACGTCTTATCTTACTGTCGGGAACCCTGAGTATCGGGACGCTTTGGCATAACTATGCCATCTTAATAGTTATCTAATTGACTGATTTTACAACTGTCTAAATAATTTTGAGACTAAACTTACAAACAACCCTATACCTTCCTCTTGTGACTCCGCATAGCAATACGGGACGAATTAGTCACTCTCATTTAATTTATCCTTATAGCTTGGAAAATCCACAGAAAAAAAAACAGCTATTTGACCTATTATTATTTTCCTGACAACATTCTAACAACTTTAAATATCTTGGAATTCCTACGTGTTCTTTCGAATGCATTTCGCGCGTTATTAGAAATATCGATTTTTCTCTTTATACCAGATGCTCAACACATGGCCCCGACGGTCTAAGTGAACTTGTTCAAAAAAATATTGCTAAATTTCATGGGGCCTTCTCTGAAGGACAGCCTTGTGGCGACGCTAAACCTACTTGAATGCTCTTAACTTGTCAATAAAATTAGTGTTGACTGAAATATGTTACTTTTTGGCCCATCCGTTCCCAGAACTAACAAATAAATTACTACGTGTCCCGGCCTTTGTTACAATTCTTTCGCCGAACAATTTTAATTTTATCATATCAGCAAACATAGCTATTTATTTTATATTATTAAAATTGTATGATACTTCTTTCATGAATAATAATAACTTCATCAGGGTCTATAGTTAATTTTAAAAATGCATAATAGAACAGTAGCTGAAGGCTACATTGAGGAGTCCATAACTCGTAAATCAGTTGTTAGCAAAAAAAATTCCATACTGCAAGCACCTACATCAAGTGCTGGAAACGATTTTTAAAATAATTCAACCACATTGGAGGATACAATAATTCATAAACCATCTACTAGTGAAAGCACTTCAATCTACATAGAAGAAGTAAATGTTTCAAAACAAACAGTACAAGGCTGTTCTAATTTCACTATAAATGTTTACAATAAATAACTACTTACTTTCGTTAAATAACAAATTTTAATTTTTAATTTAGCGACAGTAAAAATGATTCTAATGCCTATCAGTAAAACTACGCCTTGAATGTCGATCGAGGAAAAATAAAATTTATTTTATTTCGTATTTTTAGGATATTTCAATGAGATTTGGTACAGTTGGGTTTTTGGTGTAGCCGAAAATTGTTATATTTATATTTACCTAAAGTCTAAAGCAAAGATAATTACTAAACTTCAATTTTTTGCTAAAGCTTATTAAAGCTTTTTGTATGGTTTAGATCAAATTAACTCTATTCGCAAGTCAAGGCCTACTGAGCCTGAACAAATAAAATGGGCATGTAAACGTTGTTTCCCGGAATTACACTTAAAGGGCTACTCGTATATCTTAATTACACGCTGACATTTGAATAAAGGTCTACTACTGGTCTAAATCTCACAAAAACTATTTTATATAGCTGCAAATTTAACAGATGTGAAATTTAATTGGACTGGAATATTTTCAAATAGTCAAAACACAAAATACCAAATTGAAATCCATTTTTTCGTCGGGACAATGAATTTTTGCGTTAAGCAACCTACCTCTTTTGCAGTAAATGAAGTAGCATTTAATAAAACATGTGCGTGTTTTCAAAATTATTGCTATTGCTATGTTTTAGGTAAAAAAAAAACTATTCATATTCGGCCCCATATTAAAGGAGTAAAATTATTATACTACGGTAATTTGATCTAAAGTGGTTTTTAGGCTTTCATCGGTTTTATAGAGACGCTGCAGCTCTAGGTCTCATATAGTCCCAGTCACGGCGAAGCTTTTACAGCGTCTTCACTGAAGATGCAGCGAACGATTGGAGAGCTTTCGATGGGACTAGCTACAGAAGCCAGGAGTTGTCGTAACGTAACGTCTAAAGCGCCTTTAGGTGATCTGATAATGGATTTGCCCCCACAGACCTTAGCCCGAGAACAACAACGGTAAATCAAAAATTCCTAGCCAAGGCTAAGGAAGTGTATTATATGTATGTAGCTGACGGCGAGTAGGTACATAGGTCACAGCATAGGAACCCAAAAAACTATAGCATATTTGTTAACATAAATATTCAGAAGTTAGGAAATGTGCCGTAACAATTTTTGTCAATTGAATATGATGATAATTTAAACTTTATTATTCCATGTTAGTAATGAGTTTTTTTTTTTGTGTTATGGAGACATGGAATACTATCATTATGTGTTGTTGAAATATCAGTATATTCAATTTAAAGCATATTTAAATATTTACATTCCAAGTTGCGAATACTTGCAAATTATACAGAGTGTTTGGAAAAGTTGGTGCCAAATTTAAGGAGGTAAAAGTAAAGCCAAAAATAGTAAAAAAAGTTCATATAAACATTGGTCTTCCGGAACACCGTTACTGAGATATGGCCCTCCATAGGGGTCTTATGATTTGGATATTTTTTAAAATAACTTTCTTTCTGACTAAGATAATGGAATGAAAATTGTAGGTAATAATCATACCACAAGGGTCTTTCATCAAAATCGGTTACAATAGTTTTCTAACATAACAACTTTTAACAGAAATTTTTAGAATTTTTTTATTCCTTTGAATTATCAAGCAAATAATATTATTTTTTAATGAATTGGACTTTTTTGAAGAAAATATGTCCCTATTTTTTTCCGAATTCTGCGTAGTTTAGTCGGAAATGATTATTTTTTAAATAATGTATGGCTCAGAACAGTAACCTTTTTTAACATTTTCAAATAGTAGTCATCCTTCATGGTGATAATTTCATTGTAATGATACTAAGGATTGTCACTTTCGCATGCTATCATTTAGATTCTTACGTTTCTTAGTTGTAATATTTGTACTTGACTTTGCATTTCACTCGATTTTTTTACAACCATGAACCATCATGCTTTTACTAACCGTGAATATGCCGACATGCATTTTAATTATGGTTTCTGTAATGGAAATAGTCTGGCGGCTCAGAAAGAGTATCGGCAACGTTTCCCTGATAGTAGGCAACCTTCTGCAAGATTTTTTGGGAAAATTCATGCAAGAACGATGGAGTCAGGAGCCCTAACTCCAAGATATCGTGAATTTGGCCGTCCGTAGGCATTATTTAGACGAAATAATTTTGGGATTTTTTTAACGTAATTCTACAGCAAGTGTAACTTGAAGAGTGTCTACTCATGATGGTTCATGGTTGTAAAAAAATCGAATGAAATGCAGTCAAGCACAAAAATCACAACTAAGAAGATAAAAAAACGAAAGAATTTAAATGATAGCACGCAAAAGTGACAATCAATAGTATCATTTCAACGAAACTGTCACCATGAAAGATGCCTACTATGTGAAAACGTTAAAAAAAATTTACTATTCTGAGCCATACATTATTTAAAAAATAATAATTTCTGACTAAACTACGCAAAATATCCAAATAATAAGACCCCTTTGGAGGGCCATATCTCAGTAACGGTGCTCCGGAGGACCAATGGTTATAGGAACTTTTTTTATTATTTTTGGCTCTACTGTCACCTCCTAAAATTTTATACAAACTTTTCCAAACACCCTGATATATTCAGCAATGTCATAGATATAAGTAAATACATTGGTTAAAATATCTTTCAATATTACAGGTACTGTTCATAGAGTTTTGCTTAAATTGGAAAATGATTTAAGATTGAAATCCGACAGCGTAATTAATAATTGCTTCTATTAAAAAGAAATATAACTTTTAAATTTTTAATTCACATAATTTTTCTATTTCTTTCGTTTAATTTACTTCCTCAGGCAAACATTACAAAAATTGTTTAACAAAATGGAAATACATAGCAAAGAGACACCATATCATTAGAAAAAAATATTGAAATCTCACAATATTAACATCCATAGAATAAAGGAAAGAAACACGCTTTTATGAGCATCTTCAACTATTTTTATTAATTCAATATGTGGCATATGTTTCTGTCCATTTAATATAACTTTATAATGATAATGTCAACAAGGGACATAATCACCATAATATTATAACTACTCAAATCCAATATACATACGTAAGTTAGTTTTGGAATCATACACTGTAAAAAAATCAGTGTGAATGAAAGCAATAATGGTTCGGAGTGAATTCATTTAGTGAAATTATTGATTGCATTTTCACTCAATATTGGACATTTTGAACATTTTACTCATTTGTGATTATATTTAAACTAAAACTGAGTACTTTCACTCAAATATGGGTACTCCTTAAATAAATTCTTCCCGTAACTTGTATTTGGTGCACTTGTACCCAAATCAGAGTAAATGTCCCTATTACTGAGTGATCCCACCCTTATTCATATCCAGATGCATTGTCTTTGTTTGGTCCCATCGTCCCATCAGGTTATCTCGTGACCGTGGCGTGGTGGATGGCAGAATGGCGTATGGAGTGCTTTGAAGTTGGACAAGCATCGGTTTATCTGGTTATTCTAGTGAAAATTGTATTTAAATGCAGTGATTTAATTACAATCATTAAAGACAATATATTAAGTCTCGATTAATATTTGGATAGTTAAATTGTTATCTATAATTACGTATTTGTAACTTACAATACATATAGGTTATGGCAATTTATTTATCTGATTAATCAATTAATCGAGACCTTAATTATTGCCTCTAAAACAAATCTGTGTTGAAATCACCATGACTTTTTAATAGTTTACGACAATGATATTTAAATTAAAATTTCAAGAAAATATAAAGTGGTACAAAACCACTCCAACCGTTAATAATATAGAAGCATTTATTAAGTAAGTTGTACACATTAGTACACCTAATTTCAAAGCCATGTTGGCTTTTACCCAAAAATTATACAAATTTAATAAATTACAAAAAAGTTATTATGAAATACCGATTTTCATCCCTTAACTTCAAGGGTTAATATACGAGGGTGGTCTGAAAAGTTTCCGACCTAACAAAAATACAATATTTTTTTTCAGAATTTTTTTTTATTTTTCAACATAGTCTCCTTGTAACTCTACACACTGCTCCCAGCGATGCTCCCATCTCTGTAACCCGTCCAAATAGTACTCGGCGTTTTTCTCTGCAAAATAATTGTTCACGAAGGTGATTGCCTCTTCATTTGACGAAAATCTCTGTCCTTCGAGCGCAATTTTTAGATGAGGGAACAAAAATAAGTCACTTGGGGCTAGATCTGGTAAGTAAGGGGGATGGTCAAACAGTTCAAACCGTAATTCGTGGATTTTCGCCATGGCAACCGCTGAGGTGTGAGACGGTGCGTTGTCTTGGTGAAACAGGATTTTCTTTTTCTGCAAATGTGGCCGTTTTTCCACAAGTTCTGCCTTCAGCTCGTTAAGTAATGATGCCTAGTATGCTCCTGTAATGGTTTTTCCTTTTTGAAGATAATCGATTAAAATAACTCCATGACTATCCCAAAAAACAGTCGCCATCACATTCCCAGCCGAAACAACAGTTTTTGCTTTTCTGGAGCCGATTCTCCCTTTGCAGTCCACTGTTTGGACTGTATTTTTGTTTCGGGCGTATAATGGTGTATCCAAGTTTCATCTACAGTAATTAATCGGAGCCAAATTGGCCGTGTGAGCAATTCACGGAATTTTACCAGCGTCGTCAACGATCTCGGCCCGTCTCGATGACAGATTAATATTATGGGAGTATTTATGGGACTATTTTGTAAACATAGGTTAAGCTTAGTGAATGGGGGACTCTCAGATAGGCACTAGCGTAGTACAGACGTATTATCACAGTACACAATATAAGTTACGGATTTATTGCGCCTAAACTGCGCCAACAGAGCGTTGAAAATGTTTTTGGTCTAACGTGAGCAAACGCGTCACCCAACGCGCGGACAGCTTTCTCATGTTTAAATGTTCATTTAATATGTGACAAACACGTTCTTTTGACATGTTCATAACCTCTGCTATCTCTCTCACTTTAACCTGGCGGTCGTCGGCGTCGTGAACTTTGGCGATGTTTTCATCGGTAGTTGCAGTTTTTGGACGTCCCGAACGTTCATCGCCTCCCAAGCTCTTACGGCCACATTTAAATTCAGGCTGCCCAAAATTTCACTGTGATAAATGACGGTGCAGAGTCCCCATACACAGAATCCAACTCATCTTTGATTTGCGTAGGCGTATTGCCTTTCAAAAACAAATATTTAATGAAAGCTCGATACTCGATTTTGTCCATTTTCATAAAAACACTCACATCAACTCACTTAAACGACTGTTGCATAACAACTGCGCGTCCAAAATGGCTGAAACTTTGGTGAGTAACTGTCAACAGATGAACAACGAAATTCACTAGCTTTTATTTACGAGTGCTGCCATCTTCATGTCGAGGTCGGAAACTTTTCAGACCACCCTTGTACATATACTATAAAAAAAAGATGTAGATTTGAGATATTATTTTTACAATATCTCTCTTAATTTGAAAGTTCATCATTTGCAGAACACGCTGTATAGCGTCTAATTAATTTCAACATTGTATATCCTATCCCATTTATGAGTGATTTATTTTTGTACTCAATAATTAGTTAATTAAAAACCAAGTCTGAATGACTCAATAATAGTTCAATTTAAATCATATTAGAGAAAAAGTCAACTCTAAACTGGTTTTATATACTCAGAATAGAGTCACAAGTCACTCAATTGATAGTTAGCAGTAACTTGTATTTGAATAAACCTCACTCATTTCTGATGCAATAGTTTCTCTCAGTTGTACTCATACTAATAGAGTGAAAGTTTCACTCAATCGGGTGTGGACAGAAATTGATACATTATTGAGTAAAATTGAGTGAAATTTGAGTGAATTTTTTTACATTGTACATCCAAATCTTTCTCAAAAGTCAGCAATACAAAAATCGTGCCAGAAATAGATCATTATAATACGAAATTCCTACTTTTCCAATTTTTTTTTAATCTATAAATATAATATCTTGCAGTATTATTCCAAACAGTGGAGTCAAATAATAATTTTATTTATATTTTCATATTTATTAAAAAAAATTTCAAATCCAAAATGTTCATTCATTTTGGAAACGTATGACGCCAATTGCACCAAATTTTGTTTAATAATTTTAACAATTACGTAATCTTAATGAATCTGTTCTTGTTGATGAAAATTATATTTGTTGGATTGATTGAAACATATCAGGTTTTAATAGAGTAAAAATAAAATACATTTCCATGAAGTGTAAAAGTTCAAGACTTTTTATTTTAGGTTGTACCTACAACTTTTCTTTAAAATTTTGTTCACTTTAACTAGTTTAAAACTGCCAGCCAACTCTTAAAAAGAATAAAATGCAATGTAATTGTTTCCTAAACTTTAATTCTTTTTCGGCTGAGGTTAGATTTTTCATACTAACTTTATCCACACGAGAGTTGCTAGTGTCAGTAAAGTTAATTTGCTCTATTTGCAAAAGTAATTTATAAAAGAAGTAGGTACCCTCTATTTAAGTATCATGTTGAACCTCCATTATATTTGTTATGTTCTCAGCGATAATTAGTTCCCATTGACCTAGTTGTTGAGATTAATAAATTTTTCATCATTCCTAACTTTCGTTAATTTTAATCCATCCATTAATTTCAAAAGCAAGGGATGAAACGACATGGTAAAAAGTTTGTCGTCATATTCGTGAGCCACTTTGTCTCATGTTAAAGTGCATCCTTTGGAGTTGAGGAAATTGTTAAAGTTTGTTTAAGACGTGTTTGTTAACTAATGCCATCATCATGAGCGTACAATGTTGGTTGTAATTAATGGTTTGCATCACACTAAGTTGTTCCTTTTGGGAAATATACCTTAAATAGTAAAGGAGTGTATCGCGGACTATAAAAAAAAATTAAAAATTACCGCCATTTTTATAATTGGTTAGTCAATTGCGTAAATAATATAAAAATTAATTAAATGATCGAAGTGTGTTTTTTAGAATAAGCAATATCTTAAATTCTCTTTGTCTTTGAGGATCAGCTTGAGAATTATTTGTTCTTAGCAAAACTGTAAAAAATAGGTTGTACGAAACAGACTGGATTTTAACAGATGAAATTTATATTATTGTAACTTTCCTCTTTTAAAATCTACTCCTTATTGTTTAAGAGCAAATTGTGCTTTTTGATTTAAAATTTTATACGAAATGAAGAAAATCCATTTTAACGAAAGTGCATAAAATGGTTACAAAAGTAGAGTATTTAGCCGGTTCTAACAAGTAAGGTTATCGGAGTGTCGCATTTTGTAAAGGACAAAAAAATACGAGACATGTACATACTACACTGTAAAAAAAAATCACTCAAATTCACTCAATTTCACTCAATAGTATATCAATTTCTATCCACATACGATTGAGTAAAATTTTCACTCTATTAAACAACTAAAATTTTGAGTAAAACTATTGCAACAGAAGAACCATCAAGTGAGTGACTTTTATGTAAAACCAATTAAGAGCTGACTTTTTCTCTCGATTAAAGGAATTGGGCAACTGATCGGACAAAATAATAGATTTTCATAGCCTATATTGTACGTTACAGATACGTAAGTAAGTATAGGTAACAATATAAATATCCGTTTATTTAACCAAATATTAATCGCAACTTATTGTTATTAATTATTGTAAACAAACCACTGCATTTAAACATAATTTTTACCTAAATAACCGTATTAACGGACACATGTCTAGCACTACACGCCATACACCACGCCACGAGATGGCCTAATGGGGACGATGGGAATAGGCAGACAACACAGGACAACCATAAAATGGGGTGGGATCATTCAATAATGAGGACATTTACTTCGATTTAGCTACAAATGTATCAAATACGAGTTTATCTGTAAAATTTATTTAACGGGTATTTGAGTGAAAGTACTCAATTTTAGTTCAAATATTGTCACAAATGAGTAAAATTATCAAAATGCTCAATATTGAGTTAAAATGTACTCAATAATTTTACTCAATGGATTCTCTTGTTACTTCTATTGCTTTCACTGATACCGATTTTTTTACAGTGTGTATTTCTTTTTGTGCCGATAAAAATTTTAAAGGGTAAAAAGCACCCATAAAGTTTTCCTAAAAAACTGTTCTTCCAAGAAATCTCTGTTTCTATACCAAATTCTCTTTTTTCTATCTGTGATCGATATTAGACAATCTCCAATTAGTTTAAAAAAACTGAAACAGAGATTTCTTGAAAAACCTGATTTTTGGGGGTAAACCTTAGGGGTACTTTTTACCTCTTTAAATTGTTTATTGGTAGAAAAGAAAATATACGTGTCTCGTATAATTTTGCTCTCTACAACATAGCGAAGTTTCATTGAAATCGGCTACACAAAAAAAGTCCAAATCCAAGAGAACCACATATCATTCCCAAAGGAATTCGATGCGCTGAACACGACCCTGCAGTCAAAATTCATGACTTTAGGACAAATTTCGGAGAAAAGTTAAATTTTAGGGTGAAACTGGTAAAAATATGGATCAAAACTGATTTTTCCTAAATTTTGTCCAAATATATCAATTTCGTAGTAATTTAAGGCGCTGAACACGATGCCATTAGGAAAATTTATCCGTGACCTCCACATTTCTCAGATAATCCACTATTTGAGTGAAACTAGCCCAAATATGGGTCAAAATGGATTTTTTCCTAAATTGTGTCAAAACATATCATTTTCGTAGTATGTGGAGACGCAGAACACGCTGCCTTTAGTAAAATTTACCCATGACCTTGATATTTCTCAGAAAATCCACTATTTAAGTGAATACTAGCCAAATTTAGGAAGAAATCAGTTTTGGCCCATATTTGGGCCATTTATTCTAGAATAAATTCTAAGATTACTGTTATTTAAACAAGTCTTGTAAGGAGAAACACAGAAATTATGGTAAAATTATGTAAAATATAACACCTTATACATGATCAATCTGAATTGAAATTAATCGAAACTAAAGTCCTAATTTTTCACATTTTCGCGTTCCCAACATTTTATTTATATCTGATTAAGACAAATAATTATAACTCACCATATCACATAGGTCTGTATTCCCCATTCGCCTTCAAAGGTCGCCCAACAGTCAGGTACTCCCTCGCCAGGAACCTCTTGATAGGTAAATATTACCAACTGAAAAAAAATATACATATAATATTTAATAGTCCAATTTGTATGATATCGATCAAGTATAATATAATTATAAAGTCAGATCTTCTAGATGTTGCGCATTTTGTGGTTAGACAAAATACGTGGTTTCAGGTTGATGGTGTGCCACCGCACTAAGGTCAGAATGTTCGAAACTATCTAAAGGAAACGTTTTCTAACAGCTGGATTGGTAGAAGAAAAGGTGCGCTTATTCACTAGCTAAGTCGTTCCCACGACCTCAATCAGATGGACTTGTTTTACTCTGGGTTTATGAAAGGTTCCTTTTTTAAACTTCCAATATTGCATGAACAACATTTACGAATTGTAAAAGGCATAGAGCGCTTCATGCTGAAACCACAGATTTTTCAGCACGTTCCCTCTCATTAAAAGGGAGCGATTATGGATTCGCAAAGAACACCTATTTTATAGTTTTCAGACTTTATGCATATTTATTATCTTACTATTAAATAACTATTTTTTTTTTACTTTTCGTATATCTATCAGTATATTCTTATTTTCGTGAATTTGTCTAATTGTTTCCTTCACACTCTCCCAATAGTACCAATACTTTTAAATTATCCCTAAAGTTAGCTAAATAATGTACGATAACGTTTAACACATCCTTTGCCAGTACTTGTAACCTAATCTAATGCAAACTAAAGATTGTTATAACATTACTAAAAATATCGAAAACCAAATCGCAAATCAAAATTTATTGAAACAGAAAAAATTAAGAAAATTGCCATTTTCACCAATGGAGGCTGGCGCGGAAGGGCTCTGCGGCACCGCCCCCCCCCCCCCTTAGTTTACATCATCTAGATAATTAAATAGTGCAATCACATTAACTCCTGCAAATTTGTAAAGTGTTTACAGCGATGGTCATGGTTACCGACGGAGCAGGAATAACACATATTTACTATGCACTTTGCGCCCAAATAATAGCTTTCATTTCAAAATATCAAACTTTAATGAAAAAGTAAGTAATTGAAAAGATTATTTGGGACAATAGAAGAAAATTGGACTTTCACTGTAAAGAATGATATAGGTTAGCATATTTTCCCGATATTTCAGTGGTACTTAAAATAAATCTACACTATTATATTTGAACTTTTTTTTTTCAATACTCTGTATCTAAATATTTCCGCCCTTGGTATGAAAGTCTACATCCGCCACTAATATTATCTAAAAAAAAAACAGTACCTCTATTCTTCGGCTTGAGCTATAATTTTTTTAACTAGAATTATTCCAAAGTACGACGGTATAAATCTATGCCAAAATTTCAACTCAGGATGTTAGAAAGAAATGGAGTTATTATCAAAAAGCGATTTTAAAATCTTTAGCTTAATGTGCTGTACGTCATTAGCGGGATTCCCAAATTAAAAATGAAAGCCTCATTATTATCATTCAAGTAAACTGTAGTTGACCTACTAATTTGTGACACCTTGTACATGTTCACAAGGCAGTCAAATTACCCACCTTGTGTATCTTATTTTTCGTACCATTTCACTCTAATCGTATCTGCCAGGAACCACCTCACCAGATCGATTACAAATATGAATTTTTTCACACACACGTGGAAACAGCAACCAACACATTAAAAATATCCTTCGAGGCTTGTCGGATTGCGTTTCTGTTGCCGTTGACGAATGTGTTTTCCAGGAATATCTCCATTGCTGTCAGTCATAATAATGCTATATATCAGCCATTGTTAGAACCAAGTGTAACATAAATTATACGCGATTTTATAAATGATTTGGTTGCGTAAATGGCACGGAAGGCTTAAAGGAATGCAGAAACACTTATGTCCCCCAAGAGCGAGCTTTAGTAGAAACGTTTCCTGAATTTATATTAGACCCACATAAATTTTTATTTGTGGACCATCCGCTAAAATAAGTCAAACCGAAAAATTCTATTCAGTAAATTTTCATTTCTAAAACTTGATTTGTAAGTTATTGGAGACCGGGAGTGGTTGTATAATTTTTTCTTTGTAGGAAGAAAGAACTTGTATGTTTAACTAACTACTTTTTGTGTTAATAAGTTTAACTGTAAGTTGCTTCCAAAAAATATATGGGTAATTTTTAAAAAATTCAGTTGATGGTAAAATTAACCTCAACCCTGTGAACAATTTAATACATTCCCGGATAACAATGCATACTTAACGTCTCTCCATTAAAATCAAATTGCTTTTGAAGTCATTTCCTTGACAATCATTGTTTATTTATTGTTGTGATAAAAGCTAAATTCGTTTTAATACCTATAAGTGCTAAAATACAGGGTGCCCCAAAAGTGACGCCCGTCCTTCTGGGATTTGATTAAGGAGACAAAAACAAATCGAAAATCAATAATGGAAAATTTTCTAATTGTTTTTCTTTGTTGAGTTATTCAAAAAATTATTCAAAAAACTAAAAAAGTGAAAATCCAATTTTTTCTTCTCAAAACTGAGGTCTATGCTTATGGGGACCAAGACAAATAATTTATAACCATTAGTAGGTAAGTATAGCTTCCGATAGTCGGTTGTACCTGGGTGTAAGGAATAATTTTAACCAGAAAAGGATAGAGAAAAACATTTTAATAAAACAATTTTATAAAATGGAGAGGAAAAAAAACCATAACGTGCTTAAATAATAGAAATTGTTTTTACAAAAGGTATTCAAATAAGTTGCCTTCTACTCTAAGACAAAGATAGGCACGATTCTACATTGAAGCTTGAACCCTTTGTAGCATCTCTTGGTCTATTAACGCGACAGGAGCGCGTATACAGGCTACTACATTTTCTAGATTTACAACAGGTTCACTGTAAATCTTTTCTTTTAAATAACCCCAAAAAAAATCTAGGGGATTCAGATCTGGTAACCTAGGAGGCCATGCTATGGGTCCACCTCTTCTAATCCATCTGCCTGGGAAGTTTTGATTCAGATAATCTCATAGTCGCAAACCATAATGTGATGGAGCTCCATCATGTTGAAATCAATAATTTAGTCTAACTACTAACGGAACGTCATCCAACAATGGCAATGGTATGTTTTCATTTAAAAACATACAGTTGCAGTAAATATCGCTCTAAACTACATAATTATTTAATAACCCAGCTCAAATGTTTATTTCTATTTTTTTTTAATATATTTTTTAATAACTCAACAAAGAAAAACAATCTTGAAATTTTCTATTCTTGATTTTCGATTTATTTTTGTCCCTTTAATCAAAGGCCAGAAGGACGGGCGTCACTTTTGGGACACCCTGTATATTAAAAAATATTTAAAATGGGCAGTGGTGATGATGTGTCTGGGACACCACCAGTGTTGGTAGTAAAAAATGTGACTTTAAATTTATTACCAAACAAATCTAGCGAAAAGTACCAATTCATTTACAAACGTTTCAAGACTTTTGTTGTCTTGAAAAAAATACGACCTCCAGATCCGAAAATGTTGTGATTGTATACTTTTCCGATTTATCTACAAAGCTGAAGGCAGCTAGCTATGTTATGGTTAAATTATTCCATATTAAGAGCAACACATAGTACAAAGGAAGACACTGATACATATATCAAAATATTTGAAATTAAGTGTTTTCCTGAAACGTCAAGATGATAACTATAAACCAAAGAAGTCAAAAGTTGTGTCAAACTTCAAACGTTTATTGCTCATGCACTAGATAATATTATTGTTAATGAATAAGGTACGTTTATATGTGAAAATTTTAAAATATTTAGATATTGTTTTTTTTAAAGGTTGCTTTAATATTTGGTGTTGCTGATGCTTGTTGTGGTGATTAACTATATCAATTAAACTTGAATGATATAGATGATTTAAGATCAAAGCTGTACTGGGTAATAAAACGAAAACCTCATAATTTGTGATAAACGAAACTTACATGCCACTGTATAGAAATTATGATGCATGCCGCCCAGAATATTTTGAAAGTTGCCTCTTTTTATTCAAATACTCAAATGAGCAATGTTGCAGGCAAATAGTAGGAATACATCAGTTTGGTAAAATGCCTCAAATTGTCGTAAAATTTTTAAATTTGCCAAAAGCGGATTGTTTCCGTCGATCCCTTGCTACCATTTTGGTTAAGTTGGGACAGATTTAATTGCATTAAAGAGAAAGGGTTGCTGAAGGATATATATAATTATTCTAAATAAACTGGACAGAGAAGACAAAATATTTAGAGGAAGATACAAAGAGAAATTTGTCAATAGAAATTATATTGTCGAAGAAGAAATAATTAACAGAATTTTCTCGAAAATATTTTAAACTTCAGTTCATTATTTGTTATTAGAATATAATAAAATAGAAATAGGTGATATACAATAGGAAAGCTGAAATAATGAAGTCTAAGAGTAACAAAATTTTGTTGAAAAATAGGTGGTGACTAACTCTTTATCACGCCAGACGGCCAGGCGTGTCTTTAACCGAGCTGTCAGGGAAGGGGAAGGGACCTCTTGGGACGATTACAAAACTGCAAGGAGAGAGTTTAAGAAGGAACCTAGGCGTAGCAAGAGATCTGGCTGGAAGGCATACTGCAGCGATCTGGAGTCCCTGCCGGAAACAGCCAGATTAATGAAGATCTTAAGCTGCGACAAAAGGGAGAAATTAGAGTCATTAAAGAGGGAAGATGGACCACTTCCAGCGAGGAGTGCTTAAAACTTCTGCTGGAAAGTCACTTTGCAGGTGGAGGCCATGTCGTTGAGGGTACTGGGCGGAGCCGATGCCACAAGCAGATTGGCTCCTGGCCAAGAAGCTCATTGGCGACGAGGCAGTAACCTGGGCAGTGAATGAGTTCGAACCCTACAAGGCAGTGGGGCCGGACGGAGTATTCCCGTCGTTGTTGCAGAGGGGCCTGGATATTCTCTTGCCATGTATGGTGAGGGTCTTCCGGGCCAGTCTGGCGATGGGCTACGACCCACAGGCTTGGAGGTCAGCCAAGGTGGTCTTCATACCCAAGGCTGGGAAAGAAGACTACACTTCCATGAAGTCTTTTAGGCCTATTAGTCTCACATCCTTTCTGTTTAAAACGATGTGGAAACGGATTGTGGAAAGGTATCTGGTGGATGGGGTGTTGAGTATATACCCAATCCACACGAACCAGCACGCATATAGGCGGGGCAGGTTCACAGAGACGGCCTTACATAGTGTCACGCATAAAGTAGAGAAGGCCTTTCAGTACAAAGAGGTCGTACTGGCAATATTCTTTGATATAGAAGGTGCCTTCGACAAGGAAAAAACTGAGACCATATGCAACTCGCTCCAAGACACATCGCCTATCGTGGTCGAATGGGTGAGTTCGGCATTGAAGGAAAGGAAGGTTAGTGCAGCCATGGGGGACTGTCGTAGGGACCTGGGAGTGGGAGGGTATGCCCTCAAGGCAGCTGCCTCTCCCCGCTTCTATGGTGCCTAGTAATGGACGGTCTCCTGGAACGCCTACCTCGGAGGGATACAGTGATGCCCATGCTTACGCCGATAATGGCGTGGTTCTAGTCGAGGGCCGGTTTTTGGACGTGGTATGCGACAGAATGTAGGGAGCCTGTAGGATCATAGAGAGGTGGTGTGAGGAGATGTCAGTCAACTCAAAGAAGACGGAGATGATCCTACTTACAAGGAGAAGGAAGATTGGTGACTTCAGGGCTCCAACCATGTATGGGAGGCCCCTGACTTTGGACAGGGAAGTCAAATACTTGGGGGTAATCCTGGACAGCAAACTGTCATGGGGACCATAAGTTAAGAGGATTATCCGGAAGTCAGTGGCAGCCCTCTAGCAGTTAAGGAAGATAGTTGGCAAAAACTGAGGACTTAATCCAAGGGTGCTTCACTGGGTGTACACGGCGATGGTCAGGCCGAGGCTACAGTTTGGGGCCTTGGTCTGGTGGCCGTGTGTGGACCGGATGACGGTAGCCAGGAAGCTGGTGAGAATCCAGAGACTTGCCTGCTTAGGTATTACAGGGGCAATGAGGACGACCCCAACGGTCGCGTTAGAGGTCCTTCTGGGGCTGCCGACCCTTCCTACATGGATTATGAGGGAGGCGATGGCGGCATACCTTAGGATAAGGGACGCCGGCGGTTGGAGAGCTAAAGGACGCACTGAGGGCCATGCTGCCGTGGCCCTCAGGGCGGAGAGGGACATCCCAATATCCGCCATGAGGGTTACGGAAGCAGAGGACCGGCTTAGGTTAGGAAGGAAGTATGTCACCACTTTCCCCTCGAGAGAGCAGTGGAAGCAGGATGGTGATATGTTCTCCCCGGGATCCCTAGTGTGCTATACTGATGGATCTCGGGTAGAAGACGAGTTTTCAGGAGCAGGAATTTATCTGGAAGGCAGCGGCATCCAGGAAAGCTTTTCACTGGGTATGTATGCTACAGTCTTCCAGGCTGAGGTTTTTGCTATTTTGATGGTAGCAAGCAAGGAGGAGGTAAGGAATTGTGCAGAGGAGAAGATTTTTATCTGCTCCGACAGTCAGGCCGCGCTCAGAGCGGTTAGCTCCCCGAGGACTAGGTCTGCCCTTGTCCAAGAATGTGGAGACGCTCTAGAGTCTTTGGCCAGACGAAAAGAAGTAGAGTTGGTTTGGGTCCCAGGCCATAGGGGCATCCCTGGTAACGAGAGGGCGGATCAATTAGCTCGTCTTGGGTCCAGGGGACCTGGACAGGGACCTGAACCAATCTTAGGTATCACACGAGGCAGCATTAATGGGGCCCTCAATAAGTGGGCCTATCAAACTTTAGGTCTGGATTGGAGGAGAAATAGAGGATGCAGGCAGGCCCATAGTTTTATACATGGACCTAGCAAATCCAAGACAAGATGGCTGCTGAGCCTCAGTCGAAGAGCCCTAAACCAAATGGTGGGGGTTCTGACAGGCCACTGCAGACTTAGGAGGCATTTAAGCTTAATAGGAATTGAGGAGGACCCTCTATGCCCGAAATGTGGCGAAGGGGAGGACACCCCTGTCCACCTTCTGGGACAGTGTGCAGCCTTTGGGAGAATAAGACATAAAGTCTTTGGTGCTGAAAAGCTGCAAGGGGTTGAGGTGAGAGACCTTCCATGGACCAAAATCCTGGCGTTCATCAGGGCATCGGGTAGGTTCGAGGAGGGTCAGAGGCAGAGAGTGCTTAGGTTATGGGACGACGGGGTAGGCAAAAAGGGCCCACTTGTGGCCTAATTTCCAGGCTGAGGCCGCCCCTTTTACTACTACTACTAAATCTTTATCATGAACAATCAGATATCTTAATCACCCCTATACTTTCCTCTTAACCTCTCAAAAAATGGTTTTGGTACTAGCCATTGATATACAAGGTGTTCGAAAAGTCCCTCAGGAATCTCCAGGAGTCAATTCTACAGATTAAGATAACAGCAATATCTATTGAATTTTTTTCAAATTGTCAGCCCGTCAAAGTTCAATTATTTAATTATTCAATTCTAGTTTTTTATCTTACTAGACATCACAGAAATTTAAACATTATTGAAAAGATATATAATATAACAAAAAATGATGTACTCTTTATTCAAATCGATAAATGTAACGGTTTAGCAGGAAATCACTATTAAGGTTTTATTAAACATGAAATTTTTTATGATTCTTTCTGTAATTAACCTAGTTCAGATTACACAAAATTTTATATTCAAAAAGGAGCTCGATCTACATTTTTGACTAGGTTATCAAAGCCTGTTGGTTCGGCACATTTAATATAATAAACATTGTATGCTTATTGTCTATTGTTAAGTTTGTAGTCTAATAGTCTGCAATATTAACAGGAAGAGTTAAGAAATAGAAGGGTAAAAGGTCCAGTTAGCCAAACTTTTTTAGGATCTAGATCATAATTTCTAATACATTACGCACATATCTGTGTGCACTGTGAAAATTTTTATTCCTCCTCAAAATCACAGAAATACTCAAAATGTTTCTAGCGTATCCTGATAATCTCCAAATTTTCCGTTCTCTTTCCGCAAAGATTTACCCACAATGCTTAAGACTCAATTTTGAGTTTCTTAATAAATTTTATGTAAAACTGATGTAAGTAATATCACGTAAGAAACGTGACGTTCTCAAGAACAAACCGACAAAGCGACGTCACTCTCTCACTGTTGTTCAGGAACTCCAGTTATTGAATAATCCCTTACATCTCGATACGAATAAATTTTGGGGATAAAGATTACTTCAGACTGAGTTTCATTCACGTAGGTGAAAGGTGAATGAAAGGAGTAGGCAGGAAGAAGGTCAATTTGATTATTAATAATTCATTTATATTGTGAACCTAGATTTGCGAATGAAACTACATTTTATTTTATTTTATGCAGGGAGTAACTTTGAGTGAGGCTCATATTTATACAGAAGCTAATTTTGACTTAGAGAACGTATCAACAGTTTTCGCCGCTGGAGTGTGACCTCAAACAATAGCGCATGCGCAGTTATTAACCATTAAAAAATATATATTTCCTATGAGATTATCGTTTTTATTTTTTTTTTATTATGTATTGGTTAATATTTAATAAATAATATGAACATTTTTTATTTTTTAAAAACAATTATTTTAATGTTCGACGTTTCGTACACATTGACACCAAAAATATGGTGACTTTAAAGTAACACGTCGTTATCATGCAGCTTCTTTTCAAGAAATTATTTTTCATTAGTTTCACTGTGTTTTAAAAAGATATGTGTATAATTACAATTATTACCAATATTAGTTAATATTTAATAAATCATGTAAAAATTTGTATTTTTTTTAGAACACAAGCAACTTGTTTTACTAAATTGTTTCCAATTTTAATGTCCAATATAGGTTGACTTACAATTAGAAACAACTGTCAACGCTAATACGCAACCGAAATTCAACAAGTCGTATGAGCAGAATTGAAAAAGCTTTAAAATGAGGTGTTACTCAACTTAGGGTGACATTTAAAGTTTAAGGGTATTTTACGTCCCTGCCTAAGGGGTAGCTTCCAAGACACCAAAACGCCATCACGCGTCCCCCTTGAAAAGAAAATCGATGTGACTCAGGTTTTTTTGCTTTTTTTTCTAATTCCGATATTTTCTAGGTGGGAGGTTTTAATTGGAATACCCTGTATATAACAATATACAATAGATTAACTAGACTTCTCGAGAAGAACGACTCTTTATATAATGTTTCTTTTTCAAGGTACTCAGTGTCAAATATTTAAAACACTTTCATTCATAAAAAACTTTAAGTGCGCAAGAAAAACGGTGGGTTTCAGAAAATATTGATCCCCTCAATTTCTTTCTGCTGTGTTCTTGATTCAAAGGTACTATTTTTAGATCTATCGTTTTCTACAAGCGTTACATCAGTTTTGATGTAGCATTTAGTTTATGGGATATTGTATCTTCTTGGAATACAAGTACCTGTTAGGATTTTTTGTTTGCGCTTAGGGTTTGGCATTACATATTAAAAAAAATTGTTGTGCTTTAAAAAATAGATTTTGATAAGAGTTTCTGTTAAATGTTGACTTAATATGCTTTATAAAACTAATCAATTTAATATCGACGATTTTTTGTTACTTTTAAATGTTCAATATTTCTAAGTCCATTCGTGTACACCTGGGCTCATTCAGTGAGAGAGAATTGAATATACTGGAAAGTTTGGGATTTTAGTTTTCTGGAATTCGTTTTAATTACTGTCAAACTTGAAACATATTTAGTCCCAAAGCAAATAAGTCATATTTTTTAAATCGACCAGTTAATTTGGCTGTTAGATAATGTGCTAAGACATCCGAATCGATACCATCCAAGAAGATTGTTCCATTAAACTTTGATTTAGTTCCTTATTATAGACGTCATATTATTTTACACCCTTTAAACTTTAAGTGCTCAATTACTTCACGACTACTTTTGCTTTACAACCGTTGATTCATTATCCGATTCAAATTTTTAAAAAAATTTTCAAATTCATCAGGCTTACGCTGATATCCAGCTGTTTTTACTTTTTTTATATCAGCCAATATCTGGAAACAGTTGTTCTGAGAGATTTCAACTAAGTATACCTTTTTTGCTTAAAATTGATAGGGGAATAAAAGCACTAATACGAAATGTCAATGTACAGGGTAGCAAAAAGGTTAGGGCCAATTTAATTCAAGCGTACCCTTATAGATGGAGCCCTCTACAAGCAGCGACAAAAGCAATAACATATTTAAAAATAACATCCTAAAAAGTTGTATGCCAACATTCAAATCTGTTTGGAAATTATTCTTAAAAAATCGAAAAAAAAATAAAAAAACTTTAACACATATCTTTAACGTATCGAAAACTAATCATTTGTGGATCTACGTTTACATGAAAAAAAAGTCTTATTTTGACCTCAAAAATACGCCTCTAAATTCTTTGTACTGAATTTTGAATTAACATGTATTTCAACAGTTACTTTTAATTTTTCTTTTGAAAAGAATAACATACAAAAGTTTAGAATAGTTGCATTCACTTTATTTATAGTTTAAGGAACTATAATCATAAGATTCAATACTTTTTTTCAACTTGGATGGCTAAAGATGATAATCGAATTAAATTGCATCCCGGTTATATGTTATAAAAATTATTAATCGCTCACCATACCTATTTCATATTACTATTTTCAATCGCTCCTAGTGTCTTTTTCTTCAAGATGAAATTTCAAACACATGTTGACAAGTCTTGACGGATATATCCGGAAAGAAATGTATATAATGTAACAAACCATTAATTAAAAAATTATGTTCACTTTATTGACATCAAAGCCAACAGAAAAATTAAGATTGATGAGGAACATTCGTATCTATATAAATAGTGTTGTTGACTGGTGGATGTGAGTTCAGTTTAGCTTGATATTCTGACACGTATTGAATTTCAGAAAGAAATACAGATCTGCTATTTGGCACAATTGATGTGAAACTTTTATCAATAATGTTTTAGCCGCATATCCCTTCGGGACGTTTCACATCCCCATTACCATGATAGAAGTATCCTAAAATAAATTTGTATGCGTTGCTGAAGTCTAGTATTATATTTTGCAAACTAGCCAATTTAGAAGATGAATCTTTTTGTGCAGGAATAAATTCGGTAGATAGGACAGCAAATAATGATCAGACATCAGTTAAAATACTTCTTTAAAACAATATGTTTTATTAATAATAATTTAAACTAATTGAGAACATTTTCCTATTAAATGAAGTCAAATAATATTCTTTAATACCAAAGAGTAGACAAGATTATTAACTGATGATATTACGGGAAACAATTACTGCATGGACCCAATAAGCATTAAATTAAAGCTGTACTATCTAGTAAATAGTTAGTATTGAATTAATAATCACTGGTTTACACGGTTTATATACTTTCGTCATAATATGTCATTTCTCATAGATTTAGGGGTGCTGAGTACGGAAAAAATATTGAAAAAGTTATCTCATTCTCATTAAAAAAATATTTTTTAAATAAAAGTATCAAATTAATAGCTTAAAAATAAAAAAATGTTAAAAATGTGTCAGTATCTCTTGAAACAGAAGAACAATAATCTCCTAATATACTTTCGTCCCGTTACTCACAACGCACAAGTTTTCGAGAAAAAAGTACAGGTGTGAATCAAGGAAATGTATATTAAAATGCATGTTCACACCCATTGCATGATAGTTTTTAATAAATTAGCAATAATTTCTTTATCCCTGGACGACCATTTTAAAGGATTTCCATGCATTTTTTTCTTCTGTAGATAAAAGCTTTTCAATCATTATTAAAATTAATTTTTTTCTGTAACGGGAAAAAAGTTTGACATTTTATCTCTGTTGACAGGTAACAAAATGTCACTTTTTATGAAATTGCTTTTTTCCCCGGGAAAAAAGTGAGTACTTTTTTCCCGGATATATACAATATACATAAGTAACGCGATGTAGCTGGCAATAATTTTTGTGACGTTACTTTCGCTGCTTCTACTAACTCCGGTGTAGTCAGAGAAAACTCGGAATCAGACATTTTTTAACTTTATATTATTCAAAATAACTACTAAACAACCACTAAGTTTGCAATTTTTAAATCAAATCACAGAATTATATTGACAGATATTTGATTACTTTAAGGGTTTCCTTACCAATTTAAAACTTTAGTGACTAATATATTGTAATAATGTTTTTTCAATATTAAATCGTTGTTTTTCCCGTCACAGAAAAAAAATAGTGTATTATACACGGGAAAAAAGTAGATTTTACCTCTCGGTTTTTTGTCTCCCTCCGCTTCGCGTCGGGAGACAACACAACCTCGAGATAAAATCTAGTACTTTTTTCCCTTGTATAATAAATATCTATATGTATCTGCGGACCTACAAAAATTCTCTTTTTTAGTTTTGCGTCCGAGATACTTAGAAAAATGTTGTGTAAATATTTAAAAGCAGCACTGTGTTTATTCATGGCTTTGACAAAACTTTTAGAAGGCTTTTAATGGTAGTAGAATTATGTTCTAAGGATTCACTAAATATATATATTTTTGACATTCATTTTCCCCGGAGTAAATTCAGATGCAGAGATTCCGATATAGGTCTTCCTTTTTTTGCAAATATGGATTGTCCACAAACGTACCTAACAAAAAAGATCAGGACTTTATTTAAAAACTTTATTAGATATTTTATAAAAAATAAATCCACTTTCTCTCACAATTTTAGAAAATTGAATTTCGAATCACAGTGATCAGCGTACTAGCAATATGAGACAATAAAAAATTTTAAACACTACCTTTTATTAATAAAAAGAAACAGAATAAGAAAATAAGGATTTCATCCGAGGTACACTGACAGAATTTCTTTGCTACGGTTAGTAAAAATCCATTAACCGTAGCAAAACATCTGCATTAAATAGGCGCCAAGTGAGTTGCCTTCTTACCACAAGAAAAACTGCTTTGCTGGAAGGAACTCACTTGCAGTAAGTAGACAGTTTTGCTATAATCTCTTTGCTACCTCAAGTAAGTCAACTCATTAACCCCAAGCGACTCAACTCATTAACCCCAAACGAGTCAACTCATTAACCCCAAGCGAGTCAACTCATTAACCCCAAGCGAGTAAACTCATAACCCTAATAGAATCAACTCATTAACTCCAAGTGAGTCTCCGTATTTACTATTTTTCGGTGTTGTTGGCTCTCCTCACTCTTCGTGCACCATGCAATGCAACTAAAAATGTTGTACCTATCTTCAAACAAACATAAATAATCTTGAAATTCCCATTCGAGAAGTAAGAGTCTGTATTCAGCCTGCATTGTGTGCATGTAATCACGCATGCATATAATACTATTCGATGACAAAACATCTATTTATTATTAAAGACTCAACGACTAACGATTGACGAACGTATATCCCGTGTTACGTGTTACAGCAAAATGTCGACTTCTAACTTCTCTATGGGCGAAACCATAGTCAGCATATGGCATGCATAATCGCGCATGCGCTCTGAGCCGAATTCTGGTTTACTCTGGAAATTTTTAAGTGAAGCCTCAGTTACAATAAGTGAGCCCTAATTTGCTACAAATAAGGACTGACTAACCCCAATTGGATCAATTCTAAAAAAGTACATTCACTTACCCGAGCAAAACAAGTCACTTGGGACAAGATAGACAGTCGACTAAAATAAAATTCCAACTGAACTATCACATAGCCATAAGACTTTTTTTTTGTTGTGGTAGCAAACACGTTTCAGCAAAACGTACTTACTTGTTGCAGCATGAATTTTTTTCTGTGACAGCAAAAATTTTATCTACAGTAGCTAAAATATCTGAGCAAAGCCCGTCACTTAGTGGATTCCTTTCAGTGCATATAAAAAATGTTAGAACTTGTAAACCAGTAAATTATCTAAAATTAGAATTGAAGATTATATTTCTAAATACCATTAATTCAAAAATGAATACCTGACGTGCTGAAATTATTAAATAATGTAAACTTTTAAAGAAATATTTCGTATTCTTGTTGCTCTAATATCACCTGACAAAGACAAAAATAACCACGATAGATAAGATCTCGACTATTTCTGTATTTTACTTTAGGATTGTTTTTTTCAAGGTTCTTCTTTCCAAATGGAGTTAATAAATCTTAACAGCACAAAATTATATATAAATCTTTTAGAAAGATTGAAATTTTGTTAATCAATATTTGCCCCGTTTATTAAATTCCTTTTTTAAAATATATATATTTTTTTTTATTAGCTTTCGTATTTTTACATCATTTTAAAGGTATTCGGTAGAATAATCAAACGCCAAAATCCAATAATGTTTTATTGGATGTTTTTTATTTCTGCCTCTCGCGTTAAAATTGGTTCTTCTCCTTTAATTGTTTCATCTGTTTCAGTATTAGTCTACTATCGAAATAAATGAAATAGACCCAGGGGTCTATTTCACTTATTTGGATAGTATAGTATTCAGTTTGGAAACCGATATTAAGGAAACATAGAGGCAAAAAAAATTGAAATTTGCACCATATACGAGTACAGCCTCACTATTACTCTATTGTGTGCTAAAATTTCAGTTAGTTTCGTTATCCATTTTTTAGTTATTAACAAAAATGTTGAAAAAATCACTGTCTGCCTACAAAATTGATACCTCTCGCTTTAAGTCGTCGTAATTCTTTTATTAATTGATAAAAAAATTACAAATTTTTACTGACGATAAGTCGAAGGTTATTTGTCTCAAAAGCCTTTTGTCTTATTTTCATTTTTAAGCAAAACAGAAGGGAGTGCTATCTCCGGAAATATTGTATTCTTTAATAAAAGAAAACAACTGACATAGTTAGTAAATAACTGTAAACAACAATCTAAAAAAATTTGTTAAAATAATACAGTTATAAAGGCTATACTGTATACCCTGCATCGGATCGTGAACGTAATTGACAAGTCCGATATTGTTTTTAAGAATATCATATTTATATTATACAAATTTTTTGCCCCTACGTTTTCTTAATATCGGTTTCCAAACTCAGGGGTCTAATTCATTTATTTCAATAGTAGCCTGTCTGATTTCTAATAATCGAGAATTCCTTTTATTAATGATTAGTATTTTATTGCGATACGGTGAATGCAGACAAAATGCTATGTCACAGAACGGTTGCACGGGAATCGTTTTCCACTTCGCCACGCATCACGTGTTGCAAGATTTATAATAATGAGTAACTAATTCTAGCCAGGTACAATCCCCAGGTGGTAACATCGACTTCATTATAATATTCAACGAATTGTAACCACTAGAAGGAGCTTTGGATGTATTTGTTTGCGAATGCACATAAATAAATCAGATCTTCAGGAGACACAAATTTCTATTGGTCGAATTAATATTCCCGCCTACATCCGCATTTCGATGATTGTCGATGACATCTGTCAAAGGAAAAGTATGTAGCCGCTATTAACGTATTTGAGTTTATTTGTGTTTAGTGTGGCATTTTCCTCTTATTGTTGTGTAGTTTTTATGTATGGGCATTTATTTAGTGCTAAAACATGGTTAGAAAATGTGTTATTTGTAAAGTTTTATTTAAAAGGGCGAGCAGCGGTCTTTTGACAGGTAAGTAAACAAGCAACATGGGCGGCGTTTAAGGAATTACATAAGGGTGTTTTACATTTAGTACTTAATTAGCAGTGATAAAATACTGACTAAATAATTATCTAAATTATTAAAAAGATATATTTTTTAATTGTTCAACTTATTTTTTCCTGTTTCAGTAATATTATTAGTATATTATGAGTAATACCTGTATTTTTTAGATTTCCTAAGAATCTGGAATGGGGAAACTTGTGGAAGCTCTCCCTAAGTGAGGTCAATATTACCAAAATTTTTGTTTGTTCTCATCATTATGCGATTAATGATTTTCTAACAGAGCCATCAGGTATAAAGTACTTGCGAGAGACAGCTATTCCAGTAATAGCTTCTATTTATAGCAGGTAAAATAACTTTTATATTGATTAAGATATACAAGTAAAAAGCCTTTACAGTTACCTAGTACCTCTACCTTTTTATTTAATTTTTATAGATCAGACAGTTCTAATAAGGAAATATTTCTCTAAATGATGTTCTTACGGAACAGTCATTGCACTTTCCGCAACAAAAACCAGAAAATATATCCACATGTTCATCGTCATCGACACTGAGTGCTCAATCAGGCTTGTTATCTACTACAAATAAGGCTACAGATCTTTCCGAAATATATTTGAAATTTGGTGACCGCACCAAAATATTGATCAACATTAACTGTATCAGAAATAGGAATAGATTTACCCAATCGTAATAAAATTATAAACGTAAAGTAAGTTATAAAAATATAATTAACAAATTATATATCCTTTGTATAGTATCTACAACTAATAACCTATCATTTTGCTATCTGCTTATCTATCTAATATTTTTTTTATTCAGTACATTTTAAAAAATACCAAGAAAATTCTACTTGTTACCTATTTACATATTACCATTTTATTTTATATAAACACTATCGTAAGTGTTTATATAAAATACATTGGAAAAAGTCCTTATCCACGATATTTTGGAGAATGTCATACTTCTGACATGGATAGTCCAAAAAGAGCAAGAAAAAATTGGAGTATTTGTAAGAGAAAAATAAAAATGCAAACAATAAAGTCGAAGTCTGCAGCAGGCAAAAAGTCGTCTAAAAGCCAGAATTTGTAGCCTTATTTCTCTTCTGAAAATTTTGAATAAGAAATATGACTTAACAGAAACTGCTCAATGTATCATTCATGTAAGTTGAAAAATACGTATTCTTTCTGTGTCTGTAAACAATATGTAATTTTAGGAATCAGCACTTGGAATATTAGGTGAAATCTGTCAAAGATCAAAAAAATGACAATCTAGTAAAAAGTATTCACCTGAGCTTAGGTCGTTTGCCTTAACGTTAAGCTTTTATTCAACAGATGCTTATAATTATGCAAGAAGAAGTTTTAACATGGCTTTGCCACATACAAAAACAATGTCTAAATGATACAGATCTATAGATGGAAAACTTGGATTTACAAATGAAGCACTGGCTGCTATTAAAATGAAAGTAAGAGAAACAAACAGTGAAATTTTGGGCAATTTGGTATTTGACGAAACGTCTAAAGTGTTGAGTGGAATGGAAAAGGATTCACTGGATATGTTGATGTCTGCACTGAAGTATATGGGGATAATATTCCAGAAGCTATGGAAGCCCTTGTTTTTATGGTTGTAGCTATAAATAGTCATTGGAAAATACTTCTTGACAAACGGTTTAAGTGGTGGAGAAAAAGCTAATTTGTAAAAAAAATGTTTAGAATTTTTAAGTGAATTAGGTATCAAAATAGTTTCTGTTACTTTTGATGGTGCTTCTTCAAATATCAAATTACGGCCATAAATATTAATGTTAATATTAATAAGTATGTAGATTGTAAGTTTGTAGCATTTTAGGTTATTTGTTGACTTATTACTGTTTCAAGTTGGTTTTCTAATAAAAACTAGAAAAATAAACCAAACATTTGTCTTTTTATGATTTCTGTAAGTCACTAGTGGGTTTTATAAGTCATAACTTACTAGTGACTTATGACTTATAACTCATTAGTGACTTATAGGCCACATTATTCCCTTAAAACCAAAGAAATTGTATATCATTATATACAAGTGTTGGATAAAAGCATTTAATTAATCAGTCAAAACAATTTGAGTATAGTAAAAACAGTTTATTAATTTTACTTCAATTTTTACCGTCTCATTATATCACCAATATGTAAAAATTATTTATAAAATGAGTAATCCTTTCAAATGTGTATTGGTATTTTGTAAATTTTAATATTTTGCCAATATTTTTGACAGTGCGCCACTGCCGTTGTGTCTTATTGTTTACATTTGACCTATCTATCTTTATTTATTAGGTAGTTCTCTGTTTAGATGTTTGCTACAGTTAAAACACATGTATAAGAATACACAAAGCTCCTTCTAGTAATATGTGTTCTGGTGGTTAGAATTCGTTGATAATATTAATATAAATTTAGTGTGTAATAGCCAGAGATCGGAAATGTTAGGGCGGCTGCAATGTGGTACAGGGTTGGCTGTAGGCCGTGTTCTCTTTCAAGTTATTTTATTCAAACAGAAAGTGACCGAACCGTTACATTCTTATAACTGTACTCTCTACATTACAAGAATATAATATGTAAGTACCTATTTTCATAATAATATTAAACAAAACGAGGCAGTGTCTATTTTTCTACACTAAACGCTTCACATGGAACTTACCATAAAATGTATAAAGACCGTACAATATTGGTTGATATAGAATTCCAAGAAAAGAATAAGCCAATAAAGTTCTGTTATCGGAACTACTGTAACAATTTACCGCGACAGGGGCGTGCGATAACCTGCGAAGAAACACGCTTTCGTAATTACAAATCACAGTATGCACTGTAATCTGCTAGAGTTAACGCCGCTCCGCCAGTGGTCTCTTTCTACCTTAGGTACTGAAGGCGGTTAATTCCAAGAAAATGACGCAGGGATCTTCTTGGAATTCTATCTCAACAGATATCGTACGGTACGTAATAAGTACCAGTAAAATTTTTCAGAAAATGATCTTAGCGTCCTCATGTTAGATTATGAATATTATCACAACAAAACATTTTTTTATAGTTCCTGCGTACATAGGTAGATCATTTCATATTATTTAAAAAAAGTGCTATGCCTAGCTTGGATATTAAGAAAATAAATTCGGTTGACTTGACCTTTTCATTACTCTACTGTAATTCATTTTCGCGCGTCCCTGCATTAAGGTAGCGTGTAGGAGGTTTCATTATCCCCGCTTAGGGTGAAAATACACAATTGCGAAGACTTTTTGATCCATTTAGTAAGGATACCTTATTTTCGAAACATTTTTTTAATCAAATTATATAGCTCTTTTATATTATAAATATTTAATAGATCTGTACTAATAATAAACTTATCTATACAGGATGTCATTGGAAGTAGAGTTTCCATTTTACCCGTCGTTATTTAATTACCTAAAATAGGTTGCATACATCAGCATGTAGCTTACAAATAGAAGTTTTGCACTCATATTGGTGATTAAAGCTAATCTACGTTGAATGACAACAAAGCGCTGCATATACAGGGTGATTCAGTCATAATGTCATTAATTTTAACCACGTATTCGGAAGGCTTAATAAAGACAGAAAATCGGAAAAAAAATTTGTACTCGATTTTTAAAAATGAAGGAAATCAACCCATAACTCCCGCTACGAGGGCGGCCCTGGCAGATGCCTGGATGCTCGGAAAATTTTGTAACGTAATGTCACGAATAGTTGTCGGCTGAAGCGAACAGCATTGCCAAGTTCACATCATAATATATGGTTCACATTTACTGTTAAACGTATTCAAGTAAATAAAGGAGCATGCTGCATTTTATTATAAATAATTTTAACAATTGTATTAACTTAGTGCATAATGTTTTAACAGGCCTGACTTCTCGAAGTCAACTTTCGTTAAAAGAAAATAAATAAAGCAGAGGTAGTTACCTGTTTGTAGGCATACCGTATTTTATCAAATAAAAAAAGTCGGCACACTACTAAATATCCGAATATACAAAATGCACTACAAACGGTTACAAAATCATTAACAATTTAAAGCGTTTGTTCAAATCTACCACCGTCCATATCTCCCGCATTTTTCCAACTGCATCTATCATACCATACGGCGCAGCGAACGTACTGGACATCGACATAATTACTTAAATGTGATAGAGGCTGTTTTAAATTTAGTCGAGGAGCAGCCTATTATTTCCACAAAAACAATTTTAAGGATGGACTGGAGATATCACAAACCAAAGTTTGGCGGATATTACGCGAGAATTCACTCAACCCGTACCATTTTCAAAAAGTTCAAGCTTTAGAACCAGCTGATTTCTCCAATCGTCTTGAATTTTTCAGTTGCAGCTAAATCGAAGTGCCAGCAGACGCTAACTTTATTTTTATTTTTAAAACAAAGTGGGCTGGACGGATGAACGCTGTTTTACTCGTGCTGACATTTTAAACAGGTAAAAAACATATTACTTTCTCAAAAACAATAAATACCTACCTAGGTTACACCAAAGTTTATATTTACACTAAAGTTTACATTTATTATGTAAACTTTGGTTATACGCAACTGCACATTGAATAATAAATTGAAATACTAAAACTGTGTATTATTTAACATAATAAATTATAAAACGTTAAAAGGTTAATAAAATGATAAATTGTAATAACCGTACATTGGAAAACAATCATCCTTATTCATTACATTTTCCTTTGATAAAAGACCGACAACTTTTTGCTCTACTTTACATGGAATACGATCCTACTACAGTTCGTATTAGTCTAGCAGCCAGATAGAGTTCCATTTACTAGCTATAAAAATAAAAACTTTTTACAGCCATTTAAACATTTAATTTGTTGATAACAATTAAACTCACCACTTTCAGGCTTTGCGGCCAAGTTTTTTGGATTCAGGAGCTCAAAATAATACTTATTTGCAGCCGTGGCACTCTGTTGGCCGCGGCACCCTATCTGGCTCCTAGACTATGCACACGTACACGTGCAAATTAAAAGTGGGTCAAATAGAAAGGGTATTGACCTAGATACAGATTAGCCTAGGTCGGAAACACGTACCTAGTTGTTTATTTGTCTCCATCCGATTGTTTTTTATCTTCTATTACTATTATATTTAAATACTACATACATTTCACCCTCTCTTTATAATTTATCTAGTGAGTGTAGGTTTTTTATGTCATTATGTCTGTAATGAAATTGAAATGGTTGTGAAATTAAATTTAAATTACTTGAACTCTTGGAGTTTTGTAACTTCAATACTAAATTTTATTTAAAGTGAAGCAGAGCTAATTTCTTTGCAGCCATAATAGTGGTCAGATGAAAACCCGCACACTACTCGTCGGTTTAGCTTTCAGAGGAGGTTCGGTGTCAATGTATGGGCAGGAGTATACAGCGATCGTTTAATTGGGCCGCATTTTCTACCTGAACATCTGAATGGGCCGCGTTACTTTCAATTTTTAGTAAAATTGTTTGAAAACCTTCCCCTTCAGATGCTACGAGATATGTGGATTCCGTGGATTTTTAGACGATCAATGTCCCAATCGGTGGATAGGGAGATGAGGGCCCATAATCCTATGGACTTTTGTATATGGGGTTATATGAAATCTGTCGTGTATCACACCGAGGTAGAGAATGTAGAGCAGTTGCGGAATCGTATCCAAGATGCCGCTGAATAAATACATAACAACCCTGGTTTATTCCATCGCATCCGCCGCTCATCTATTCAACGTGTACACTTGTGCATAGACGGTAACGGTAATGTACGGTTGCCCGAAGGCTTACAGCAAATTAAAAAATTAACATTATGATGTTAATAAAAACTGATTTTTGGCAAGGCATGCTCAGACCTCCTCGAGGTTCTTGCTGGGCAACAATAACAATTTAATGTGTTGATTGCATAATTATAAAAAATAATTTTAAATTATTAATAGCTGACGTGAGCAAATCGTTTATTTATTGTCTTTGTATGTGCGAGAATATATAAATATGGCAACGTTGCATCTAGGGCGCGTTGTTTCATATCGTAGCCGTGCGCAAATTCTGAATAACCGACTGACGTCAACCGATCAGTAACAGCCTGAAAAGGGGGTTAAATAATGATTTGAAAATATTTTTTTCTGCTTAAATATGCATTTATTTTTTTTTAATCACGCATCAGCATCGTATTATACTCATTTTTCTCTATCTGATCTTAAAATTAATGACATTATGACCGAATCACCCTGTATATCACGTCCTTATGCAGAACGTTTTTCAATGACGTTTCGTTATATGACGAGTCCGAGATACTGGACAGTTGCAAGAATGTTATAAAAGACACACAGACAGCAGAAGAAATTTAAAAAATCTTTACTATGAACCTATAATGTGTACCAGGCAAATTGTGTGTTAGTCGGAAATATGAAAAACATACTACACCAGTTTCATGAATTTCACATCAAAGTGTTCAGGCTTTACAACCTCAAGGTAATCCCTTCAGAGTACAATTGTGTAAATGGTTATTACAAAAAATAACGACGGAAACTTTACCAAACGTGTTTACCAGCAGACGAGACTATGTGTACTTCCAACGCAATTTGAAGAATAGATTTTCAGTAACGATTTGCAATAAATGTATGGGTCGGAATTGTTAATGGTGCTTCTATTCAAACTGTTTTTTTTATTCGAGCATGCATATCCGAGCAAAATTCATGACATTTTAAACGATACATTCTCTGTCAAGATAGTGGATAGAATGAAGTGGAAAATAGTAGATATCTGAACCGTTCACCACCCAGCCCGAAAACAAGATATTGCCTACACTTTGGTATATTGCTATCTAATCGCCAGAACACTGATAACTAACTACAGGGTCCACCTGCCATTAGAAGAAATTATACATTGGACAAACGGGAAGACACGTCAGGACAAGTTAAAGAAACACAAGTGTCACTTGAAGAACAACGTACAAAATAGGTAGATAGGACAAGCGATAAACCTAACCAATATCAGAATTCTATAAGAAAAAGAAGACCTTACCCAAGACTCTACAGAGGGACAATATAAATCTAGAAGAATCGATATAAATTCATCCAAGACGAGTGTTTTTTTGTGAGAATTGTTTTGCAATACTGAATTCCTTCATTCTAATATCTTGGTCCTTATATTAATTTGTGCAACTTTACCATGACTAATCGCCATACTCTTCTAGGTCTAATTTCGATTGTCGATAAAGAACGTGTCTTCTGTACTTCTCACTCGTATAGGATATGATATTTCTGTCGCCTTACTGCAAAGTCTGCACTGTAGGTGCCTGCCATACAGCTAAATCCTTTTACTATAAGTAGTTGATTACTGCTTAATGAGAATAATTCTTGTTTCCTTTATTGTTCCCGAATGAAGATTTTTCCATGTTGATGCCTGGATAAGTTGTTCCAGTATCTCCTATGTTCACTCTTGACTTATGTACCCTTTACTGTAGTTTTTGACACTCTTAGGGCATTGACAAAGCATTCCTAGTTAATTAAGTACTTTTTGTTGCTTCAACATCCAAGTGTTCCGTCATCCATATCAAAGTTAACTTATTGTGGAGTTCATTCAGGCATTTTCGATTACTTTGGGGTTTGTCAATACCTTTAGAAACTCCTGACTGTCTGTAAGAACATTGATCCGCCTACACTTGTAGGCCCTCAATATTATTTTCTCACTCACACTGAAATATTACATATATCTCCGCTTGGAATAACAAACGAAATTTGGAAACAGAAATTGCTTATTTCGACGAATTTACCTATTTTAAAACTCTGCTCGGTCTCGGATCCATTTGTATAGCACGCAATAGACCTGATTTTGTTACTGTGTTCCGTTTCTGTGATCCTGATACGTTATTATAACTTTAAAGCTTTTGTTAAAATGAAATTTCGAGAGATTAGAAGTACCTGCATTTTGAACACTGCCAAATATCAGCTAGAAGCAGCAGTTTTAGAGAAGCCAAAGACAATGTGGCGACCAGCTCGGAAATTTTTCTTCCAAAGAGGTTCAGTTTTATGATTTTCTCAGTTCTCTGACTTAAATCATGATTTGCATATGAGAAAATTTGAAAACGCAACAGAATATGATTGGCTAGAACTGAAAAATCGCGGAAATCATACATCAACAAATACCTCACATAATATGCGCACAAAGAGAAATCACAATTTTGACATTTCAGATGATAGGACCAGATTCTATATATTTTAAATGTCAGAATAAGTAGTAAGTTTTGTTATAGAACCCAATTCCATTCTGTATACTCGAAAGGCTAACATACTCTTTTCTTTCTTTAAGAAAAGAGAATATCCAACTTAAGGCTGTATTTTGGATTCCATATGCATGAAGTTTTTGTAGCAATTTGTCATGGTCAACACAGTCAAACTCCCTGCTGAGATCACAAAAAATCCCAACAGGGCATTCGCCAGCCACGACACATTCAATAAGTTTATCACAAAAAGCATTGGCACGAAAGCCATGTTGATTGTCGGATATTAAGTTATTTTTTTTCAATAAAACTTAACAGACGATGTAAGAAAGCATACTCAAAAATTTTAGAGAATCCAGATGTCATGGTAACTGGTCTATAGTTTTCTACTTTAAGGGCATTTTTTTATATTAGGAATAACTTTTCCTCGCTAGGAAATTTTAATATTAATAACTCATTAATATGTTTTTCCCAATTTAAACGATTGTTAACTGTTTAAATATATGCCCAGACATATCCTATACCAGTTGTATTAGTCTTTATGGATAATAAATTATTATTATTATCAAAATAGAAAGTTATATATTCGATTTATTTTTAATAGGGAATTTCTGTGAATAATACTATTCTTAGGGGTAAAATTTAGAAAAAACTGATTAATTTAAAAGTAATTTATTCTTATTAAACCGGCTAACACATTTTTTGAGTAATAACTGGGCTGCAGTGAATGCTCATTTAAAGATTTATTAGCACACAATAGAATATTATCATCGGCGTACATTTTATCAGCGACTTCTCGGTGACGATATAAGGAAAACTTTTCAGATTTCCTAAAAATTGATCTCTATAACTTCATAATTATACAGGGTGACCAAATGAAAACGAAAAAGAGCCATTTTCAGGAACTGCGTCAAGATTGTAGAAAAACGCTCAGACACGTCGATTTTAGATTAAAGGGACACATTCTTTGCTGGTATTTTTGACTCAGTCATTTTCACTCCCAAGCAAGGGTAAGCATCACCCCAAAATATTTAAATGGCATCGGGGGTTGAATAATATAAAGCTCTTACAAATAATTATGTTTACAACAATCTTTAAATTTTATAATTCCGCCCAATACTTATTAAGAATTTTTATTTTAAAGTTGAAACTTGTGTACAACCAATTAGTAACGGTAAAAATGTCATTCATTCGAGTTAAATACGCCAATGGTATAAATTGAATATTTCTTGCGTTACATTGGTTTTTGACGATTTGTTATCACTTTCGTAAAGAAACGCAATTGTAAAAAACAGAAATGAATGCTATACACACACAATGAACGTAAAATTTGTGGTTTCTAAATTATTTTCTAGTATTATTTGGAAGCGTTGCTTGGTAGTTTATTTAATTGTGTTTTTGAAAATTAAACACTATGGTTTATTCCATTGCGAAAAGGGTAGATATCATTTTGCTTTACTTTATGAACAATAAATGTGTGAATAGAACGGCTCAGATATTTAATGAACAACATCAAGATCGACATGTCAGGAGGGAGTATGTTCTAGAATTAGTAAAAAAATTTCATGAGATAGGGAACGTAGCCAATAAAAAACGATAAAATGAAAAACCTATAGTTAATGAAGCTAGTGAAGTTGCAGTTTAGGGACAAGTTCATCTTAATCCTACATTAAGTACGAGGCAGCCGGCATCTGTGTCTGGGATCAATCGAACTAGCATACAAACCATTTTGAAGAAGAATAAATTCCATCCATTCAAAATACATTTAGTCCAGGAACTTCATGAGGATGATTATGACCGCCATTTGCAATTTTGCGAAATAATGAGTGAGCGAGCAGGGAACCATCCACAGTTCCTTTTTAACATCTGTTTTTCTGATGAATGCAGTTTTTTCTTGAACGGGACGGTAAATCGTCACAATTGCCGCTATTGGTCCGATTCAAACCCAAGAGTTTTTCACGAGGTGCATACACAGCAACCGGAAAAATTAAATGTATGGGCTGGAATTTTCGGTGACCGGCTGGTGGGTCCTTTTTTTCTACCTGGTAATTTGACTGGCCAAATGTATTTGCAATTACTGGAAGACGCTATTGACCCTGCCTTGACTGATATTATTGAAAATGTTCCAGAGTATGATGAAGATCATTTGATTTTTCAACAGGACGGTGCTCCTCCGCATTATGCGTTAATTGTCCGTCAGTATTTGGACCAACGTTTTCTACGGAATTGGATTGGGAGAAGAGGCAGCATTGAGTGGCCTCCACGATCACCGGATTTATCGCCCCTTGATTTCTTTTTGTGGGGATACCTAAAAAGTAAAATCTATAAAACACAGCCAGCGTCGCTGGAAGATTTGCGTCAAAGAATCGTCGACGAATGCCGTCGAATCACTCCGGAAATGCTTCGGAATGTGCGCGAACGTTTCGAACAAAATCTTTATTCTTGTATGGAAGCGGGCGGTCATCAGTTTGAACATTTAATCAACTAAGTAGTAAGTAAGCAACTAAACATAATTTAAATTTTAAAATGTAAATTTTTTTCAAAGTATTGGGCGGAATTATAAAATTTAAAGTCTGTTGTAAAGAGAATTGTAAGAGCTTTCAAAAGAAATATTACTCAACCCCCAATGCCATTTAAATATTTTGGGGTGATGCTTACCCTTGCTTGGGGGTGAAAGTGGCGGAGTCAAAAATACCAGCAAAGAATGTCCCCCTTTAATCTAAAATCGACGGGTCTGAGCGTTTTTCTACAATCTTGACGCAGTTCCTGAAAATGGCTCTGTTTCGTTTTCATTTGGCCACCCTGTTATAAAACATGACTTTACTATATCGAAAACTTTGCTCAAATCCCAAAATATGTGTATGGTTCTTTACAAACATTTAGATTTGCATATAATTCAATAAAAAAAAACTCAACATTGTGCTGACATGTTTTTCTGGAAACCACGCTGCAGCTGGACTTAAATATTAAAATGCGTGGCGAAAGATATTACTTTTCCAAGTAAAATTTTCTCCAGTACCTTTGAGATGGTAAATAACACTTCCCTTCCCTTTTTACAAATCGGAATTAATTACATCTGTAACTTTTAAAATATTGAGAAGTATCCTTTATCTAGGGCGAGAGAGAAAGAGAGAGAAAGAAAGGGTTCATGAGATAAGTAAAAGTTTCACAACGTAATAAATTACATACTTTAGAATGTTAGAACTTTTTGACTCGTCTCCACATAAATTTGATTTTTTCAAGTTATTGATACAATTAAGTGACTCTTCCCTAGGGGAGTTAAAAACATGGTGTTTGTTCGCTGAAGAGTTTAATTTTTTTTAAGTTATGATTATTAGCATTATAAACACAGGTTTTCCATATAATTTTTTTGGTGCATCTATAAAAAAGTTGTTTTGTTAGACCTACTCTTATATGGAACTCTGTGTAAACATAATTCTGCAGACAGAAATGGTCAAATAAAACTACGTATATATGATACATATCTGGAGACTATTTTTTTATCTCAAAATCAATAAATGCTTACAACATTCATAACTTTCCTTGTGCTTTATGAGGCTCATGCCGACGATACGCTCATAACAATCTTTTTCGGCGTTTTGTTGACTCTCTTATATCTATTTTCGGAACAAATTCAGCCTGTGAGATTTAGTTCCTTATCATGCAAAGTGACGATTTTCTGAAGGATATAGAAGTTGAGAAGTTCACAGAAAGTATAGATGATATAAGAATTTGAATATTTTTCCATATTAGTAATAAAAACACGTACAGTACCTATTTTTTCAAAATGAAAGAGTTAGAAAAAATTTTACGGGCACGAAGGGTTATTTCTCATGTGAATTTTACTATTTTGCCTTACAGTGAAATAAATAACCAGATATCCATAACCAATAATTATATCGTCCGAAGTTACTTATTTGTGGCACAGCTTTAATTTTTTAATTTTAAAATTAATGTCTTTGCGCCAAGAGGATCAGTCAAGGATTCTTTTTATGGAGATAGTTCTGTTTAACAAAAAATCTAACATTAAAAGAGGCAGACAAAATAAATACAAAATACAGTAGTTAAAGATATCATATGATATTTATTCTATTATTACTTATTTCATCTTTTAATATTATTTGTAACCTACGAAGGTTCAAGTTAAGAGAGTAATTAGAAACACAACCTTCACTGTTCAATAAAATAATCGCCGACTATATTTTTGTTTTAACGGAATTATTATCCTCCAAAATTTTGGATGAACTCCGTTGAATTATACGACCTTTTCGCGTGATAACTTTTTGATTTTTCAAATTTTCATTAAATAGTTATCATTGTGATCGCCTATTATTTGAAAAAGTTTATGTAAACGTATTGGGATGCTTCGATTAAACCCACAGCAACCTTCCAGGAATCAAGGATCCTGTACCTTGGGATTAGTGCGGTCAGTTACCTTAGTGCTTGTTGTCCTGTGTGGAACTAAGAATAGTTAGAATCGTAACCGCTAAGGATACAGACGTGTCCTCATAAAGACTACACATCCATAGATAAGTTTATTGTACAACACATATATTTAATACAGGGTGTCCGGTAACTACGGGCAAAAAATAAAGGGTTATATAGAGCATGTCAAACGAGTGCTAGTACTTCATATAAACTTTTTACCTAGGTGCCATTGTTGAGGAGTTATGGTCACTCAAATTAAGAAGTTGAAAAATGAATATTGCCCATAACTTCTAAAGGGTTACTTTGATTAACTTGAAATTCGGGGGATCAAAGCAACTCATTCAAATATATCTTTGTACATTTAAAATTGAATCAAGTATTTTTTATTATACAAGGACGGTCGAAATTATGTTCTAAAATTTACGCAACTTTGACAGAGCTGTCAAATTTGACATTTCGCCCTCGCAGGCAGATAGCCCTGTTACTTTTGTACAAAAAAAGGTATACTTCATGACTTACGAAAAAATGAACGGTTGCCAAGATAATTAAATTTTTGTATTTTATGTATAACCACAACCGGGGACACAACGCAACAGAAAACAGTTAAGAATGAAACATATGGATTAAAAGAGGTTACTTCAGTAAATACTCTAGCTCAAAGCACTTCCTTATTCTTTTAAGAAGTGGATCTTATTTGTGGAAGGGCGAAATGGGCGGTGACTATTAGACGCCTTCATTATAGCCATCTTTGTCTATCGCACGGATTTCTATGACTTTCTTTATCGCTCACACGTAACGGCCGATGAACCATGGGGACTTTCCGACCCTGTATGCACAGTGTGTTCAAGTTCGACCTAGAACACTCCTGAAACATTTTCCTGGAATGGAATAATTTTTTTTTGCATGTAGGACTCTCTCAATACTTAGTAAACATTTTAATGCTCACCACATTATTTAGTTTAGTTTTTTTATGAACATGAACAGTTCCAATCTTCAGATTCTTTTACGTCTCTTATCAGCCAACCTACCACATTGCAGTCAACATATTCTGATCTAAGTAATACCTACATCTTCGATGTTAACTTTGAATATCACGGATAATGAAAAGTATGAAGAGGATTATATAAATATTTTAGTGATGATACAGAAAGAAGAAACTAAAATATTATGAAGTTAGGCGGTTTTCCTTCATTTCCAAAAAAAAAACAAAAAAATAAAGATAGCCCGCAGAAAATAAACGTAGTTTGAAAAAGAAAAATGAGAATTTAAGAAACAGAAAAAATAATATTTTTTAAATAACTTAAACTTAAAAAACTTTTTGAATGTGAACATATTTAAAAATATGCATGAGAACTTGTGAGGACTGTATGTGAAAAGTATAAACCATGAAGTTAAGATATTTAATACTTATATTCTCAAGAATATTACGTTAAAAATATCATCAAATGTACCTTGAAAGGCAAATATTGGTACTGTCATTCAGTATTGTACAAGTATCAAGTATTTGCTCGACAAGAAAAATGTAAAATAATTATTCTAATGAAGATATTTTGAATTTATTTTATATCCATGGAACATTCACCGTGATTCAAAATTATTAGCTGTATTTCTATTATTTAGTATTTTGCAACTGAAACAGAACCATTAATGAAATGATTTCGGTTGGTTTTCTTAATATTTTTCTCTAATTTTTAATGTTGCAAGCAGTTGTAGTTGTAGTTTTTAAAGAGTAGCAAAGTCAATAAATAAGATAATTTCAAATAGCTAATGAATGCATTATTATAATTTTATGATATTTGGAATGAAGTTGAGAGGATTCAAAATTTTGGTTACTTTACATTTCATTGTTTTCATAATGAAAGGATGCTTATTTGCTCTTTATTGTCCTTGCAGTTGCTAATAATAGTATCCCAATGGAAGGAAATCTTATTAGGTATTATTTTTGTGTAAATATACCCCCTAATTATTTTAAAAGACAAACGTGAAACAACGCACTTTATTAATGTAATTATGAAAAAAAATCGATGTTCTACAAAGAACGCTATTGTATGTAGTTGGCCGAGTTTCATTCGCGTCTAATTCTTCAAATTTTGCAAAATACCAAATTATAGAAATGCAGCTAATACTGTTTCATGGATATAAAGTAAATTCAAAATACAGGGTGTTAGAAAAAGAGTGTAAAATATTTAAGGAGATGAACCAAAATAAGCAGAAAAGTGTCAATAAACATGGGTCCGCAAAGTAACGGTTGCGGAGATATGGAATGTTTTCTGTTTTTAGCCCTTTTTTTTATTTTGCAAAAGCGTTGTGTATTTTCTTATAATAGTTGGTTGATGTTTAGTGAAATAAACAGTACTTATTTGACAGTTGTTCTCAGTGCACAAGTTTTCTTTTGCTATGGCTGGTTACTCTAACGCAGAATTAACAGACATGCATTTCATGTATGGTCGTGCTAATGGGAACGCCACCGAAGCGCGACGTCTTTATGTTGACGCTTATCCAAATCGCCAGATTCCTTCAGAACGCATGTTTGGAAGAATTCACCAAAGATTGCGTGATACCGGTTCCTTGAACAAACAGTGCCATTTATCCGGAACACCAAGGTCGGTATCCACTCCTAGAGCAGAAGAAAACATTCTAGCACTGGTAGAGCAGAATCCAGGTACGAGTGTGCGGAGAATATCAGCCGAGGTAGGAATTAGTGGTCCTCTTGTTTGGAGAATCCTTCACGAGCAACTGCTTTATCCATACCATGTGCAACGAGTACAGGCCTTAAATCCAATAAATGATCATCAAGCACGTTCGGTTTTTTGCCGCTGGTTTCTATGACATGATGCTGAAGACCCTCGTTTTCTTGCAAACATTCTTTTTACTGATGAGGCCGGGTTCACAAGAAATGGAGTGTTTAATTTTCACAATACGCATATTTGGGCCGACGAAAATACTCATGCTCTAATAGAATCTGGACATCAGGCCAGATGTTTTCATTAAACATTTCGATGGGTATTGTAGGTGACAGGTTTCTAGGTCCTGTTGTTTTACCAAACCGATTAACAGGCGCGGCTTACCTCAACTTTCTGCATAACACACTGTATGAGTTTTTGGAAGATATTCCTTTGAATCAGAGGCAACAAATGTGGTTCCAGCATGATGGTGCTCCAGCTCATTTTTCCATGGCCGTTAGAGAGCATTTACACCAAACTTTTCCACATAGATGGGTAGGAAGGGCCGGACCTGTTTTATGGCCTCCAAGATCGCCTGATCTGAACCCTCTAGATTTCTTTGTTTGGGGATATTTGAAGACATTAGTGTACGGTACGCCTGTAAATAGCCTGGAAGAGCTGCAGCTACGGATTAATCAAAAGTGTCAAGAAATCCAAACCAAGGAGGGTGTTTTCGAAAGAGTTCGAATATCGTTGAGACGAAGATGTCGTGCCTGCTTGAAAATGGACGGAGGGCACTTTGAACATCTTCTGTAACTTTGTTTTTTGTTTGTTAAAAGCTTCCTTTGTCGGTTTATTTCTAATAAAATAAAATGTTTGAAAACGAATAGTGGTCCATATCTCCGCAACCGTTACTTTGTGGACCCATGTTTATTAAGACTTTTCTGCTTATTTTGGTTCATACTATTACCTCCTGAAATATTTTACACTCTTTTTTAACACCCTGTATATTCATTAGAATAATTATTCTGCATTTTTCTTGCCGAGAATGTACTTGATATTTGTAGAATACTGAATGACAATACTAATATTTACCTTTTAAGGCACATTTGATAATATTTTAACGTAATATTCTTGAAAATGTAAGTAAACTACAAATATCTGAGAAAATTGAAACTGTAACCCCTACAATGCCTAAATCGGTGAAAAGAGAATTTGATTGTCTATAATATGATGCAGAAAAATATATGGTGTTCTTTTTGAAGTTAAAAAGTTTTGTCGGTTTTAAGTTCTCACAATGTAACGTGAAAAATGAGACACTTGGTATAATTTTCTTCAGGTAATTTTGATAGCGGAAGGTAGTGCATCTTATGTTCTTTGTGTATTCCGAAAAGCAAGTGAAAGCTCCCAGAACGATGAAAGATATAAGAAATATTCGAAACGCTTGCATCTATCAATTTTTTTGTAAAATATCGATTATTCCGAAAAAGGTTAGATTTAGGTACAGGGAAACTTTAATATTTTTGACTTATTTTAAAATTTATCTTGTCGATAATGCAATAATATATAGGGTGTTCCATTTAAAATAACGAAGTTGACAGCTAGTTCCGGTATAACCAGAAGTGCTGCGTTGATGGTATTATTTTCATTGAACAGAACATATCTGATAACCCCCATAAACAAAATTTCAGAGACATATTGCTTTGGTTCCTCTGAAACGTCTAATAGGCCACTTACCGTGAAGAATCCTGTATGTATAGTGATGTATATTTTATATTTGTCAACTTTTGTCACTGTGAGATTTTTGGTTAAACTAAACTATTTTCGTAAAATTAACCCCTGAGAAAGGGAAAATATTTTTCTATAGACAAAAACAAGTTTTTTCTCACTTCATAAAATCCTTGTAAGAAGTTCTAAAAGCACCTTTTGTTCCAAGTTCTACTACCTAATGGAATTAACTGCACTACAAGAAGTTACCAACAATTTGTTGAAATAACGAGGGAGCATCTGAAAAGTTAGTAATATTAAGTTTTGACCTTTCGCTATATAAAGGCTGATTTTCTTTGAATAGCATTTGTTTGGGTTTGGGTGTGTGGGTTTCTTTGGCTGTACTTTTTTAAATACCCTGCAGCGAAGTAGAGGCTAACTTTTTAATAGCGGTGAAAAAAAATAAACCGCCAATTAGTCGTCCCTTCATTAGGTGCACTTTTTTGCGCACTTTTTTTTGTTTAAAAATGATACGTAGCATTTTTGTGTCTGATAGCTAGATTTAAAGATGAAATCTCTAATGACTTGAATTTATTCTAATAAATGGGCAAATCTACAGTCCTCCAAAAAATATATATAATTTACAACTTATCCAAAAAAAAAATGGGAATAGATGCGTCATGAAATAATTTTACTGATATCGCCAGAGCTGTGAATGAATCCGCCTTAAATGGTACGCTCTATAACCACAAAATTGCACTTTATACTATATTCAGTAAGTAGGTACATTCTAAATATTCAAATAATTACCCTCAAACTTTGGATTTTTATGTTAATTTTAATTCTCTTGTTTGCTTTCGATGCCGAGGAAGAAAATTATAATTAATTAATTAAAAAATCGATAAGCTAACTCACTAAGCAAAATAACGTTAAACGATTGCATGCTTAAAACTCCCGTCTATAACATTGTTAATTGTACACCATCATGGAAGGTTAGATAACAATTTTCTTAATTAGTAATTTCAAAGGGGTGCAAAACCTGGATAACTTCGAATAAAGGAGTGTCACAACTGCTACTTTCTTGATTATAAAATGGAATTAAATTCTTAGCTATTATTAATTACCAACGTAATTTAGCCCAATATACCTATACCTACAATATACCTTTTTTTATCAACGGAAAAATTATAATGAAAAGTAATACCTCTTCAAAATGAGATAAAAAAATACTATTAAGTTTTTGTTTTGGACGCCTTTATAATTTTTATTTGTGTGTTGTTTTTTTTTATTATGAGACTCTCTCAATGTGTGGGTTCCTTTGTTTTGTTTTATTTCTTTATATTTTGATATAAATTTGAATGTGTTGAAATTCTACTCTAAATTCTTTAAATGAAAGATGTATTTAAAATAACAAAATATCAATATATTAATAGATTTAGCAGGTTATGGGTTTTGTTACAATTTACAATAATTGTTATAATCCTTATACTAGATGAATGAACAATAAATTCCACCCTAAATTTCTACTATAGCAGTGCATAAATGTGTTTATACTGTCAGTAGTTGAATTGGTTAAATCGTGCATTAGTTACATATAAATATGCCGTGAGAATTTTCATGTAAAGATTTATATAGCGCTTTGTGTTTCAAATTTGCAAATTTGTTTAAGAAGTGTCGACACTTACAATTACAGATTTCTTGTTGGTTGTTAAATCCGCATGTAACCACGCTGTATTGCGACATTTCCTATACGTAATCGCGCTGTTCGGACGTTCTCTCGTTGACTGGCGTCTCGCCGTGGAAATTGCCGAAGTATCCTTTATGTGCTGTTACAGGAATTCCTTCGGGTGAACTACACTGCACTATATTTTAAAGATTCCACTTGTCACTTTTCTATTTATGCAAATTCACCTTGTTTCAATTTGTTGTTGTACCAATTGCTTGTGTTGAGACTGTCGAATTGTTTTTCGGACTAATGTCACTTCCACTAATGTAACATTCTGACTTTTGACTGTTGAATTTTGTCACGACATTCGATCACCAAGATGGCTGTGTAAGTGTACAAATTTTTACTGATTTGTTGACTATAAGCGATGGCAATTGTTTTTCTAGGAGCAAAACTAACGATGTTGGTAAACATGGAAGATTGGCTACCTCGAGCCCGGATATTGGTTTTATTAAATGTGAAAAACAAGTGAAGTCTCTATAGCAACATAACAGTCATATTTTTGAAATTTTTTTTCTGCAAATACTGACTTTTGAATTGACTTATGATGCATGAACATTCCATTTTCAGATTCCTTGAACTTTCTGCGTCTTTTGACACTAATTACACATTTCTAGGTTAAGTTAAACGTTATGCCAAATTTTTACTTATTTTTACAAAATTCACCTTAATTTTGATGCATAGACTAATTCTCAGCATATCTGTCTTTTCTGTCTTTAGTACTATCTATTAAACACCTCTTACACAGTCTTTATTCGTTTTTTCAGATGTAAACGAAAGAAAGTTTTTGAGTACTCCGCTCCGAGAAGCATTATACAGTCTACACAACAAATTGACCATTGGTTGGAGTTTAAACACATTTTATGGAGTTATGACGGTCCCTTATATTCTGCACATATGATTTTGCAGTCTTGATGCACTTTTACAACTAACAATTTACAAAACTTTAACGAAACAACAACTGTCAAGATTTATATGCTACAAAAAAGGTTTTCACAGATGTATAGGTTTAATTCCACACATATACAGGTTCGGAAAGTCCCCATGGTACATCGGTCGTTACGTGAGAGCGATAAAGTAAGTCATAGAAATCCGTGCGATAGACAAGGATGGTTGGTTACATTGAAGACGTTTCATAATCTGAATAGTCACTCCCACTTCTAACCCCAAACGGGCCCTGACTATTCAGCTTATAAAACGTCTTCACTATAGTCATCCTTCTCTATCGCATGGATTTCTATACTTTACTTTGTCGCTCTCATGTAAAGGCAGATGGACCATGTGGATTTTCCAGCCCTGTATACTGGCTCCAGGTACACTATGCCAGAACTTATAATTGACTTTTAATATTGTAACATTGTTCTTTACTGTTCTTTGCAACATAATTGTACAACATGAGTGCATTTACAGAGTTTATTGAATATGCAAATTCAATTTTAGTTATAACTTTGACAGTTGAGACGTTTTGTCGTGAAATTTCATTAATTACAAATTTTTAACTTATACTGTCTATACACATCTTCCATTTAAGTCCATTGTAGTAATTCACATCCTGTTAGTGACTATTTTAAATATATTTAATACCAAAATTTGTGTTAATTCGATACTTTTGTGTCTCGGTACCGATAAAAATTTTGATTTAAAATTTCCAAATTAATAAAACATAATACATACTGGGAAAGAAGACTAGTTTATTCTTTCTTTTTTAACAAAGTAAATGGGTATTAAAATTTATTATTTATTTTTTTTATTTAACTGTTTCATCATTTCAGTTATTTTTATTTAACTAATTAAGAAGAAAATATAAGAAAATAGACTAAACATATCTGAACATCAACATTTTACTATAATACAGGGTGTGAGAAAGTAAGATAACTCCCTTGTTATTCATAATATAAAAAAGAGTGTATATAAAAGTTGTACAGAATCAAAAAACCTAGAGGACAAAATTAATTTGAAATACACAGGGCGATGAATAAAAAAGGGACACGCCAAATATTACATTTTTTAAATGGAACACCCTATATATTTTTAAAAATGTGGATTTCTGAGAAAGTTCTGTATACGGCAATATAAACAGTTTAACATTTTAGTGCGGGGTTGCCAAGTTATGTCGAAAATTCTTCGAATTTTGAAAAAAAAAAACATGACCTCGAAGAAGTTGTATTAACTTTCAACTACTAACACTTGGAGCAAAAATATTTGACAGAGTTATAGGCCAATGTTAGGCAAATACTCCTATATTAGCTAATATTGATATTTTATACAGGACATTTTTTATAATACGATCATTTTAAGAAAGTTTAAACTTGATTTTCTAAAATTTTTCAAATGTATTTTATCGTACTATTTTTTCACATATCAGTACACTTCAACTTTTATTAAGTATGTTCTACACCTAAAGTTGTTAGTTTTTAAGATATAGCAACATTTCTGGAAAAAACTAATTTTTATTATTTTCGGTCACACGAAATGGCTTTGGAAAAAAGTCACATTGTGTCAACTTGTCGGTTCATAATCTGTATCATTCCATTTTGAGTTAATTTTATTAGTTAATATTTATTTGTGGTATTCTATAAAATAATAAAAATTAAGTTTTTTCAGAAATGTTGCTATATCTTAAAAACTAACAATTTTAGATATAAACATGCTTAATAAAAGTTGAAGTGGACCGATATGTGAATAAAATAGAATAATAAAATATAAGGTGTTCATTTTAGAAAATCATGTTTAAACTTTCTGGAAATGGTCGTATTATAAAAAATGTCCTGTATAAAATATTGATATGAGCTAATATAGGAGTATTTGCCTAATATTTTCCTATAACTCTTTCAAATATTTTTGCTCCGCTCCAAGTGTTAGTAGTTGAAAGTTAATACAACTTGTTCGAGGTCATGTTTTTTTCCAAAATTCGAAGAATTTTTTACATAACTTGGCAACCCCGTACTAAAATGATAAACTGTTGATATTGTCATATATGGAATTTTCTCGGAAATCCATATGTTTAAAAGTATAAAGGGTGTTCCATTTAAAAAATTTAATATTTGGCGTGCCCCGTTTTTACTAATCACCTTGTATTTATCAAATTAATTTTGTAGGTTAGGTTTCTTGATTCTGTATAACTTTTATATAAACTTTTTTCGTATTATGAGTAACAAGGGAGTTATTTTACTTTCTCACACTAATGGCCCACCCTGTATATACGATATATAAAAAACTGAAATGTCACTGTTTCTCGTTAATTTTTTGTTTTGTTTGTTTAAAGAATGAATACAATTACTCATTTTTATATCGTATTTTCAACTTATTTTTGTGTTTGTATAGATTAAAAATAAATATAACTATAAAAACTATTTAAGAGGGCTCTACAGCAAATCGGCAACCAATAATACATTTTTATAGATTTTAATACACAGGTTGTAAATATGAATTAATGTACAAATAACAGGTTTCTCCCTTTTTAACACAGATTTTCTATAGAAATGATGGACTTAGTTTGAAACTCAAATTACTTTTTGATATAAAGAAATTAGTAATTTACTATGCCGCTTGTTCAAAAGCGGCAAATTATAAATTTCTTTACAGCAAAATGTAATTTGAGTTTCAAACTGAGTCCATTTTATAGAAAATCTGCGTTAAAATGGGAGAAAGTCTATTATTTGTGCATTAATTCAGATTTAGACAAACTGTGTAATAAAACTTATAAAAATGTATTGCTGGTTGCCTATTTGCTATAGAGCTCTCTTATCAAAGGAATTCTTCTTGCGTTCAGACTTGGTGCAAATTTATTCCAGTTTGAAAAGTTTTTTTTATATCGTTTCGAAGTCAAAATCCTCTAACAAATAATATATATTAATTAAAATATTATTACTAGTATTCATTTGTTTCCAATGTTAACTTGATGAACAGTTAATTTAAACAATTGTTTTGCAAAATCTGCAGGTATCTTTATTTATGTGTTGATCATATACAGGAATGTGGCCGAGATATAACGTACAAAATATATTATATGTTAATTGTCACTGCTACTCAGCGCCTATTAGCGCAAACCATTGCTTTGTAGATATTGGCAGAGCTAGGCGCAGCAATATTAGGCAGTGTGAGTAGCAGTGACAATTAAGATATAATGTGCTTTGTAGGTTAAATCTTACCCATACTTAAAACATGAGAATTAATAGATTTCAAAGTGGTTCATGTTTGGTGATTCTGCTGATGAATACTGTGTAGATACTGCGGATATAGTTCAATGCTAAATGGGACTGTAGTTCGCGGGATAAATTTTTCAATATCAGTTCAAGTCTAATAGTTCAGCTAAGTTATAAAAAGTGTTTTTTGGCCATTACGGCAATAAACGTGATTTATAATGAGACTACTTAACACCAATTCCAATTTTCGATACGGAACATTGCCGGAAAATAATCTGTTGGTCTCAGTTAAGACCTTAGGTCGACAGGGACCATTAGAGCAATTTACTGCCCTATTACAACTGAAATGTGTGGCATTCGTCGATTTCCAAGACCAAATAAGGGAAATCCAACTTATCTAGCTCAATCTATGCTTCTAAAAATTTGGGTGAGTATCTGCTCTTTCTGAAATTGCCTTTGAACATTAATTAGTATTAAGTTTATACATTTTAGTTTTGTTAATATTATGATGGAAAAAAACTAAAATAAAAAAAATGAAGATAATTCAGACAAGAAAGTTAATAATTTATATATAAGTTTTTAGTATTAACTCCTATCCTTTATTTTAAAGTTATTAAGCTATTCAAATTAATTTGAATTATCTTAATATTTTGAACGTAAATTCAATCAATGGGTCCATAATAGACAAAGAATTGCATTAGTAACTAAATTTTTCTTTTGGGTTTTGTGTATTGACTAAAATTTATTGTGAGTCAAATCTACCTACATATCTACCATATTTCACATTTTTGCTATAATTATACAGTTGTGAGCAAAAAATATTTCCTACATAACATCTGTAAAAGGGTTTAAAGAACGGAGCTAATAAAACCATGTCATCAGTATAGGTCGGAAACATTTTATTGTCTACAGCTGTACGACGATCATGTTTACCCAGTGAGATTAACCAGTATACCGGGTGATTCAGTTTGGTATTCGCGGCCCTGTATCTCTTTTGTTTTAACAAATACCTATGACAAACCCTATATATTTTTAAATCGCCGTTCAAACTCTATCAAATGGCATTATTAGATCGTCTCCATGGAAACATATGTCAAAATTGCTATAGTCAACTGTTTTTATTCAAAAGGCACAATATATATTTTTTTATCAATTCTGGAAGATATTTTTTTTCTGCGTTCAGCAGTGTAAGGAAGTCTATAGTTTCATTAGAAATATTGCTAGAAAAACAGCAAAAAAGATGAACCCTACTTTTCGTAGCTTTATTCTGAAAAATGATAACCAGCTGCGAAAACGCTATTATGTTTTCTAAAGTAACATATTTTATTTTTAATACGATAATAATATAACAATTTAAAACAATGCTTATTTCAAATGTTCAAAATGACCGCAATTTGCTTCCAAACACAGAATAACTCTGTTTATCACTCCCTCTCTACAAACACATTATACTGTTTCTTCATTTAATCTCCGACGAATATCATTTAGGTAAGGTCAAATAAGAAATCTATAGGGGTGAGACACGGAGGTCATTTAACATCTTTATCGAATGTTCTTCATCTCTTGCCCTTCTGAGTTTAAAAACTCTTCCTTTCTTTTGAAAATTTCCATCTGCCGCCAAATTCCTGGCTAACTTTTCGAATTTTTTTTCTGTTGGAAGTTGTCTCTGCGGGAAACGATGTTAGCACCTATAAATACCTGGCAGCTTTAGCGTTCTTTCAGCCTTCTCCATAAATTAAAAATATATCTAGTTTTTCTTAGTTACTGTAAGTAAGTATTCATGTTATAATTATTAGTTATAGATATAATAGGTAGGTACAAAATGTCAATTATTTTGACAAACCGTTATTTAGAAACGTTAAAATTCTGTTGTTTCCGCAGCTGACTATCATTTTTCAGAATAAAGCTAATGAAAGTAGGGTACATTTTTTTGCTGTTTTTCCAGCAATATTTCTAATGAAACTATAGACTTCCTTATATAGCTGAACGCAGAAAAACATATCTTCCACAATTGATAAAAAAATATATAGTGTGCCATTTGAACAAAAACAATTGATTATAGCAATTTTGGCACATGTTACCATGGAGACGATCTGATAATGTCGTTTAATAGAGTTTGAGCGGCGATTTAAAAATATATAGGGTTTGTTATAGCTATTTGATAAAACAAAAGAGATACGAGGACGCGAATATCAAACTGAATCACCCGGTATAATAATTGTTCAGAGCATATGAATATATACGGTTTTTTATATCGGTTGTTATGGCTATTAGGCAAAAAAAAATGAATTTTGTTGAAATTGTACGTCAAGAAAAGTAAATAAGTTCGTCGCAGTGTTCCGCTCCTGATCCTGGTTTTTTGAAAGAACCCTATCTGTTTCTGTTTCTTTGGAAGAACCCGGTGTCCCGCTGCTACTCCGTTTCATTGAAAGACCCGCTATTATTTGCACGATTTGGCACAATAATGCTAGGAAAATAGTATCCGGTCAATAACGAAACATATCGTTCGTTTTTCGAGAACAATTTACGTTAAACAAAACGATGGATCGTTACGCTGCTGTTATAAACCTTTTGATCTTTAATCGTGAATTGTAAAATACATATAATTATTTTAATAAGTTTAACGGTAATTTAAATGTTGATATTAATTTACAGGGTGGTCTGAACTGAGACCCAGCAAGTTATTTGTTCAAGATATCTCCGAAACCCTTCAACAATGATATTAGAAACTAGCAGTACTAATAGCTTTTATTTTTTTATTCAATGTAACCCCAAACTGAAAAGGTTAAAATTAAATTAAAATCTTCTCAAATTTTTAATATGTCACTTCATGACAAAAAAACGGGATATTTAGAATATTTTGTAGCAACTATTGTATCATCTCGATACGATTTTGAGAGTAAAATCTGTTTAAAAATTATGTAACGTCATTAAAATTATATCTACGATATTAGTGCAATTAAGTGGCAATGAAAATATCTTATGGAAAAAAGTATTTTAAAAAAGAAACTAACTTAGTATTATGCACAAGTAAAAGAATGCAGACTAATTTCGGGATACTTCGTATATGTCACATATGGTTCGACGAAAAAATTGAAAAGTGTAATGTTGAATGACAAGGCATGGATTGCTCAGAATTTTGGTGCTTTTAGTAACCCATACATAATTTCAAGTGAAAAAAATACTGCAAAAAAATTTTCTGCTCTCACCTATTTTATTATTTGAAGTAATATTTAATTTTTTATCATACCACCAGATAAATTTTGTAACGAAGGCGCTACCTTCTTTTTATTAATAAAAAGTTTTCTTTTAATAAAATGTTTTTTAAAATTATTTTGCAAATAATGAATGGCTGACTTTTAATAATATATGTTGTGGTGTTTGAAAATACTCTGTATTGGAATTGGTTACGTAATTAATATTTTCCTCATTTTAATTCGATATTTGTGGCGAGTAATAGACGCTTTTAGTGTGACGTCGCATATTTAGGCAACCCGCAACATATTTTCATAGTTGAAATTGTACTGACCGAATCTGACCCTTGCCTTGTCATGTTATAAAAATGAACAACTTCAAATTAATTTATTTTTACAAGAATTTGGAAGTATTTAAGAACAACTAAGACGTGTTTCGTAAAGTAGATACACTGCTGTGTTTAAAACATAAAATAAACGATATAAAAGAATATTCCTAAATTTAAATAAAGTAAAAATTTAACATTAGCCATTAGCTCGGAAAGAATAGCCTCATACGCAGGTGAGCTCTTGGTGATATGTTATCTCTGTCATCATTAGCGTATTTTCTCTCGTTTTGTTTAATCTTGGCATTTTCTAGTTCTACTAACTATTTTTATTGTTTTTCTTGGTGCTGTACTGTGTCAGTGTGTTTATCCACTGTTTTTTTCTTCAAGTGGTTTATTATAGACGTACTCTTAACCACAACCTAACTTTTCTTGAATGATATACTGTTGCGAGGCTACTTCGCTCACATGAAATTATCTTTGATGCGCATGCCCAGTAACATTGATATAATTTTAATTTATTAATTACTACAAAAGTCAATATTGTTCTATAAATTTAAATATATATAAATTCTATAATTTTATTAGTCTGTCACTTGGGGTTTGAAACTTCTTAAATATTTCTAATATTGCCAGAATATCGCGATATTTAAGCTCGTTACAAAGAAACCATTTTTTTGGCACTTATGTCCAAAGTACATAAGGTCGAAAATCGATCTAGTAAAAATATTGGGAAATTCTTCATGAGAATGTGTACTGTGGGGTTGCCTATTATTTGACGTATGTGGCGTCACTAGTAAAAAGATCTATTAAGTGAATTCAACAGTAATTGCCTATTTTTTATTGCTTTGCATCATGTGGATTAAACGCTCTGCTTAAATTAATTCTAACAGTCTACCACCATAATGCTACCTTCGTATTACCACTTTGTCGTACAAGTGTAATTCAATTCCATTCCCACTCTCGTATAACGTGGATGGCAGTTATTAACTCAAATTGTAAATTAAACGTTAAACAAACTTTACATTTTGTCTTCGTCAAACCATCCTGCAGGCACGTCCCTTACTTTTTACGGCCAACAAATATTAATTTTCTAGTAATAATGACTTTTTACGGCGTTTTGTAGTTTTTTTGCCGTGAATATCTTGCAGACATTTGTTGTTATCGACAATCTGTAATTAGATACTTTTACAGTGAGTTTTTCTCTTGCTTTTTGTAGTCCCTATTTTTGATCCTCGCTACCCGAGGAAATTTTTTGTGGACGCCCATGGTTTCAGCTTTTGTAATACAACTTTACTAGAGTCAAAATTGATAAACACAGGAAATTAAATTTTTTGCTGTTTTGGTCTGATTTGATATTCAAAGTGCGTTTGGCAATCAAAAGTTAAATTGCTTTATAACTTTTTGGTTAGTATCTAGCGCCAGCCTCTTTTTCTAGGGATATAGTTTTTGAGCCACAATTTGAAATTGGTAAATAGAAATTATAATTGGCTTACGTTCTTATAATTATTTATTAGAATCCCGCAGTATTACATAATTTAATTAATTTAATCTATGGACTGTTATTTTTCAGCCCGAGTTCTCTAATTTTACTCTTCGGCAATGTAAAGCACTATTCGAATGTAGTCATCTAGCTAATAGGTTGAGAAAGGTCACAGAACGTCAAGTGTATATCCATGAGATTCACATTCGTTTTGTAGTTAACTTAGTTCGTTAACTCGAATAGTAATACAAAAGTGATATGTAACAATGGTAACTTCTACTACTTAAGTATAAGGTGACATAATTATATATTACGCAATACAAAGTCATGTTATAATTATGACGAAGAAGTTCTAAAACTTGTGAAAGAAACTGCACCAAATGTGCACATAACACCTCGTCACTTAGAACTATGTTTCAACTTAACCTTCCGAAGTCTTATATAGTCCTATACCTAACGAATTTTCGATGTGGGAACCTCAATAACTTCATGTTTGAAGGTGTTTTAGCTGTGTAGGATACTTAATTTTAAAAATATGATTATTTTGGAGAAATTGTGGATGATATTGCAATTCGAAGGCTGAAAATGAAATAGATGATGAATATTACCGTTTTGATATATTTCATCAATAGTTTAAATAACTAGGTGGATTTCACAAGGTCTAACGGCACTTAGAGTGTACGATAATTCAAGAAACATAGAAATCTTTAATAAAATTAGATTTTGGAACGAATACATTGAAGATGAATTTTTAGTGACAAAACGTCTGAATCTGGTTCAAACTGAGGCTGGACAGTATTGGGGGTCATGAAGGCTTGCAAAAAGTGTAATAAAATTTCCAGGATCGTATTTAAAAAAATGAATTTGATGATGGTCCTGGAGAGACGAAACGTTACATATAAAAATTGATTATGCCATTCGATAGAGGGCAAAAAGTTGCCATGAGAAAGTGTTCTTCTTTTTTCAATATCACTCCAAACAAGGCTGAAATAAAACAAAAACGGATTTCCAAAATTTCGGTTTTTTTTCAAATATTTCGAAAACTAATCATGTTAGGCTTGATTTTTTAGAAGCCTAATGTTGGTCCCCTGATTACGCAACTTTGCCCCCCTTTAAGCTACTTTGTATCTATTACCCTTTACGAGATACCTGTAGTGAGAAGTGAATTTGTAACAGCCTGTATGTAAAAGTAAATGTTCCTGGTACGAATTATATTTCTGAAATTTAGAATCGTTTCTTTCCCAAAATTTTATTTTTTTATCGCTCTGTAGAAGAGAAATGTTTTAAGACATGTTTTTATGGCAACCTGAGGAATTATCTACTTCCATTTTTAGATTAATTTGAATTGGAAACACCCTAATCAAAGAGGAGTATATTTTTCTAAAAATAATGCATTTTCAGCTATTTTAACAAGAGTACCTAGCTTTTTTCCATACATTTAAATATCTATATACAATGTGACTCATTCAAATGTATACATAGAATGTAACCCAGAAAACCTAAGAAGTTAGGCGCTAAATGTCACCAAGCAAGGTTATGGCTAGCAGAGAACTAACAATACTGACACAGGTATGTAACATTTTGCTTGCTGATTAAATTTGAATGAAGTATGTTGCCTTTTTAAGAAAGATGTGGCTAAAATTTGATTTAAAAAGATCATTTTTGACCCTTAGTAATTCAAAATAAAAAGCAATACCCATGATTTATTTTATTTTCTGATGCTTTATCAGCACCTAAATTTATGGCATCTTTTTTCCACGTACCCTGTGTAATAAAAATACATATTTTAAACTAAAATAATACTATGAAATAATTTTCTTTAGAAAAGTCTCATCTTTTCTTTGTAAATTTAAAATTTCGGTCTGTACCACCGATGTTAATCTCCTTATTGTAAAAATTCATATTACGTTCGAAGGGTAATGGCGAAGCTTTCTTTCAAAAGGTATCCATTTCATCTTATGCTCTAAAATGAAGTAGTATTAATGTATGTTTGTAGCCCTGTTCAACCATGTTTCCAATCCACGCCAAGAAATTTTTCGTACTCTAAAAAAAACTGCTGACTATTCAACAAATGCAGTACATGTCCTAATCACAAACTTAGAACGGTAAAAGATTTCCACCGATCTTTGAAGTAAAAAGCACCATCTATAGGGTATCATGCAAGTTTTAGGCAACCACAACAGAGCGCAACTTACTCTCTAAACATAAGGTTTGAAATTCTTAGCTTTAAGCGAAAAAGCAAAATAGAAGGAGGTCTACAAACGAGAGTGCGTGATTAGAGGAATTCGCAGTAATCCAATTCCTCGGGGTCGGAGCTACGCTAGCGACCATTGCAGCGAGAAGGGCCATTAGAAGGGACGGGATACGACAGTACCTTTTCTACTTCCCTTAAATATTTCATTTCGCATCGAAAATTTGAACACCTATATCTCTCTCTGTAATGCTGGCGTTCCCACATTTTAATATTAATTTAAGAAATTTCAATGAGGCATGTCAAATAAAAAAATAATAATGCTATTCGCTGACGTAGTTTAAAATATATTTTGTCTTTACATATCAAAATATTTTTTTATAAAATTTCACTTCGTGAATGACTATATTTATTTCATTTGAATTTTCTGAATTAATTGAACAGTTTCTTGTTTTTAAAAAAAAAAAAAATAATGGAATAAAATTTTAATTTCTAGAATATGTATGTACATGCTGTTATAAATTTGCTTCTCACTACAGGGCTCTCGGAAACGGTAAGAGGTACGAAGCAGCATAAATGCGGGCAAAGTTGCGTTATCAGGGATCAACATTATGCCCCTAAAAAATCAAGGCTAACATGATTAGTTTTTGAAATATTTAAAAAGAAACGAAATTTTGAAATTCCGTTTTTATTTCATTTACGCCTTGCTTGAGGTGATATTGCAAAAAGAAGGACACTTTCTCTTGGCCACTTTTTGCCCTCTATAGAATGGCATAATCAATTTTTATATGTAACGTTTCGTGTCTCCAGGACCATTATCAATTTCGATTTTTTAAATACGACCCTAGAAATTTTTTTACATTTTTTGTAAATCCTCATGATCCCTAATACTGTACTGACTCAGCCCAAATTAGATTCTGATGTTTTGTCTCGAAAAATTCATCTTCAGTGTATTCGTTCCAAATTTATCTAAATTTTTTATTTAGATTTCTTTGTTTAATGGATTATCGTACACTGTAAGTGGCGTTAGACCCTCTGAAATCCATCTAGTTATTTAAACTATAAATTTATAGGGTCGTATTTAAAAAAATGAAGTTGATGATGGTCCTGGAGAGACGAAACATTACATATAAAAATTGATTATGCCACTCGATAGAGGGCAAAAAATGGCCATGAGAAAGTGTTCTTCTTTTATCAATATCACTTCAAACAAAGTTGAAATGAAACAAAAACGGATTTCCAAAATTTCGGTTTTTTTTTAAATATTTCGAAAACTAATCATGTTAGCCTTGATTTTTTAGAGGCATAATGTTGGTCCTCTGATTACGCAACTTTGCCCCCATTTAATCTAGTTTGTATCTCTTACCATTTTCGAGATCCCTGTAGTGAGAAGCGAATTTATAATATATATATGTTATTAAAATCCATTTATCAGCCTAAAGAGCTAGTATAAAAATATTATAAAATATTTAAAATTCAGAAAATTGGCATAAAAACACAATTTAACATATTTCCAAAACAATGCATTGCTGAATTACGGTTTCTGCTAAAAAAAACAAACACGGTAAAATAAATTAGGTAAATGAATCGTGATTTTATGACTGACATCAGCGCTTTGTAAACAATATATTCATGTTGCATGCAGGAAAAAATAACATTGTAGAGTATCTGCTTTTGGAATACACGGGGAGGTACACGGGCGGCTTTATTCACTTTGATACGGTTGGAGAGAAATAATTAATTAGAGTAATTAGTGCAACCCCTTTGCGCTTCATTTTACATGATTGCTGGGCAAGCGTTTTAATTAAATGAAGTCACTGAAATTCAATGGAGAGAAATAATTTAATAAAATCTGTATACGGGCATTCTAAATTGGGAGAAAAAATGTTGGCAGATACCAGTTTATTAATTTTTATCTTATGAATCAGAATTTTCCTTTTCAAATGTCAGCGTTTGATATCAATATTATTGACAGATAAATAGAATTTTATTCTAAGGAAATGAAGTAAATATACGTAGGAGTTTTAATTCAAAATTCAGTGAATTTGCAGTATAGGTTTGAGATAAAAATGGGCTAGGATTTTGTTAGTAAGTAATATAACGAATGTGCACAGCTTAGGAAATATTATTAACAGCTTTTTATAAAATCTGAAACTTATGGAATCAGATAGCTAAGAAAATGTGTTACACCACAAAACGTAAGAACGCTAGTCCAACAAAATTAGGTACAATTCTATCGCAGAAGTAATAGCACCCCTAGCTTCAACATTCTACTTCATCTAATTTCACAGTGATCAAGTATTCGTCACCCAATCGGCAATAAAACCAATAAACTGTAAATTTTTTTATTTTTTTTCTGCATTCAACTCTCACCTATAAAGCGAAACCCCAGCAGAAGATAAACTCGTAGTGATATTAAATTGTAGGTATCTTTACTTAAACCAAAAAGTTACAAAGAATGAGAATCGCGACATTTGACCTCCACTGAAGAAGAAGCCGTTCGACAATGAAGCAATAACAGCCCAATATTTTTCCTTCCTTATCTAACAAACTCATGTCAAAGTTGAAACTCCTCGCCTTTTTATGATGTATGAATCACAAGTTGGAAAAATCCATACCACACAACTCCAGATATGTTTGACACAAATTCGTCCGAAATATCAATAAACACGTAAGAATAGTGCGATAAGTTTATCCTGCTGTGAAGTGGCATTATTATATTGATATTGAAAACTAGTTTTAGTAAAATTCTATCATTTACACTTCTGTTTAAAATAAGGCATAATAACTTTTCAGCAACACATTGTTGTTGAAAGCCAAAGTCATCAAATATGACCACAAGGACAAGTGACACTACAATAATCAAGCAATTAGAGAGCTGAAAGTGACTGGCGTCATACAACCTACAGACTATTGTCAAATCTTAGAAAACGTAATCGAATTGATATACTTGATCAACTGATCGAAAATGGATTTATTTTTGACGTAAATCTTCTACAGTTATATTTTTTCATATAATATGTATTTACCCATACCCATCCAACAAAAACTTGTTAATTTTTTAATTTGGGTACGTATATTTTTATTTTGCGAAACTGTAACACAGCCTTTATCAGGCAATAAATTTTATAAATGTTCTTCATATAAAGATCCGAATCTAAATAAAAACGCATGTAAATTTTAAATATCTTGTGTTGAGTTGTGGTCGGACAATATACACGTTGTAATAAACAAATCTATTTTGTCTTAATCCCAGTAGGATGACAACTAATTTCATTGTTGTTACAGATCTCAAATGGGTCTTGTTTATCTAGGTTTATCCTTGCAAATTAAACGACTATTTAGAGTAGGTAGTAGTACTGTTTTTTTAAATAATGATACGAAAACTTTCGTATATCTCTAGAGGAATAAGGAAAACAAATATACATTGTAATATTATGTTCAAATTTATACGGTTCGAAGGACCAAACTTTCTTTAATTTATCCATTGTCATATATAGGATGAACCTAACACCTCGTGAGGTGATGCAAAGATTTTAAAATGTTGGAAACGTTGCCATGGATATAACACTGGAAAATTGGATTCAATTTCGATGACATTTGGAAAGTTCAGTACGTGCATTAGTTGGTAACTTATGGAAACATTTCTTTAAGCACTATTTTCTAGAATAAGTCAAATACATGAAAAAGTGTTTTTTAACATTTCGATAAGACTACTCGTTTCTAGGGTAATCGATACAGGTATGTTATATGTTGCATGTTAGGTTCATGAAAACAATAGAACAGCGCCATTTTCGCTTATTTTGAATTTTCCGTTAGTGCCCCACTTTTCTGAAAAAATACCACGATATTTTTTTTACCGACTCATTGTGCACAGCCACTTTGTGTCGGAAACATGTAATTTTAGAACAAATGACAGAACTTATTAAATTTTGAGTCACATCATGAAAGACTGGTATTAAGGGTGTTAGAATACATTAAAATAAACAAAATAGAATAGAATAGAATACATTAAAATAAACAAAAACACCTTATATGAATGACATGGGTCCTAAACGTAACCATTTCCGAGGAAAAAATGATCAAAATTTCCAGTTTGATGTACAAAAGTTCGATTAATTAAGGAATATTGACATAACTGCGTGCATATAATAATGTTCGTCACTTTTTTTTAACTTTTTTCTGTTTAATTCTAAAAAATAATTAGCGTTGTAATAAATTTAAAATTCTATAAAATTCATATCGAGCAAAGTGACAACGGCGCGGCGGATAACACGAGCTCCTAAGCTGTCCAGCAAAAAGCAATTCAGTTGGTATCTAGAATTGGACCGTGTCTGAATGTTTTTTGCATACCACTATTTTCTTTTCTTGAGGTTTTTTCCAACGAGTACGCGAAAATTGGATTCGAAGGTGTCGTGCGTGCATCGAAAATGGTGGTGGATATTTTGAGCATAATATGTTGTAGTTTGTTTTGTATTTGTGCGTTTAAAAATTACTGAATTTTGCTTTTTGGTAAGTACCTAAATTATTTTTAATACGTATTATTTATTTAAAAACTGGAAAACAATTTACTAAATGTTTCACAATAATAGTTGTTTACATTTTTTCCATAGGACACGTCTGCCGCGTGCACATGTGGTATGCACTAGCTGTGTAGCGTTAGGTTAAGCGCTGTTGTCACGTTGTGATGAAACTTCCCAATATTAATACTCGCTGTATTTTGGAAACTGTTAATCTTACGCCCTGTAATATACAACTTTTTGTTTATTTATGATTATTCTATCTCATGCTGAAGTAATGGCAGTCAAACTTCTTACACCCCTGTATATGAAAATGCGTGTATATCGTGTAACTAATAATTTTTGTGCGAAAAATTAAGAGTAAAAAATCAAATAAATTTGCTTGATTTTTTTAACAAAACTACTTATATGAAATAGGAAGGAAAAATTAAGTAAAAAAACATCCTTTTAGACATTAGTTGAAAAAATATGAAATATAATTAATAAAAATGTTTATGGCCTTCTCCTGCTGCTGCCATTTCTATCTTCAGGAATAAATTATTTGTACATGTATAAAATATTGAGTTTTACTAACGTAGAGACCGCCCTACTCCTTTAAAATTCCTTATTACAGCTCGGCAATCAGCAGCAGCAAATTAACTTCTCAGCAAATATTCGTAGTTTTAAAAAGAAACTTCCAGTAGGCCTATTTAAAATTAAAACTATTTCTGTAGTTAAAATAAGAACTCACATTTCAAATTCAGTAACTACGCAAATTAAATTATTCCGGATATTTGCTATTTGGCTTATTTGCCTTTCAATACAAATAAAAAACAAATTATTCTCACACGTGTGGATAAAAAACGGGGTAAAGCCATATTCTGCTCGGGTAACCTTACAATTTAGCAACTCACATTATTTGAAATTCCAATTCTCTAAAGACATTTGTGGCATTTAACAAACTGCGATAAATGTCGTTCTTAAGCAGGCGCACGTCCAGAAACACTTGAGGGGTAAAGATCATTGGATAGCATCCAATAATAGTCACAGTTCTCACAGGCTACATGTCGTAGCTATAAAAATTCAGGTAATGGTGTTTTATGAAATAGAATGTTCACCTCTGTTCTCTTTTAGTGGTAATGTTGATATTAAGTTTCACGAACCGGTTTAGAGACATCGTAAAATCTCGCATTTGTGAAAACTTTGGTTTGGTTATGTAGTTTCTAGAACTCTTAGGAAAGTAGTCTTAAAATACAAAGTTCATTTTCCTAAAGATAATGTTAAAAGTGTATGATAGTGTTTATTTGGAGTAAATAGTTTTTCTTTTTGAGTTGTTGCGTCATATTGAAAATTAAAAAAATGTATCCACTAATAGAGCGTGGTCTCAAATATACTCTCTATGTTTTTCGGACAGATAGTACATTAAAAAATCAGGGTGTCTTTTAATACAATTTTTTTCCGGAACTTACTGTTAGTCCCATTATTACGGATCTTCATACTTACTCCTTTCGATATATACTTAGTAGTTTTTAAGTATTTATATTAAGCTTAAATTAGAAAAATAAGAACAATGAGAAAATGAAAATGGAATGTTGAAAGAGACAGAATTAATGCAAGAAATAAAAACGTAAGAAAAGTTATGGTTATGATAAAGAGAGACCACAATGAACTAAAGGATCGACCAAATGAAGAATTGGACCAAATAATCGTACAATAAACATGATCATTAAAGCAAAAGAATTTAGAAGTGAAGATGAAAAAGAGAACTATTATTAACTAAGTTAACTTTCAAATTGGAGTAGACAGAGAAAGTGAAAAAGTATTACATTCATTAGTGATAATTTAACTGATATAGAACTGAGGCTTAAGAAATTACAAAAATAAAGCGAAAAGTATTATCGTAGAATTGAAAAGGAGAAATGCTAAAGGATGTACGTTCATTCGGTGGAGCAAACATAGATTAAGATAATATATTAGTGACATCTAAAATACAACTGAGAATAGTGTAAAAAATAAAGAAGGCAAGAAGGATACAATGTTATACAAAACATCTGGATGTAGAAAAAAGGAGAAAAAGTCTTGAAGAAGATAATAAAAAGGAAGGAAGTAAAATCGAATAAGAAAGGAGTATTATTAAAGAACGTTTTACAGAAATTATATTAAAGTAGGAAGGCTTAAGACGGGACAAAGATTGGATAGGCAGTGCATAAAACTGTGATAAAAGAGAAAAGTCAAACTAGCTTAAAGTAGGTAAGAAATAAAATAAGAATATGAAAACTACAGAAGAAAAAGGAAAGAAATTTTGAAGCCAGTGCAATGGGAAGGAGTACAACGGATACATGATATCATGAGTAAATTGAAAATGACAGTAAAAACAACACGAAATTGTACCCAAGTATAAGAAATCAGAATAAGAGAACACGAAATATTGCAAAAGGAAAACGGGAGTGTTGAAAAAAATGATGATGAAATAAATATAGAAGTAAATAATTTTGGAATTATCATCAGAAAAATAATGTTACGAAACAGTAGAAAAATTAAAAATTAATAAAACAGCAGGAACCGACAATATATGTCTTGAAATGGTTAAGAAAGGTGGGAAATAAAGCAGAGTATAGATACATCGGCAGAACCTGAAAATGTATAATGTATATAAATCTTACTTAATTGCACCATTTTTCAAAAAGCAAGCTCGAGAGCATGTCAAAATTACAGAGCAGTTACATAGTTTAATATCTTTACTAAATCTCAAGAAACATTCTACTAGAACGAATAAAAGTATACACCGAAAGTATTGGTGAATACCAGAATAATTTCTGAATAATAAGGTTTACCGTCTACCAATGCTTTAAACCAGTCTAGAGAAAAGTTATGAAAATTGTATTGCACTACACATTTTCATTGATTTCCTGCAAACATTCGATTCATTAAAAGGAAATACTCTAACTAAAGATATGAAAGGAATATTAATATCAAATAATTAATTATATTAACGAAAATGAATCAAAAGCAACGGTTATAATATAAGGTTTAACAAAAAAAAAATAGAAATAAATGATGAGGTAAGATAAGGGGATAGACTACGTTGGTCAGAAATGTTCACAGCAAGTTCAACGAAAGGAACATTAAGAGAGAGAGATTCAAATAGTGGCATATACAGATGGTGTAACATTAGTATCGGAAAAATAAGGCAACACTTGCAATAAGTCTGTAAATATACAACACAGGTTAGAGAAAGGAGACTAGAGATAAATATAGGGAAGACAAAATATATGAGAGTGAGACGAGAAGAAGTAGTATCCAAAATAGGGAATGTGAATTTGGATTTGAAGAGGTATTGAATTTCAAGTATCTGGAAGGTATTACAAATAATAAACTATGTGTACAGATGGGAAAATTTAGTAGGAAATTGAATTGAATTGGAAAAAGAATGAAAATATTCGAAAGGAAAATTGTTAGAAGAATTTTAATCGATTATTATTTAAAAATAAAAAATGTAACCTAAAAGTAGGTGGGAGAAACATCTAGAGGACGATATAAATAGATTGGTAGAAGGAATGAAAGCGAAAAGAAGAAGAAATAGCTAAATCACACAGAAGCCTATGAGAATGAATCAAAAATAAAATGGAAGTCACCATGATAAGTGAGTTAATGAAATTCGAAAGAGTGGTTACAGTTTCGTGCATATAATTGAATGAATTTCTGTTATCTTCTGTTATGTTGTCATCCATTTTATATTTTGTAAATGAAATTAAGTCAAAAAGACAGAAATCAAATCAAACGCAATATACAATGTTAATATACCCCTCCTTTATCCGGAAGTGATATTTATAAGTCGTTGAAAACAATCATCATAATTCATTTCCAAAAGCCAACGCCGTAAATGTAAATAGATTACCCTGGTCCCTAGGCGCTAAATGTTAATTTTGCTAAATGACTTTATTCACAAAATTTCCTGTAGTTTTCCAGAGCATTGAAAAACAATAAACAACTAATTATTATTTATGTTTAATCGCTGCTGAATGAGTATGATATTCATTTTATGTCATGGAATTGATATTTTTAAATTTAAATTCAGTGGGTGAAATAATGCGTATATAAATTATTCTAAAATATTTCGGCTATTACATACTAATGAAATATTTCAGTAGAAAATTCTTTATGGTAAACTAATTAATTATCAACCTTATAGATTGATAGAAATGGTTACGTACACAAATATTTTTTATTAATTTGGTTATTCATTTCGTCATTCAATCTTACTCTTCCTATAGTACAATTCTACAGTGAATAATTTAATTTCTGATATACTTTCAATCGAAATATCATCTTGTGTTTCTTTAAAATTCTATATATTGCGTTTTATGCATTTAGTAACAAAATTTGCTTTATCTAAAGCATATAAGTGAAAATGAAAACCTTTCATTTTTGTATGTTGCTCAACGAATTGTGAGTTTGACAAGCCATTTGTCAAGAAAATTATTTATTTACAATAAGAATCCTTTAATTTCGTATTAAAGGTTAAATTTAACTGTAATGCTACTGTGACGGATTCTAGTTTAAAAAATTGTTTTAAGACTGAATTAAAATTAATGTACGCAGTCATCTTAATCCAAATTTAATTTCATAATAAAGACAACTTTAAGTGATTGAAAAATTTATTTCAGTGAGTTAAATATTAAGTTTACAATTGCTCTATTTAAAAACCAAATCTGACAGATTACTTTAAAAAGAAATTCAACACATAATTATAAAAAAATTGAGTAAGTACTTAAATAGTTATAGTGTTTTCGGTTTATTTGCATATTTGCACTCAATGAACATTGAAAATATTTCCATCATTTATTATTCGAGTTGGTATTGCAGAACAAAGGTACTGTTGCTGTTAGTTAATGCAAGTTATGTCAAAAGTCAATACTTTTTTCATATCTTAAAAGCATATATTATATCCAGGACACATTAAAATTTAATTTTGTAAAATAAATTGCACAAGTAACAAATTGTAAACTTCAAGTGAGAATTATGTTTTTTTATTTTGTACAAATATGCTTTATATAAAACAAAACATTTCTCATTAGTCAGGATGACAATCATGGCTCTGACTTCTTGTTTAACGCAACGCTAGTCTCGAAAATCATTTGATTATTAAGTTTGTAAGATATAGAATTGTAAAAAAGCAAAACGCGACACATATTCTCAGAATGGCTTGAGATGTACCCATGTAGATATAAATGTTGGCCTTTTCTAAGCAATAAATAAAGACAATAACGAAGGATTTAAAGAAAAATTATCTACAGGGAGCATCTTATAGTCGCCAGCTAAGCCATTAAGGAGATAGACTTTATTATTCTCATCCAACGCCATCAATTTAGAAAGCTGTCGCCTGGAAATTAGAACAACTTCTAGCCATCTTGCCACTATATTTTCGTTATAATACGAAGAAAAAAAAAACGATATTTGCTTCTTGACGAAAATGGTACGGAATGGATGCAGGCATTCCAAAACAGAACAATATTTTGTTATATTGTGTTGCAACGAAATTTTTATTAACTTCCATTCATTTATTTTAGTCACACGTTATAATTTCATTCTGTCTAATTTAATCGTGGAAGAATGCTGCAAACCTTCAAATTGGTATGTAATTGTGGTTCCTTTCTTTTTGTAATATTGCCTTTGCTTGAACTATTTTGCTAATTGTTTGTTTTTTTACTTAATCAATTTAGGTACGACGTGGAGTGTATCCTTTGTTTTTTGTCAAGGTCACGTGGCAATTCATGTCTACGACATTTGCTTTGATTTGATTTTATCATTTAGCAAAATTTTAGAACCGTACTGTGTTTTTTAAATTTCAAATTTTAATTCTACCAGTAGCATATCCTACATTTGATGAGCACGAAAGAGGTTTTAAATATTCCGATCACGTCACAGACTTGCAGTTTTACTGGGCATACAGGCAAATATTTCAGTCTGGATTGGAATAAGTTGTCCAGGAACTCAAGGATTTGGTTGAGGTAAGTTTCTTTTATTTTTTTCTTATCATAAATAAGAGCAGCTTCTTCTTTTCAGCAGTTTCTTTCTTTATCTAGTCTGTTTAGAAATGAAAGAGAGTAATAAAAGCTTATTATGTATGCAAATCGTAAATAAATGTAGTACTGGTGCTTATATTCAATATTTTTATATTATGTATTATCGGTATAAGATGAGGTGTACTTTTAAAAAAACTTTGTGCGATCGGACTGTACTAAATTGTAGCAGGTAGCTAAAATTTAATCCCCGACAATCCGTCTTTGTCTATGCCGCTTCAATTTCTCGGTCCATTTCTCTTATAAGTAAACAATATAAAAACAGCATTTCAAAACATGAGGCTACTTTAAGCATCATAACCGGGTTAAGAGGGTTTTTAGTAATTCAAATAAAATTATTCAATATTATTATCAAAATATTTATTTAAATTTAATGAATAGACTTTTATTCCACACAAAAATATATGTATTTTGAAAATTCAAATTATGGTGAGTAAATGTAGTGTTGTATAAATGTACAATAAAGAAAATAAAAAAGTAGGTATATTAAAATTCATCCTCTGAATATTCTGATGAATTATCTTCGTCTCCTAGATTGATAACGATAGGTTCCACAGTAACGTCAATTAAATTATCGAGTTCCCACATTTTCTCCTCTTCTTTTTGTACATGATGTATACATCTTTGCCAGTTATCTGCAGTTACTCGTTCCAAGGAATTTTTTAACAAAATTTTCACGTCACTTAATTTAAACGTCGTATTATTTCGCGCTACATCTCCTTTTACCTGCGCCCAGACTAATTCGATTGGGTTAAGTTCACAGTGATAAGGTGGTAACCGTAGTACCGTTATTTGGCGATTTGTTGCCATTTCATCGATAACATATTTTTTCTGATCTTTATTAAGATTGACAAGTGTCAAAAGTTCCTTTTTCACCATATTTGTTTCAAAAGAAATGTTTTTTCCGGATAACCATTGAATTATATCGGCTTTCCTCCAAGCAGTCGTAGGCGTCCGCTCGGTCTGCCGTGAATGGTAACTGGCATTATCCATGACAATTACAGACCCCGGAGGAATAAGATCCAACATCTGTGTAAAATACTCTTCGAAAACATCTGCGTTCATGTCTTCGTGATAGTCACCTGTATTTTTAGATTCAAATAAAAGTAAACCGCCATCTACAAAACCACTGGCACTACCTATATGTGTCACTATTAATCTTCGCCCTTTACCTGAAGGTGCCTTGAACCCTGTTGAAAGTCCATCCAAAAATGCTTGTCGAAAACTTTTTACATTTTTATCTTGCCATACTTTTGTTACAGTATATCCCTCGTTGACCCAAGTTTCGTCTAGATAATAAATATTCCTCCCTTCGTCACGGAATTTTCTAATTGATCTTAAGTAGGATCTTCGCCAACAAATAATTTCATCTTTATCGATAAGAACTGACTTCCTGTTCTGCTTTTCCCAGCAAAAATTCAACTCTCGTAAGACGGCCCATAATTTGCTTCTACTGATTTTTGGCAAATCGTTGTCCTCTGAAAGTTCACTTAAAATTTTGTTTAGCGTTGGTATTTCTTTTTTAAAATAAAATGAGTGTACTTTTCTGCGAATGACATTTTTGAAGAAATCATCTATAACGACTTTTGACCTCCCTGTAGATGATTTTGGGGGATTTACAGTATCTTGTTCATTTTTTGTTTCCTTTAAAAGTCTGTAGATAGTCGATTTTCCAATCCCTGTCATTTTGGAACACTTTTCCACGATGTCGTCAACACTGTTGGTAGGATTTTGGTGTTTCAATGCATTAAATACATTTAATATAATAATCTTCTCATTCTGAGACAGCGCACATCTTTTCACGCGTTTAGCAGGTACGTAATCTGATAAGCTCGACATTTTACCCAAACAATATTATATCCACTGGCACTATAGTCACTAAACACAAGTCGAATTGTACTCTACTGCAATAGCACGTCTTCGTATATGCAGCTCTAAGACTGGATTGATCTGTCACAATAGACTGGCTCCGGCTCTATGATGTATCCAGTAAAATATACTAATGTACACCCATTACCTGTTAGCATTAGTGTTACCCGATAATTACCTGAAACGAAATATTACCACGCCCATGGCCGGTTCTTATCTCGGGGTTTTATTACTTTCTTTCATTTCCAAACAGACTATAATAAATTTTGATAAACAAAATTATTATTGTAGTAAATTGTTGTTAATTGAATTTTATTGATGAATTAAATTTTTGAGTAATATATTTTGCATATTTTGATTAAATAAGATATACAGATTTTCAAATTCTGTTCATTTTTTCTTGATTAATTCACACTTTAATTAAGTAATCACCATACTTAAGCCTGGTAGTTTGAGCCTCGGTTAAGGCTTGATTAACTAATCAGGCGATTAGACTGTGACTATCCTTTATAAAATAAATCAGAATATGTACAGTCTAATCGCCTGATCAGTTAATCTAGCTTTAACCGAGACTCAAAGTACTGGGCCTTATAGTTATAAATTTCACCGTACTTACCATCTGTAAATATTACTAACTTAGTTAACTTTAAAATTAATTGTAAATAGTAAATTTAAGAACATTTGTACTTTAAATTTTAGAACATAATCACCGACAACCAGATTGATCTATTACTGAACATCATTTTATTGCAAATATCCTACTTGCTTACACGCTTCTCTATTTTCAAATTTCAACTACAACTACATCGATACCACGGATCTTCTGACCCACAAGACAACTTTCGATTGGACCCAGGACCTCATAACAGCTATAATCTTTGGAAGGAGGTTATCATAGAGTCTGTCGACTCGTTTGGCCATCCACATCTGACAGACTACAGCGTCAACACCCCCTCAGATACATTACATCGTAGGACTGAGTAAGACCCTTCCTTGTCGTTGCGCCCAAATCTAATCAGAAGTCATCACCATTTAACTTGTTGTATTAAACCTGTTTTAAGAACATTTGGTTTAACTTCTTTTTCCTTCCTCAAATAATAGTCGAATATCTACTACACATAAAAAATTTCAAAATACAAACCCACGACCTTGTCTTAATCTTACTGCAACCTGACTGTAGTTTTAGCTGGATATTGAAGTGAATTTGGGTTTTTTAACCAATTCACTCGAGCAGTTATTTAGTAACTTTTTATAAGTATTAAATAACGTTTCAGTGTTGAGGTACCTAGTGCTCTAGAGGTATTATTGGAAGGGTTCTTTTCTCTTTGAATCTCATTTTGGAAATAAGATATATGATGAACCTTTTGGGTTTTTTTCAGAGGTCTATAGCGAAGGCAGGCGAATTATGTAAATTCATGTTTTATGTAATTATTCATATAATTGTTGTAAAGCAATTCCTAGAGCATTCTCGAGATTCAAAAAAGGTTTCATATCAACACAACAGTAAAAAGTAACTTAGTAGTAAACGTGCTTATGGCATAAAGGAGACCACCTTCTTTGCCTTTAAAGGCTAGAATTAAAATCGGTATGATAATACAATTTTTAATCTCATCTCGCGCATGGTAATTAAAATTAAAATTGCAATCGGTATGTGCTCCCTTTCGAAAATTCTGTTTGACCACTCGATGGCATTTTTTCAAACGGTTCACAAGAAAAAATATCGATTGTCGTCAATCACAATATTTTTAATTAAAATTTTATTTGAAATTTGTCTATTACGAAAGATTTTGTACTACTAAGAGATTTTATTTTAATTTTTCATTAGATTGCATTCATCAAATTTGAATTTCTGTGAGGTTTCTCATTTGAGCAGCATTGAGACAGAAGAATATACATTTGCGCATTCACTTGTTGAATTGTAAACAATTGTATGTTCTCTTTAACATTTACTTTTCTTTTAATCACAAATCATACTGTAACCGTATCTAATCCGTTCCAGTAGATTCACAATTAAAAAATACCTTAGCCTTCAATATTAGCACAATCTAGTTAAAATTGGTTTAAAATCACTTTGCCATCAATAAGGCAAGTTCTTGAAGTGTCCAACGTAGATATTAAAACAGTAAACATAAAGTTTATATTTAAATTTGCCATTTTTGATTTCTTTGGAATATTTCCAAGCGAAATAAAACACCTTGAACTTGAACTTCACTTTATAACTGTCTTTCCATTATCCTTCCGACTATTCACTTATTTACACGGTACTTTCAGCTTTCAGCTTAGAATTTATTGCTTGGCTTTAATACGAAGAACTCTTAATAACGGGACAAAAGAAAAAAAATGTTTAAGGTCATAAAAATGATTTCTATATACCTCCAGAACGTTTTCCGATAATTATAAGGTAAGTAGTTAAATCCGGTAAAATGTTTCTCAGTTCCAGAAATATACCGAAGTATCAAATAAAATTGCGTTTATTATTTGTACAACAATCAATACTTGTTAGATACATAAATCATAACAACAAACATACTGATTTAATACAAAAAAGTTATTAAAAGAAATGTTTATATATATTTTTTTCGAAACAACCTTCAACTGTGCTAAAAAAAAATAAAAATACAAGAAAATGCAGTAACTTTTGTAATTTATATAAATTTACAAAGATCTTGTCTAAAGTAATGAGTTTTATTTCACTAGCGACATTCGTCTATACTCTAAAAGCTTTTTACAATATGTAAATATCTACCTCACTTTCATTTTCAACAACTCCATCTTTTATCTACAATTTACATTCTTTATTGTGCTCATTTAAACATTTGTTTATATGTTCCGGATATCATTCGTATATTTTCATTTTTAGGTAACAGGTTTTTCTTCTTTTCATTAATAATTCTTTATGTTGTACGCCTTATTGTTTACAAATAATTTCGACAGTAACAGATGCCAAATTAGAGTTACTGACCTGATTAAGTGAAGATAAATTCTACAACAAAAAAAGTCATTTTACCCCAGTCAATAACAAACAAACATGCATTTTACATAATGCATATCGTAATTAACTGCCGAAACAAAAAATAAGTTTACATGAAGAAACTAAAGAGGGAGAGTTCAATTTTATGACCAAACTAGAACAGCTTGCCACTATTAGACACAATCTGTGAAAACTAAAATTATTTTCGGGTCGATGGATTTAATCCCTAAGTGCCTCGGTTTGTTTATGTATATGATATTAAACCCTTAACAGTGGGGCCAACTGTAATTTACTTGGGTAATCTAAACAAATGATGAGTCCTAAGAGAATAATGTAGGTACGAACATAATACTCATTCGTGTCCATCCAAATAACTGTACTCAATAAAGAACATACTTAGAGTATATTTTGTTATGATATCTAAGTCAATAACGATACCCAAGTACATAATGTAGTAAAGTTTTCAAAATTATGACATTAAGATATAGAACTCTAAACAGGGATGTGTTGTACTAAATATTTGTGTAGTGAAGGATACAATTTAACATATAGAATAAGTTTTTATACATAAAAATGCAAAATCGCTACATGATAAAATCAATCTGTCAAAATATATTAAATAATGTAAAATTTTAAATTAATAGTTAAATAAAAGCAATAATACATACTAGAAAATTAGAATGTATAACCTAGTACAATTTTGTAAAAATATTCACCAGATAGGAGCACTGGTTTAGGGAAATTTAAACAATCAAGATTTTGACAGGTAGATTTATCGGAGAACAATTTATCGTTGCACTTATAAATAAAAACCATGAAATAAACTAAGACTACAAGTAAAATTCAGCATACCTTGAGTCTATATTTATGAGTGAAATCAAAGTTAAAGTTCTTTATATAACTTCTGATAGCGAGTTTCGAAATGTCAAACCCATGACTCGACACTATGTAAAATTTATTGTATAAATGATACTCCTCATATGTGAAATGACCTGTGTTGTGTTAAAAAGACCTTCTGTTCATTCAAGACTGTATTTGCATCCTAATGTACATTTCAAATAGTGTAAAAACCGGGTAGGAAAGCGCCGATGGTCTATCACAAGTTACGTGAGAGCGATAAAGTAAGACATAGAAATCCATGCGATAGAGAAGGATGGCTATAATTAAGGCGTATCATAGTCAACGCCCATTTCGACCTTCCACAAATAAGAAGTGGATCGGCGCTTTCCTACGCGGTAGATGTCAAGGAACGGTGTGTCTGAAATATTTTCGTTATTAGTCAATTTGTATATCATAAAACTGTTTAAAATAGTGAAATTAACTTAATATAAATGTTGAGAAACAAGACTAGTGGCATAGAAGTAAGTCAAATAACGTAATTTTCCCAAATTTCAATAAATTAGCAAAATATCATAGAAACTTCAAAAGTGAACGTAATAAAAAGATTTGGGTATGTAAATTTTCATAAAATTGTGTATAATTCAAATATATCAGTGTCATGCTGCAAAAGACATACATAAAGGCACAATTCCAATGTAAAAGTTTCATTAAATCTCATATTGACGTTTCCATATCAACAACCTCTTTTGTTATTCATTTATAAAAACTGTTACAGGGCTTCTAGTAGCCAGTCTTCCATAATACGTTGAACAGTTAACATCGTTCAGTTACTCCTAAAAAAAAAAAAGACAGCCAAAATTGTATAAATAATTGTTTAAATAGCTACCAATTTTCAAGTCAACAAGTGGTATTTTGACAACTGTCAAAAGTGTAAAAATTTTCCATCAGTAAAAATTTCTCAACTATACTGTAACAAAAGCCGGTACGCGCAGTCAGTTGTTTATTAGTTCTCGGAAGGATGGGTCAAAAAGTAAGATATTTCAGTCGACACAAATTATCGGAGGGTTAATGGTTTTCAAGTAGTAGGTCACCAAGACAGTCCTTCGGAGAAAATTGCCAATATTTTAACAAGTTCACTTAGACTGTCGAGGCCATGTGTTAAGCGTCTGGGAGGTGCCGCGTAGAGCCCCATAACGCGCGAAACCGCGAGAAAGAGCGTAGAGATTCCACATTAGAATTAAATTATATTGTAAAATTGATAGTAATTCGAAAAGAGAGTATACCTAAGCTGGTTTTTTTTTACGGATTTTTCCTAGCTATAAGAGTAGATTCAATGAGATCGACTAATCCGTCCCGTAATTCCTACGCGGAGTCATAGGGGAAGGTTAGGGTTTAGGTTAGTTTCAGAATTCAGGTGTAAACGTAAAGTCAAGTCAGTTAAGTAATTATTATTATAGTTATCCAAGCGTTCCGATATTCAGGTCCCCACCAATAAGATAAGAACCGAAACTTCTGGATCCAAGAAATGGGCGTGGTCAAAGCGAATTGTGGAATTTAGGAAGGATCTCGAAAAAGTCAGTTCTTCCCTAGGTTTCACATTGAGCAGACAAATTACACAGCCCCACAAAATAAAAAAGAATTTCCATGTATTTTTTCCGCTGAATCCGAATCTGCCTTCAGATTTGGCCCAACGGGTCTGAGCTTTCGGGAAAATGATGATTTTTCACTCTTTTAATTCCAATTTATCATCATAGAGTCAGACAAGCTGGTCCAATTTCATTCAAAAACAGAAAATAGATTAAAAACGCCATTTTCATGGCATAATTCGTGTTGCAGAGTTCTGGATCCATCTTTTTATCCACCCACCCATTTATGAATTTATACATCTTTCTATCCAGTCGTGCATGCATGAATATGCATATTTATTCATCCACCCGTACTACCTATAAAACCCACCCATCCACCCATCTATCCATCTACTTTTTGTACTGAGATATGAGGTAACAGCCTAGAAGATTGAGAGTGCAATAAAAACTTGTAGAATACTCTACTTTCTAAACAAAAGAATACAATATTGAAGGCGAACGATTTCATCAGGATATGAAGGTTATAGAACAGCGATATCAAGGAAGATGGGATGAAAACATGATGGCCGATTTTTGTTGGTTGTTAAAAAAAGACACGAAAAATAGAGGGACTAAACGAAAGCGTAACTCGTTGCATAGATCCTTTGAAGAAAAAAGAACACGTTATAGCATCAAAAATAAGAATGATTTGTAGATATTGTTTTCTTTTGTTTAGAAAGTAGAGTATTCTACAAGTTCTATTGCGTTCTCAATCTTCTAGGCTGTTATCTCATCTCTCAGTACAAAAAGTTGATGGATATATGGGTGGATGGGTGGGTTTTATATGTGGTACAGGTGAATGATAGAAAGATGTATGAATTAAAAGAGTGAAAAAAAGAGAGCTGGTAGAATAATTTGATTTTTTATAACTTTCGTCCATCGTAAATTACGTTTTTTGTGAATTTTGATCTGTTTTTTGAATTTTCCCGAAAACTCAGACCCGTTGGACCAAATCTGAAGGCAGATTCGGATTCAGCGGAAAAAAATACATGGAAATACATGGGTCTGAATACCAGATCCGATACTTTTTTTATTTTGTGGGGCTGTGTTATTAACTTTAGAGTCTCGGGCTAATTAATTAATTTTGATAGTTTTTCCAAATTTTGTATAAAGCGCGCATTCTCTGAATCTCGGTACGCTGTCGCGTTTAAATAAATTAATTAATAATGTCGCCGAGCCGTTACGTTGTTATTTTGTTTGTTTGTTTTGTTTATTGTTAATAAAACCCTTCCTGGAAGTTTTATGTTTCCTTTTGTTTCTCCAATTTCAGTGCCACCCTGTATAGCCAGCCACTGGATTACATTCCACGTAAGCAATGAGAGGGTAAGTGACTGAAATGCATTTTCTGAACATACAACATTTCTAAGTTCCCAGGTGTTAATTAAAGTATAACAATAACTAAATAAACTCCCTTTTGAGAATTAAATAGATAATTAATTAAAGGTAGATAATTAAAGAAATAACCCCTCAGGTTACAGTACAAATTTTCAACGAAATTTATGTAATGGGAATAAGTAGTGTTTTCTAAACAAAAGTGCATGGAATAAATTTCCAACTAAAAATAGTGAAGTGTTACGAGAATTTGCAACGAACATTTACCATTGGAATAACAAGTACGTGGTAATAATTCGTGAATCCAGACCAAATATAAAACAACATCGACCCAGAACGAGGTTCACCACGTCTGGAGGGCAGCTACGGAACCAACGTTACACCCAAGTGAAATGTGAGTCACTGCATTACGTAAATTGGCCAATTTAAAAATATTTAACAATTTTAAATTTTCATCGTACGAATTTGTATATGTCAATCTAATATAAAACTATAGAAAAATTTGTCTTACAAACATAACGAAGTCGACTATATAAAATTCTCACCTCTAAATTAACGTAGCATAAAGTAGATGTAAAATTAAAATTTGTGAACTGTCATAAAATTTAAATGTGTAATATATTTTGTTAATTTGTGTTAAAAGGTAATTTTCATTTCATACAAATATATAAATAAAACATTAGTGATACGCACCCTGAGAAAGAGCGAGCTAGATCTCAAAATTATAAGACCAGATCTTATTGGCGCCTGGGCAAAATTATAAAATATCTAAATTAAAATCAATTACAATATCATATCACATTCATATACAAACGATAAAACATAACAATTTATATTATGAGTGAGTCATATAAAAGTTATCAGAATATTTGGCAACATAATCATTATTGATTGTTTGAACTACTACGGTGACAGTAGCTCAACAGTTGTTCTTATGTATACTAAATTATCACTGATTGAGGAATGTTCTGCGTATAAAACACTTATATCAAGAGTTATATGTTAAAGCCCCCAAAAGCAACTAAAAAAAAAGAAACAAAAGGAATTCGTAATTAGCTGTCTCAAAGATCATTTTAAAGCAATTGTTTCAGAATAGACTTTTTATTATATTAAAAAATATACTACTGGAAATAATTAAAGGAACCAAAATTTTTCAAGAATTTTTTAGTGATTTTCGAAAAGCTGTATCTCAGTAAAAAATGATAGTATCGAAATAAGCAAAAAGCATTTTGAAGCTGCAAGTTTGTAGTTTCAAGATATTTTTTTAAGTTACCGTTATTGAACAATCAAAAGAAATACCTCAAAATTTTTTCTTATTTAGGACTGTCCATGGACTCAGGACTATTTTTTTAAATACAATCAATACAGAGGTCAGTTAGCTTATTTATTCACCTTCAATTTGATTTTTGAAATGTCCCTGTTTGTCTATTGCCGAGATATCGATGGTTGAATGAAAAATAACACTTTTGCCTTTACTCATCGATATCTCTGTAAGAAATTATTGCACAGTAAATCCAAGGGCAGATTTGAAAACTTGAATAAATTCTCTACAAGAAACTGTCATGGTTTTTGGTGAAATACTTTTTTTTCATCCTTGACATCAATTTGAAAAAAATGCAAAAATGACTTTTTACAGTTTTTTAAAAAATCTACCGCTAATAATAATGTTGAGAGAAATTTTTACAGCTCGATGTATTCATAACTCTATAAATTGATGCATCATACCGTCTTTCTGTTACAAGTGATTAAAATTTTGAAAATAATTAAAGAAACACGTACGTTTATTGCTTTTTAAAATTTCGTTCTATTTCATCAAAATGAAAAAGAGGAATTTTTCTCGACTTTTCTCAAAATTTTGTCTCCAGATCTCGAAACTAGAGAGTTAAAGCTTCAAAATGCATTTGTCTTTACCTCAATACGACCATTTTTCACTTAGAGACAGCCTTTCAAAAATCACTAAAAAATACATGAAAATTTTTTGTTCCTCTAATTTTTTACAGTAGTGTACTTTCACACATTTTTCTATTATTTTAAACATTATACAAGGTGATTCAGAACTTATCAAAAAAATTTTTGATGGACGGGGACTTATAAATACAATTTTGTAAAAAAAATCAAAAAAGGGCAGTTCGAAAATGATTTAAAAATGGAAACTAGTCTACTGTAAAACCTGACCTTACACAAGACGAAGTGTAATAAAAAACGGGGAAAAAGGATTTCGCAAGGAAATAAATAAATATAATTTTATTTATAACACCTATTTTATATCAGCAAATTCAACTGCTTTTGTCGCTATTGTTATTGATAATTAATGAAATTAATTTGTGGTTTTACTTAATACAATAATTTGGCATACCTGATGTTAAAACAACTGTTAAAAATTTTGTCCACCGACGTGTAAATACATTTGGACCCGTCTTACACAGTTTCTCTGAACTAACAGAAATGTCTTGCTTCACCATAATACAAATGCTTCACCATAATACAAATGTTGTCTTGCTTCACCATAAATTAATACTATATCCGAGTTGCTATAGCCCAGCTATGTAAGACTTAAAAATACTACAACTTCAATAATTTTTTTCTCAGAAATTATAAGGATTTTACAAATTTTTTTTACGATATTGACTCCATTTTTGATGCCGCATCTATTCCCATTTTTTTGGATAAGTTGTGAATCATCCTATATAAAGCTACATTATTGATTTTTGTTGTTAATATTGAAAGAGGATCAAACAATAATAAGTTGAAATTGTCAAATTACAAATACAGTTTATTCAATGGCCTCAGAATTATAAAAAAAACCTTGTAGTTTGAACAGTTTGAAAAACTTTGTCTGATACTTTTTCCACAAAAAATTGCTTATTTCAATTTCTAAGTGATTTTATTCACTTCACAATTCATTCTATGAAATATAAAATATTATATCATATTAAATCTGGAGGAAAAGAGAAAAAAATGAAAAAGTGGCTACTCCAAAAAGCTTTTAATTTTTATTCCTTAATTTTTTTATATTTCTTCTCTTTAAAAACGAGTTTGAAATCTTTAATCATTTATTGAACAGCCAATAAAATACGAATTTTGACCATAATCGCTGATACGTTAAACTACTTACTTTACACTATATATTATTAGATCTACATTGTATTGCTAATAATATTGGTAGTTACCTCTAAAATATTATAGCAATTAGAAATGTAGTACTACATGAATAAAATACGGGTTTAGCGCCACAAAATTTTACTGTTTCCAGTGAACCCTATTAGAGCCTTAGCAGACGTCGTTGAAAGTTATTATCATTTTATCGCAGTAGTAAATACCGTGATAAAAGCAATACTTTCTTTTATGAAACATCTATTAAATCATCTGTTCTATCTTCTAAGCGCCACACTCCTATAAAAATAACACAGAATGACTTCCGGTTTAATAAATATGTAGAAGTGAAATTATTGCCGAGTTGTCACGTAAATAATGTCAACGCGACATAGTATTGTTTCCTTCCTAGTATCTGATATGATTAAAATGATAGGTCTGTAAGTGTTAATATTACAATTCTACAAGAAATAAGAACTAAAAGGACATTTTTTTCAAAGCTCTAAGTAAATTAAATTCTTGTTAGACAGTAAATAGAAAAAAAACAGGGTGACTGTAGAACACAAATCTCTATGCTCCAGATCATGGGTCTATGGGAGCTTATATACTCTGGGTTAAAGGACTACAAAGTTTCGACAGAACTACATACTCAGTTCTCTGAGTTTCATGGTTATACATGTCACACGAGGATTAAGGAGTTGTTTGGTTATGTCAACTCACAGTCATGTAGTTTCTGATTGCATAGTTTCATAGTTGACCAGTGCACACAGCAAAAACAAATTCTTTTGAAGAACAGAGTGATAAATCTTTGGAAAAGTCAAATACCAACGATGTGAAAATCAGTGCTGAAACTATTCAATAAGTAAATAAGTAAACAAATGTATAAGCAAAGCACACTAGGACGACTTTCGCGACTGAAGATGATCGTCTCGATCAGCAATCAGACTCCTCTTCCATGGATGGTCGGTATTGGGCCCAACTATCCAGGTCTACGACTTTTATTTTCGCTCTGTACCTCTCTGGATTCTGTGACTACGTCGTTAATTTCCTTAATCACCATAAACGGACCTTCCAGGAGTTCTGGAATTTTGATGATTTTCCTTTCTGCCTTACTAGGTTGTACAATCATACTTAGATCTCCTGCCCCGAATCCACTGGTGTTCGCCAATCTGGCATCGTACTGGGTTTTCAGCTGATCGCTTTAGAACTTCACTTTCTGTCACACGTTGTCATGAATAGCATTGATGTTTTTGGTTAACTTGGATGGGTAGTCTTCTGGGGTGTCAATTCAATGTTCTGAACGGCCATAAACAATGTGGAAAAGTAATCTCAATTCTCTACTGAAAACTACGCTGGCTGGTATTTTTCCGGTAGTCTCATGGACTGCTGAACGATAGGACAATAGGAAAAGAGGCACATGTCCGTCCCAGTCGATTTGGTGTTCATTGACGACTATTCCTAGGTGATTCTCCAGGATCTAGTTAAATCTCGCCACAATGCCGTCAGATTGTGTATGCAGGGGTGTTGTCCTGGTCTTTTTGATATTCATCAACGGCCAAACTCTTTGGAACACAGCAGATTCAAAATTTTGTCCCTGATCCGAATGCAACTCTCTTGGAACGCTAAATCTGCACAAGAAAGAACTTCTGCTACTGCCACTGTCTCTTGATTGGGGATGGGATATACCTCTGGCCATGTACTGAAGTAAGCCATCGCCACCATGAGGTAACGATCTCCAGATCATTCCTTGAGAAACCGTCCGGCGACATCTGTAGCAATTCCCCAGAAGGGAACTCCTTGCCGACTGCTTCTTTTATTGTTCTTAGACATCCATGGCCATGAAGTAAATGGCCTGTGACATTCCAAGCAATTCTATGCCTTCTTCGTCTCGACTGAAATTATCTTATTTTTTTATCTCGGTTTCCATTGCTCTTTGTAGTTTTTCTTCTCACATTAAAACACAAAGCATATATAACAGACTTAAGTATACTTGTGTGAGGCGAATTTGAAAACGATTCATCCGTAACAAACAAGGACCGAACGTCACAGGCCAGTGACTTCAAATCGTGTACCAGAGCGTCGTGGTCCCGTGGACACAACAATATAAATAGCCACCAGAAGACATAATCTTCAGTTTCTCCCTAACGATGACAGAGATATATCTTTGGAAATGTCAAACCAACCTTGAAATTGTTCAACCACGAAAGCTTGAAAACAAATTTAAATTGAATAGTTCTATATTTACCGTTTAACCAACAGCAATACAACCGCGTTGTATCATAAGCTAATTAGAGCATTTACTTCCACGATTTTAAGAGAAAGCTTCTAAGTAATAGCATTTCAATATTCATATGAACTGAGGGTTTTGTTTTTCCTCGGACCATTTGCTAGAGTACCTAGACACTTTTACTACCTACACTATTTTTTATGCCAGCTTGAAACACAAATGTACCATTCCTTTTTATACGATAATAAAGGTAAATACAACATTGTAATAACTATTAGTTGGTAATGTATGACACAAGTTGTAGTTAATCATCATTTCTGTATAAATTATAGTCGATAGTGGTATCCACAACTGTGTAAATATTTAATATATTTTTTCCGCATGATGTTATTAACATATAACGATAATTTTTGTTTTATTCAATTCTAGCAGACGAATATTAAATTATCCAGAGATCTACTTCAAAGATATTATTTGCAGAACTACACATTTGTTTAAGAAATAATAAAATCCGTCTCACTTAATTTAGTAACCTATAAAAACAGTTCAAAGAAGTTGCTAGTAATTTGAACTCCTCACAATAACGCTTTTTTCACTTGAAGCACTAGACAAATTTCTTGAAATATTATTAGTTAATTAACTTTGAATATAGAGATAAAGATATATTTTTTGAGAAGTTATATTGCAGGTAGATAGCTAATTGCAAAAGCTCCCAAGGCAATTTGTAATCGGGCTACGTTAAAGAAGCAAGTTTTATCAATTTTATGGGCATTGCCCTCTATTAAATCTGTCTTAATGAATCTGGATTATTCTGAGCTGGGAGAAGAGGTTTTGTAAATGAGATTCCACTCTGACAATAGAGCATCTCAAGATTTTGGCGTGAATATTCATTGAAACAATTTATTTATTAAGTGTAGAATGGACTGGTTGTTGTTGAAACAATGGATGGTTTTATTTTATTATCAATGTTGGTACTTGAGTAGTAATTAAATATATCCTTGTAACAAAAGGGTAAGTCTGCTTTTAGTTTCTATATTTTTGGCTAATACGTAAATTCATACAGAGAACTGTTAGTGTATCTTAAAATGTAATAATAATTTAAGAAGAAGAAGAAAGGTTTTTTCGAAAATTTTATTTCATTCATCATTACCTTCATTCACTTTCATTACGGAAGTTGTAGAATTATAATTTAAATATTAATAATTATTTAACAATTACTTTTCTTATATACCAAAAAATACTATACTGTTCAGAATTGAATCTTATTAAGAAAAGCTTTATATAAAAGTTGTAGAATATTAAGAGAACAATCTGCTGGTGCCTTGGATTTGACATTGACTTTCCAAGGTTCACTTGAAAGGTCATTTATAAAAATTTCCTGATCCCATATTGGTAAGGAAAAGAATGGGATGTTCCATTTAATATCATCAAGTTCACTGAGTTAAAATGTAAGGTCAAAGTCAATCTCAAGGCCATCATCAGTTATATGAAACTTTTTTGTTGGTATAATGTTATTGGAGTGTTTGTGTGTTTCTGGGACACAATATATACATATATTGTTATTATTAAATCTATATGTATAATATTATTGTGTGTGGTTTTTTATAAAATTTAATTTAATTTAATTTAATTTAATTTATGATGCTGATTTTAATTTTGTCAAATTTTTGTGTTTTATGTATTGAGTGTTGTGTTGTTTTTGGTTTTGTTTCTGTAATTACTTTTTTATTTAGATTAACTGTAAATTGTTTAATACCAACCTTTCTTTTATTTACCTCGTATATTAATTTTTTATCACTTGCTAGCTGTCACTCAGATGTTTGTTTTAATTTGAATCTCAGGAGTCGGTTCTGTATCATTCATACATAACTTGTTCAATGCAGAACGCCAGAAAATAGAGTTTTTAAATTTTATAATATTTATTTAAATTAGTTAATTGGATTATAAGAAAACAAAATTTAACTGGTTGGCTTTAGATCAGAAATGGCTTCTTATAAATTAAATTTTTATGTTGAACAATAATAAATAATATTTTTATTTTTCTTTACCTTTTCATATCCTACTACAGTTTGTACAATACTAGGACTAGGTTTTTTCCTTTTTTTTAACAAAATTTTACTATATTCGAATTCTTAATTAATACTACCTTAACCACTCGCCCGTGTATTGTGTATTGCATATCTTAAATTATACAAATTTTAAACTAACACGATCTGACGTTTTAAAATTAAAATGGCTATCCCTTTTAGAACTTGTTGTCAGCTCTTTCAATTTTGGAGTTTTTAAAGCTAGATTGCTAGTCTTTAGATTTGTTCAGGTAAGTACTGTTATTTTAATTTATCCTTTTTCTAAGATATACTGTATTAATACTGTACTGTTTGTAGGTTATAGCTATGAATTAATACTCTAGTGCACTTTGCTTGCGTGCTTCTTTCCTTGTTGGAAGCGCTAACGATGTCTTTTGTACCATTTATGGGCCACTGGAATACCTCTCTGGATACTGCCTTATCTTATACTGGTTACAAAATTTTTCTTCACTGGCCAATTTTCTTTATGTGGATTTTGAAGACAAACGATTTTCGATGTTACTAGTAAGTTTAATTTACTTCCTGACTGTTTTTCTTGAATTTTATATAATTTTTGTTGGAGCTACTTCTCCTTTCTAGATTTTTACCAAAAACCCAAGCCGTCACTAATAAATAAACATTTGTTTTTCTCCTTCTGGAACTTTCTAGTGTTTATTTTTCCTTAAGGTCCCTTCACATAAATTCTAGTCTTTGGACGTCCCTTTTTCACAACACTTTCACTGCACTTCTTATACCTAATACATTTGTTACAATGTCCTTTTATTTTTAACAATAAATCTATTACTTCTTATTAAATATTCCTTATTTTATGTTCTTTTTTCTAGGTCATCTTCTGGTACTTGTAAAGCCAACTTTAGTTTTGACATGTGATAAAATTTATAATTTAATTTGACATTTGATGATAAATTTTCATATATGACTTCAGTTCATTCATCTTCTCTACAGTTACTCGCCTACCCAATTTATGCATATCAAATTCATCTATCGATATTGGGCTTTCTTTTGATATATGTCACTCTGGTTTTATATTATGTTTTCTCATTGTACTACTCGTTAACAAATGTCGCTCTCATGCATTCTTTAAAAAATTATTTTATATTTGTGAATTAAATTTAAAATTATCAATTTTATATATGTGATATCCTTTATAGTTACTTATTTTATTTTCAGAATCTTTATATTAACAATTATATGCTATTTTATTGTTTGCTATATTAATAATTAATTTTTATGTATGATCCAAAGTTCGGTCAGGTAACTTTTCATTCGTGATTCTTTGTGTGCCTTTCCATTTCGTTACAATATGTACAGATTTAATTTTCTCTTTATAGAAATTTTGCTCTAATTGAATTAATTTAACGTCTATTTACAGTAACCATCGCTAAATTGTGTTTATTATTGAAATTTCTGAAATTGTATTCTCGACTGAAATTTCTAATAAAGCTTCTTTGTTTATCGTTTTTAATTTTTTTGAGTTGGAAACATACCCAATAAAATGAATAATTTCACAGTATAGGGGCAAGGGAATTCAAATTAAGATAAATTCAATAAAGGAACTGCTGTAATCTTTAATACCCTTTGAACCCGTTTAATTGGCTGATTGTATGATACAAAGCAAATTATTTTAAATACTTGATTCTCTCCTCAAGTAAAGAAATGTTTCAGGTACAGAATAATAAATTGCTGTAGAATGGTATTCACACTATTGACATTTAAGCTTTTATATGTGGTAGAATAATGGTAAAAATGTCATTATTATGTTTACTGTATCATATGTATGAGCATCTTTTCCAAAGTAAATTGCCCTATCTTCTAAAATGGAAAAAGAATCACTTTTGATACGGATGAGCTAGTTTCCTCAAACCCTCTTCATAATTAAATCCTCAAACCGTCTTCATAATTAAATCACTAAAGCCTAATAATAATTTTATACCCAACTTTAAGGAAACTAATTACATTGCAATCAATATAATTTATAATTTGGAAAATATCAATTGGCATGATCTTTTTATGAACAAAAATATAAATGAATCTTTATCTACATTTTTCGAGGAAATTAATTATGTTATTACTAATTACGTTTCTAAGAAAATTGTAAAGTTTTAAAGAAAAAATAAAATTTCACAAAAAATTGAAAACTTGTAGAAATAAATCTGATTATTGATTGTTCTGTACTTTAAGGCATAGGTCAAAGCAACTTATACGTAAAGATTATTCTAATTACCCATATAAAATTTTTAAAAGATACGATACTTAAAAACACTAAAAAAATTTTGGATGTATGCTTCTTCTCAAAAAGGTCGTGGTTCTTTCCCTAATTTTAAATTAAACATGGCTATAATTTTAATTTTAATGGTATAAATATTTGTACCCATTTTGTCAATTTTTTTCAAAGTGTCTATGAACCGTATGACCAGTGTACTATAATCAATCAATAACTTCATTAATATCAATAAGATTAACAATGTAATTGTAATGAGAGATGAAGTATTAAATACACTAACTGAATTGGACGAAAACAAAGGGGCCGGACCTGACGGTATTCCCTCAATTTTTTGTAAAAAATGTGCAGATTCCCTTTGTAACCCTCTCACTTTGTTATTTAACAAGTCTCTTGAAGAAGGAGAGTTTCCTGACATATGGACGCAAGCATTTGTTATTCCTATTTACAAAAAAAGGTGACAAAAAAGAAGTTTCCAACTATCGACCAATTGGTAAATTAAATATTCTTAGGAAAATTTTTGAACGTGTATGTTATAAACATGTATTTAGCGTGGTTATTTCGTCTATAATTATTGAGCAACATGGATTTTTTCTAAATAAAAATTAAATAAAAATAGATCTATTGAAACTAATTTAGTAATATACTCTCAATATATTACAAGTGCTATGGATAGCCAGACTCAGGTGGATGCTGTATACACCGATTTCAGCAAAGCATTCGATAAAATTAATCGTAATATACTTATATCTAAATTGTCTGAAATTTGTGTACATGGTAACCTACTGAGATAGTTTACCTTTCATGCTTTCAACAGATCGCAACTGGCAACTATTAGTGGTTATAAATCTTCCCCCTACGTTGCAATGTCAGGTGATCCTCAGGGATCACATTTGGGACCATTACTATTTTTAATCTATATCAACGATTTCCGTCACTGTTTTAAATTTTGTAGATTTTTGCTCTACGCAGACGATTTGAAAATTTACTCTCAAATAAATAATTCCGATAGTTGTATTGCCTACCAGGAAGATTTAAACATTTTTTTTAACAAGCTTCAATTAAATTTAAGTAAATGTTTCCATATTTGTTTTACCCGTAACCAAAATATATACTCTAAATAATAACTTTAATAAGAATATTTTAAATCACGTTGAAGAAATAAAAGATCTTGGGGTTGTCTTTAATAGAAAAATGAGTTTTTCTTCACATATAGATTACATAACTTTAAAAAGCAACATAATGCTTGGATTCATTGCTAGAGAAAATTTTAAGTCCATTTTTGCTATTAAATCTATATATTTTGCATATGTGCACAGCATAATCAACTTTAAATATATTGTATGTAGAGTCCTCAATATTCCATATATCCGGAAGCTAACAAAAGTCTGGGTTTCGTAATTCGCAATGCTCGGGATTTCTGCAATGTTGATACAGTTAAGTTGCTGTATAATTGTTTCGTTAGACCTCGATTGGAATATTGTTCCCTGATTTGGGCTCCAAGTTATGTTAGTTATATTGATTTGTTGGAAAGAACGCAGCGCAGATTCTTGAAGTTGTTAAACTATAAAGACTTGAATGTATATCCTCCGGTAGGGTATCCGCAGCACTTGCTCCTCAAAAAATATAACTATCAATCTTTAAAATCTCGCCGTGATATGCACAGTGTTATTATTCTTTTCAAGATAATAAATGGAAATTTGGATATACCCGAAATTTTACAAAAACTTAACTTTAATGTTCCTTCTGTAAGCACACGGTCTAATGAAACTTTTTATTTGAAAACAGCTAGTACTAATATACTACAATATTCTCCATTATATGTTATGTGTAGAAATTTGACAGCTGTGCAGGACAGTATAGATATCTTTAACACTAGAATCTCTATTATTAAAGAATAAATAAAATGAAATAAATAAATAAATAAATAAATAAATAAATAAATAAATAAATAAATAAATGTCTCGATTTGAATCTATACATAATAGATTTATGAGATATTTACACTACAAGGACAGTGGTGTGTATTATTTTCATTATAGTTCGATGTTACGAAATCATTACCATATTATTTCATTAGAGAATCGAAGAATGATTGCCGAAGTAATATTTTTGTATAAGCTTCTTAATGGTTTTATCGATTCTCCAAATTTATTAGCCTTGATCGGTTTACACGTACCACAACATGACTTTAGAGTAAATGCACTGTTTCATAAGACTTTTTATCGAACTAATTCTGGTTAAAACTCTCCTATAAACAGAATATGTAGATATTTTAACTTATATTATAGTACTCTAGATATCTTTCACTCCTCGCTCACTAGTTTTAAATAATCTTTAAAGGGAACTACATATTATGCCCAAAAACGTCTCAATTTTCAAGGAGCTGTTGGGTTTGCCTTAGACTGCGAGGGGGAAACGGAAGGAAAATTTTTCCTACGACGCGACGCTTGTTCTGGATGGTCCTACTCAGTTTTTGCTGCACCTCACAGTAACGTTGAACGTTCATTGTGGTCCTTCGCTCAAGATAATCAATAAGCAGAACTCCTTCTGAGTTTCAGAATACCGTCTACGCTTTGCCAGCGGATTCTGTGATTTTTACCTTCTGTGGAGCCCGTTCACATTTTTTCCGAACCATACTTTGCTTCTTGAATTTCGGTGTCCAGTGGTGGATACGTCTCCGGTCACAATTTGAGAATAAAGCACATCACCGTCACCTTCAAGATATTGAAAAACTTTCGAGCAGAGTCCATTCTTTGTTTCTTGTGAGCCTAGGTCAATAAACGAGGCACCCATGTGGCACATACTTTTGAATATTACTCGGTAACACCTTTTGAAAATGATATGTAGCCAATTGGATATTTGGGGGGAAGTTTCACAAGAATTTCATAGTGTGGCTCGCTTATCAACGCCTTCAATAATCTAGCGGACTGCATCAACAATATCAGTTGAGCGTGATGTTGAACGTCAATAAATATTTCTCGCCACCGACAAACCATTTGAACACTTATGGCCTATAGATAATATCTCAATGAATATCGGCCGCATAATTTCTTGTCGTAAAAAACTAATGATGGCACGCTCAGAATACGAAAATAGAGCAACTTAATATGTGAAGGAGCCTCGTAAATATAGTGCCAAAAAGACTGCAGTTTGAATAGGTAATAGTAAAAATACTAATGAAAAACGTTCTCATTATTAATTAATATTTAAATAATGTAAAATATATTTTGGAAAAAAAAAATTTAGGTAGCTCCGAGAAAGTTATTTGTTTAAATGAAAAAAAATTAAAATAAACCGAATTAGATAGATATGCGGAAAATTGATTTAGATAATTGTGTTTTCACAGGCGTCAAAGTCCGGAAGAGCTTCCCGTAGCCACTTTATTTTGGAACTGTTTGGGGAGAGTTGAGGGTTGAAAAAAGTTTCAGATATCGATATTCGTGTTTAATAAAAAGTTTCTTTCATGCCCGCTTCCCGTGTAGTTTCCAAAATTATTTTTACTTCCGTGAGATAGCAGTGAGTTAATAGCCATGTGATTGATTCATTCGTAACAAGGTGTACATTGAGAATATTCGCGAAAGCCTAAAAATGTATCATGTTTAAACTGAAATCGTCGATATTTGCACGTTCTGCAAACGAGGAGCACAAATTGTTTTTCTTTTTTTATCGGTTTATAACACTATAAAAAAATATGTGGACCTTTTTAATGTGAGAAATAATTGAATACTTTTCAATCGCCTTTTATGATTTGCAGACAGAGATAAATGTAAAAATGCTATTAAAGGACTTTGGAAATACGGGTATACCTTTATATCTCAATAAAAATTTGGATGGCACAGTTTTATGAAACTTTTATTTACAAAATAAAAAAGGGATTTATATTTAAGGGTCAGTTAGCTATTAAAGTTAATCTACCAGCTATTAAAGTTATCTATTAATAGAACTAGACATTTTTTGTTCCGCTTTTACATCTAGAGTACGAATTTAAAATAGAACTTGTCTGAGCAAACGACATGGCACAAGTGATTACATTTCACCTTTTGACTTCGTTAACAAGTAAGTTTAGTCCATATTCTTTTGTCCACTATTTGTCTTTAGTAACATCATATGTTCATACAAGGGATAGTGTCAAAACAAATGTCGGAAGCAGAGAAAGATTAATTAGCTTCCGCCTACTATGAATTCCATTTTAGTATTTATTACAGTCCTATTAATATTATACGAGATGATATTGCTTACAATACGATGAGGTTGGTCAATGCCCCCTGTTTTCTAGACATAGACATATTATAAAGTCACTGTTTTAAATAATGTAGCAGAATATTTTAAGGAAAAAAAAATCTGAATTGAAACTAAGAATTTACAGTTATTTTCATTACAGATAAAATAAATAGCTTTTCATATTTACACTTTTGTTAATTTTTAATTTCAAAAAGTTGTAAAATAACAGATAAAAACAATAAACATTTATTGGTTTTTATAAGCTACACCATCGTAGTATCTAAACAAGCAAATTCAATATCTATAGAATGTCATAAATGTCATCAATACTGAACGAATAAGTTCTGTAAAAAAATGCCAGAACAGAAGAAAAACGAAGAAATTACCATAGTCCTGGCCGATAAAGAATAGGCAACATCATCTTGGACACAACAGATTAGACATGCAACGTGGAAAATGTATTACAGGAGTCGATGGTTACGAAGATCAAGAACAACCCAATCAAGAAAGTTGAAAAAAGCGTCCACGATTTCAGCATATAACATTCCCAAGAAACTTATAGAGATTTTACTACGAATGATTCAATTTCAGGTGATAAGTAAGAACACCTTAACTTTATTGCCTTCCAAAGGTCCATAAACCGAATGTACCACACCGACCAATGGTGAGTGCAGTTGGATCAGTCACTTATCCACTAGTTCAGTGCATGTCATATCAAATTAAAGATCAAGTGAGTAAATCAACCTCAAGTCAAAAACGCTTCACCCTCGTCTTCAGCTTTGGCAAAGATCTAAATGAAAGCTTTCGGTAGGAAAACTCTGGAGCAGCAACTCTAAAGCCCAATTGTTGATTCAGATATGTGGAGATATATTTATCTGACTCCATGAGGAAAACAACATAGAAGAATTAATTAAATATATCGGTTTAATATATCCGGATATCAATATTATCATGAATATGGAACAAAATATGGTACCTGCCATTCCCAGAAATCCTTGTCAACAGAAAACTAAATGGTACCCTACATGTCTACAAAAACCAACTTCCAAGATAAATACTTGAACGCTGAATCTTATGAGCCAAAAATAAAGTGTTCTACAATGTGCATGGGTCATTTGCGAATCGGAATACTTAGACGAGGATCTGCTCTTAGAATAAATGGATACACAAACAGGAATATCGGATGAGATGTCAGAATCATACATGACGCCAAGGAAAAGAGTATAGAATATCTGGAAACAACGTACTCTGGAAACTCTATATGGATGGACAAGGATGCACTGACAAGATATGTCGCATTTTAAGGAAAAACGATATTACTACCATTTACAGAATCTTAAGGAAGATACAGTCAGCCTTTCCCAAGACGAGTTGCGGGAACGATCTTCTCCGAGACCCTGGTGTACACAACATTCCATGTATATACGGAAAAGAAGTGTATATTGTACAAAACACAAGTGTTACTTGAAAAATAATGATGTAGCATAGCCTACAGTTACAGAAAACGTGATGGACCTAACTAATACCAGAATTTTAGTAAAAGAGAGAAGATTCTGTTCAAAGTTCTACAGGAAGGAATAGAAATCCAGATGAATCAGGATAATTTCAGTTGGGATGACACAACTACCTGCAATTTGGAAATGAGCGAAACTCCATGGACTAATGCATACAGCAGATATAAATATAAACCAGAGTCTCCAGTTGTTCTATTGCCATTGGCAATTGCCACGGAAGCCTGTAAACGATGCTAAATGGAATTGTTCTTATCTGAGGAACTTGTAGTTGCTGTATGGCTACAATTTTGTACGACACTCTGCATATTATTTAAAAACAGAATATGATAATAATAACAATAGTTAATTTAAATGATTAATGGTAAATACATATTCATGTTTTATGTTTTTTAAGGCTTAGAAAAATCACAACCGAAATACGTTATTTATTGTTCAGACTAATCTTTATAGCGAATTTCTTAATGTGCATGCCGGACTAATGAATACCACCATCAAATCAGAAGGAAACATCGCATTATTATCAATATATATATTATGAGCTGTTTTCACAAGTTCTACATCTCGTTAAAAAAATTCCGCTAGAGAACTTTGAGAATACCCTGTTTTATATAAATGTTCCAAGTAAGCTTCAAAATATCAACCAAAAATCCTCGTGTACGTAAAACTCCCTTAAAGCATAGTTTTTATCTTTGCATTCATTGTTGAAATATACTGTCTATTCTGAAAGAGGAAATGGTAAGTTACATGTTTGATAAAAAGGAAAACGGAGAAAAAGAGGAATTATACAGACTGCTTCGAAATTTGCTAAAATGGCCACGGACAGATAATATAGCACGTTTCTTGCATTTCGATTAAATTATTGATACATTTACATTTAGGTACTTTCAAACTCCTTTTAGCTACAAACTTTACAATTTATAATTTGCGTCGCCTCAGCGGAATATAAATTGTGAAATCCTTCATTCTCTCTTTGACAAATATATATTTTCATGTTTTCATTGATTGAACAGTATTATGAAGGCAACGTTAAAATTATACTATATTAAATATATTTTACTCTTGTACATGATGCAGAAAGCTACTTATACATTAAGGATGTCTAAAGAGGTGGTAGAGAATTTTAAGTTTAAGTCAGTAGGGTTTCCTCTCACTAGGAAGGCTATGGGGAAGCTAGATCTGATGTTACGTTCAAACCGAGATACACAAGGCACACGAGCTCCAACATTTTGAACCGTTGAATGGCTTCTAATACATTTAAAGGAGTCGGTTCCAATTCCAATAGATATAGATTGTTCTAACTAAGATTTCCACAATCTATGCTACTAGTACTTACTTTTCAACTAGTTATATACAGGGTGATTCACAAATTATCCAAAAAAAATTGGGAATAGATGCGGCATGAGAAATGAAGTCAATATCGTAAAAAAGTTTTTGTAAAATCCTTATAGTTTCCGAGAAAAAAAATATTGAAGTTGTAGTACATTCAACCACTACATAGCTGGACAACTGTAGTCTCTAGCGTCATTCGCCTCGTGGCCTCAGCGACTCCCAATACTGAATTCGGATTTTGCAATCGTCGTTGCGATATTTACCTGTTATCTGTGGTGTTTACAATAGGTTCTTAGTAGTTAGTGTCAAAAATGGGTAGTTAGTGTCAAAAATGGTTTGCGAGTACTCGGAGTTGATGGATATCGTTTTAATTTATGGTGAAGCATTTGTGATATGGTGAAACAAGACAACATTTGTGTTAGTTCGTAGAAACTGAGTACAACGGATGTTGTACACATGGGTGGATAAAATTTTGAACAATTGTTGTAACATCGGGTATGTCAAATGATTTTATTATTTAAAAACACAAATTAATTTTATTAATTAATAAAGGCAAAAGCAGTTGAATTTGCCGATATAAAATAGGTGCGATAAAATTCTATTTACATATATCTTTCCTTGCGAAAGTTTTTGTCCGTTTTTATCATACCTCCATGCCGGTCGCATTGTGCAAGGTCAGGTTTTACAGTCGAACAGTTTCCAGTGCCGTGCAGAAGTGTATTTTTAAATCTTTTTCGAACTGCCCTTTTTGATTTTTTCTTTACAAAATTGTATTTGTAAGGGTCCCCTGTAGATCCAGATTTTTTTTTTGGAGAAGGTCTGAATCACCCTGTATATTAGAATGACTAGAAATATTTGAAATTGTCCTAAGAGAAATCATATATTTTTTTTGAACTATGATCTTACATAATATGTGAAATAATAGATTAACTATATAGATGTAATATACGGAGAGACAATTTACCTAATACCGATTTCGCATGATAAATCATAGCAATATCTTAATTAGTTATTATCAGTCTGGCTTGCTTTGTATTCAGAGGTCGCCGTGCACGCAATATAATAATTTGCCAAAGCTCTATTCCCGACTACAGTTTTCAGAACGAGTAGTAGACGTTCTATAATAATCGTGTGAATACAAATATTATGGCGGAACTAAATTAACGATTTCTAAAATGCTATAAAAAGGGTAAAGTATTAGCTGAAAATGTTGTGTAGGATTAAAATCTGAAAAATATGTAAAAAATTATGTAAAAAACTCTGTAAACGACCTGCACCTCTTCAATGAATATTGTAATTCAACTATTGGCCTAGTTGGTTAGGCTCAAAAATTGAACTCTAAACATCTTGGTCAATTTTAGTTCAAAAATTCCAAAAATATTAAACTACTTTATATACAGGGTGGTCCCGAGGTAATAGGCCTAAATTCCCCAAGTAAAAATATTGTGATTTAACCGAACTTACCTTAGTCCAAAAGTTGATAGTTAAAGAGATACAGGGTGTTAAATGTAAAATATTATTCACAGTTTTTTTAATTTATTCTTTAACAAATGCAAATATCCTTACAAAATTTTGGTAACAAATTCTTATTTTTCAACCTTCTTTACACAGAAAATGTATACTTTATTAAAGTAGCTATCTCGCACCGTTTTTGAGATATTTGGCTTTGAAACTTCCAATGCTGTTGCATTAAATTATAATTAAGTACCTACAGGTATTATTAATTTAGCGGTAAAGTTTCTTAAGTAGGATTTGGACGAAAATAAAAAAATTGACGTCTTCCACTTGTCCTATTGCTGTCATTTGTATGCTAATTTCTATTAACTATTATTCGTATCTAATTAAAATTACATCTTAGCTTACAAATTAAATTGTATACTAGTATACATAAATGTGAGATAGAATGCCGAGGTTTTCGTTTTTGGAGTTACATGAAATCAGTTGTTTATGGAGAAACTATAAACACTNTTCACTTTTGAGGGCCTGTAACTTATTAACGAAGGCCCCTATGAAAAAAAATATATATATATATATATGAAGAACTGATATAATTTTGACCTCGTCTATTTGTACTCGACTTTTTTGTATCAAGTACCGGGACACCCTGTATAATTCAAAGTTAAAGGAGCAAATTTAATGGGGGACTGTATTTTCGCTAATATTGTAATGCGAACACCTAAACAAATAATAATAATACCACAACTTACCGCTGTTGTCTTTTGTTCTGCTTTCAATTGGCAATTAATAACGATTTTCTATGCAAAATATAATAGGAAACACACCCTAGGACTACTGATTTTCAAAGTTCTCCGCTGTTGCGCAGTTGCGACAAATCTTAATTCATTTGGGTGTTTTATCCTCGCCAAATTAAAAAGTGACAGAAAACGAAAATGAATAACTGCTAATGACTAAAATAATACAAATTATTTAAACTAACTGTCCTAAACACCTCCCACTAGACTATTGAATTGCTCATGTTGCATTACTAAACGTAACGAATAAATCAGTTTGAGTCTATTAAGAGAATTTTTTTCTTCTCTAGTGTAAAAATTGCCCTACTTGTCTCATATATTCTTTAGTCGAGCAATCAATAAAGCTATACGAGCATCGAAGAGGTAAAAAACCTTTAAAAAACCGGAAATCCTTTATCGTATATTTTTTTAGATCATTATAAATCAAGTGGATTATACCTGTTATCTAGGTATACCTATATCTTCTTTCAAGTATCATTACTTTTTTAATGCAAAATCGATTGTAGATTATAATGGTATTTGATTACAGCCATGAAGAATCGGGAATATTTTGTAAGGCGATGCCATTAAGAAAACGTAATATGATATTATTCTGAATTATTTTCGAGACATTAGGTACATTTTATAACAAAAATAAATATTTTATTAATCGTTATTCACAAATAACTATCTTTTAATATCAACCTATTCGTCTCTTCTCTTCATGAAACATTAACCTTTTGTGATGGAGACAATAACCTACCCCGCCAATCCTGTGACCTTAAGCATACGCATGTGACTCGTCCGAGCTTTTCCACGGCTGGCCTTATTTTCATAAACTGTCCTAACTGCTTGGATATACAGCCAGAGGGAAAATTTATTCTACAAATGTTCCAACGCAGCACAGAGCTTTCTAAGGCAGGTCGTAAAACTAAAGCCAGATAGATACCTGGGATAGTAAATTTTATCAGCAGATTCGTTGCTGTTAAGCTCTTTCAAAATACTCAATAAGTGTATTAAAGGTACAGTGCATTTAAAAAGATAGGTAACTCAATTACTGAAATAATTTACTATTTTCTTCATTGGTTTCGGGTGGTCTTTGTAATTTTTTCAAACCATCAGCAATGTAAGGTAAGCTTTAGAATTGACTGAAACTAAATAGATTTGTGGATATTTCTGTAGAAGTGGATGATGGAATTTGCTTAAATTAGTTAAGTTGCCAGAACAGGCATAACAACTTTTAGATTGGACTAATTGGAAAAAGCTTATTAAAAGAAGAATTCTCACATCCAAATTATTCCCGACAAAATCTGAATCAGAGTTATTTTTTACGTGATCTGAATGAACATGCTAATGCTCGATAATAACGATTTCAAATCTAACAAATGAAAAATAAACAGGGTGTTTTCGAAAGAGGTAGCACAAATGGTACCGGTGAATCTACAGCTAAAAAGAACATGTTTGGATAAAAATTACCTTAGTAAAATGTTCACCCCTTAGGTGGTGCATCCTCTCAAAGTTTCCAAAAAAATACCAAATAGTGGATGTAATTTGAAAACTTAAAAAAATAAATGCGTGAGCAGGGGAGGCAGAGGGTTTATTTGGGAGGTTGAAAAGTTGTGAAAAATTGTATCATTGGGATTTCTGGCGAAAGTTGACGTCAAACAAAAAAGTATCCAATACAAAAGTTGTAGATCATTTAAAAATCTACAACTATGTAGACTTCATAGGGCCTAACGACACTTAGAGTGTACGATAATTCAATAAACATAGATATCTAAATGCACATCACAGATTTTTTTATTTCACCAAAAAGTATATGTCAAAACGAAAAAAATGATCACCGGCAGAACTCTGTACGATGATTTTTGTAAATAGAATTTTTCTTTGAAAAAAAGTGTTTCAGACCGGAAAAAATGAATATCTCGAAAACTTCTTGATTTTTTTTTAAAGGTATACTTTCACCAAGTTTCGCAAAATTAAATAATTTTTGCGGAAATAATAAATAAAAAACGAAAAATAAGAAAAAGACCTGTTGTTCGCATTTTTCTGGGAAGTTTTGAGGTTGTCTTAAGAAGTGACCTACTCAAAAGTTGTAGATTTTAGCATGATCTACAACTTTTGTATTGGATACTTTTTTGTTTGAAATCAACTTTCGCCAGAAATCCCAATGATCCAATTTTTAACAACTTTTCAGCCCCCCAAATCAACTCTCCGCCACCCCTGCTCACGCATTTATTTGTTTTATGTTTATTATAAGCTCCTTTACCATTTCAACCTATAAAAGACCAGCTAACAATGTTTTTTCCCTCTAAATGAGTTATTTTGATCGGTCTAAATAGTCAAATTTTTCACAAATTTTCTACTAATGCATGCATAACTTCTCAATAATTTTTCGAAAATTTACTGAGAATGTATGCGTTGTTTATGAGACATCCATCAACAAGTGATGACATAAGCCTACTTTGAGAAAAGTCACTTATTTTCTGCACCTTAATATTGTAAGAGTTAAATTAAAAGCCTTTTTTCTCGAAAATCGTCCACATTAGGAAGTTCTAACAAGAATACATTATTTTTAGAAAATAAAATTGTACATTAGAAATTGGAGCCCGAATACTAAAAAACCTAACCTCAAAAAAATTTGAACTTAAAATGTAATACGAATGTAGCATAACTAGCGCCCTCTATAAAATATACAAAAAATAATTAGCCCAGCATATCTGGCGTCCTTAAAAACCCCGGAATATGAAATTTCACAAAAAATACTTCGCATCATTTGGAAATTTTCGTAAAAATTTTATTAAAAAAATTTCATTTTGTCGCTCTGTATCTCGAAAACAAGAGGAGATAGACATATAGTTCCTAAGACAAAAAATTCTTATTTTTTTGTCGTACTATCAACTCCTTAATTTACGGGAGGTCTTTCTGAAACACCCTGTATAGTATTTTCAGTTGATATTTTTTAACCTCTTGGGTCAAAAGAATCAGTCAAGAACCAAGAACCAATCAACTTCATAAATTTAGTTTTGCCTCAACAAAAATATTTTACAATGAGAAAGCAGATAAAATAATTTTTTTCTTTTTCAGTGTAGTAAAAAAAATCCAATTAAATAAAAACAATTTCCAGAAAAACTGAAAATTAGTTTATTATCTTTAAATCATAACGAACCGAAGAGAGTAATAAAACTTAATTGAAAAATCATTTTAAGGTTTTTTTGTATGTATTTTTATAACTACATTCTTTCTGTAAACGAGCCGATGTTTTTTATAGCAAAAAGAAATTGCCAAGACAAGAAATAACGACAGGGGTTAATTGCTTTATTAAAAAATTGTATTTAATACTAGGTCTTTATAATTTAACGCAACTCGTTTTAAAATATGCGGCGTCGCTTCATCAGAAAACACGACGCTTACAGAGATTCATTTTCCTTCTTATTTATTAAATCCACAATTCTTAAAATAAGGGAAGTTTTAGACCTTAATAATAATCGTTCAGATAGGCTTCATGGTAATGATGCTATCACCGACCCATCTCGGGAAGTTTACCCTATTATTCTCTGTGTTCTCTTTATTTTCCCTTTGTATCCCTCTTCTTAAAATGCAGTATTTTTCAATAAATGATATGCCTGGATATGAAAAGGACGTTCCTATTATTTCTGAAAGAAGAAAATGACGATATCTGTGTGACAGTGATGATGTCATAAATGTTTTTTTTTAATACAAATGAAGGTTGTGTTATACTTATTTTGAAAGGTTTTGTAATTCACTTTCAACCGCATACCAATAAGTTTAGGTTAATAGAAGTTTGTATAGTGCAATTGGAAAAATTCTAAAATTACAATTATCAAATTGTTTCAATAATGTAAAATTTCGTTTCTACACTGCTTTAAAGTTTTCAGGTAATAAATCTAATAAATTTTTATGTACCCAGAAGTACATGGTGTCCCAAAGTTCGCGTTACGGGCCCATAACAAACAAACAAACGAAAAACGACAGTTAAAATCTGTTTCGATGGCGTGAATAGAGGCTCGCTAAGGTCCGTCTTGAACTTGAAAAACATTTTTTTCAAAATTCGCAAAATAAAAAAAATGGCGTCTTCAACTTTTTCTTTCCACGAACATACCCATGTTTTATGACAACTAAAATTATCTATTTTCTATATCTTCTTTTTAAAAAGTTACAATAACAAACTTTATACAAAAATGTATCCTATTGTATTGGAATTAGTCATTGTTCAATTAACATTTCTGTGAAAACAATGGCTGAAACTGCTGTCAGAAGTCTGTTTACATACTAGTTTCTGTCAAATGTTATTTCTTGCATGATAAACAAACTAGTAAGTGGTGGCTAAACTTAAAATGTTCACAATGAAAATGTTGACATGATTTTAATTTATGGTGAATAATTTATATTATGAGAGATATCCAGAGCGTCAAGATGTTAACCCAAAAATATTTGCCAGATTAGAACGAATTTTGCATGCTAAAGAAAATACATTTTCATTAATAAAAGGGAAAGGAATTTCAAAATCAGTGTGTAACGATATTATCGTAGCTAGGTTATTACAATATTTTAAGAAAAATCCTAGAAATTCTATACGACAGTCACTTTTGCATTAAATTTAAAAAGAAGCTCTGTGCAAAGAATTTTAGGCTCCAATGGTTAACCATAACTATAGGGTAAATAACTTGGAGCACTTATCTGACATACATGCTGAAAAGAGACTTAATTATGTATCCCAAATAATGGTTAATTTGGAAATAGATAATAGACTATTACAACACATTATTTGGACCGATGAGAGTCGTTTTATAAGTAATGGCAAGCCAAATAAAAGAAACGAACATTACTGGGCCACTGAAAATCCACACTATGTTAATGCCATTCAAAATTAGGACCATTATGGAATAAATGTTTAGTGGGCCATTATCGGAACGCATTTAATTGGCCCATACTTTCATGAAAATGTACTGAACGCTAATAGCTATTTACAGTTTTTGGAAGAGGAGCTTCCAGCATTGCTTGGAACATGTGCCGCTGCAGCTCAGGTTGAATATGATGGTGCTCCTCCACATAGAACTAAAAGAGTCACAGATTAAAAAATATTTTCGGAACTAAGTGGATTGGAATGAATGGGCCTGTAGAATGGGGCTTCGATGTTTCCAGACTTAACGCCTCTAGACTATTTTTTATGGGTAACATTAAAAAATCGAGTATAAAAGACACCTACGAGAAATTTGGAGCTTTTAAAGCAAAAGATTCAACATGTGTCTGAGAATCTTTCAAGAGAAACGTTGTTTAAAGCCACAAGGGAAGTTAGGAAAAGATTGGATAAATGTTTAATAGTAGGAGGCACGCATATCGGAATTTTTTTAAAGTAATAATCATAATTTTATATTTCGTTTTGTGTTTTGTTATTAGTTATTGTGATATTTATTAGTTACAATTAACATTGTTTCATATTTTCTATATTTGGTTATCCTATTTAACCGTCATTATGTATGTGTATTGTTCTATTTTTCTTCGTGGAGTGATCATTTTTATGAAGAATATAGCAACTGATATGTAAACAAATTTGTGACAGGAGTTACAGCGATTGTTTTCCACAGTAATGTTGATTAAGTCATGACTAGTTCTAATACAATAAGATACATTTTTGTATAATGTTTGTTATTGTAACCTTTTAAGGAGAAGAGATAGAGAAAAAGTCTCTACACAAAAAATGTTCATCAAGAATAGATAATTTTAGTTATCATAAAAAATTGATATGTTCGTGGAAAAAAGTTGACGTAATTTTATTTATTTTGCAAATTTAAAAAGTTTTATTTCAAATGCAAGACGGACCTTAGCGAGCCTCATTCACGGCATTTAAACAGATTTTTACTGTCGTTTTCCGTTTGTCTGTTATGGGCCCGAGACACGAACTTTGGAACACCTTTTACATGAGATAAAGACCACTACGGGGAATGAAACAAATGTTATAAGATTCTCACTTGATTCTTTGCCTTTTCAAAAAATTTTAATGTATTAGCAAGAACGCTACATTCAAATGGACTTTATTCACGTTTCTGTTAAGTAGTTAATGCTGATATAATAGAAATAATTAAAAGAATTTTCTTATAAACAGTAAGCTTACTGAGACGGAAATAATTAAAATTCTGTAATAATTGGTTGTGGAAACAAAACCGGGACAATTTCCCAATCCATAGTGAACAAAATTGAACACAAGTTTAGGGAAACCGTTTTTTTTAATTTTGTTCGATTTAGTTTTATAAAAAAATAAAAATAATAGTGTTCTGATTTTTTTAAATTTTAAGCCAAAAAAGTGCTTTTTGAAAAAGAGGGTTTTTTCTTCTTCGAAAAGTTATCACAAAAATCATCTTTCAATATGCATATTTATGTATTTATGAGACAGGTTCTAGAGTGGGATCTCTTCTATTCTATTTTTTTTTCGAGTTAAAAAAATTGTATTTTAATTTTTTTACACGACTATTTTCTAATATACAGGGTGTCCCGTTCATGTTTCATAAAAATGCAACTTCATTTTTCTCGAAAATGGTACATGCTACCGAATTTCGAAAAGTATACCTTTTTTGGATACCTATGCTTTAAGGTTTACAAAACCGTTTAGAAATGTAACAAATTTTGACTATTAACATTTTTTTTTTCGATTGTACCCCTCCAATTACTTGTATCGGCGACACTGCTTTTCAGAAAGAAACCGTTTGCACATTATTCTCAACACACAGTTGATGTTTACTCGAGAACAAATTTTGACATTTTTATATTCAGCCGATTTAAAGATAATTAAGGAAAACCATTTGGAAAGTAACAACTGAAACACACTGTATCTCGGAAACAGGGGGTTTAACAAAAAAACGTTATATGAACTATCCCCATTACTTTCCCATGACGAACTTTCACACATTTTTTTTTTAAACATGAACGGGACACCCTGAATGGGAAATTAAATAACGACATATTTAGCTTTACTAAATTATACGATGTGTTTTTCATATCTAAGACAATATTATTTTTATGCACATATTATTGTACCACTTGTTATTTTTTGCTTTATTATGTGACAATTTTCCTTGTATAAAACCATAAAAAATTAACTGGAAAAAAACACCTTCATATCTATCCCCAAATCAATCTGTCACTTCGTTTAATTGACTAAAAAAAACACAGCCATTTTCGTCGGTGCGACGAGGTAGTAAACAACTTCTATTTGAATATAGATCGAACTTCCCATTTATGATCGCCATATTGATGCCAACAAAGTCTATTGAATCTCATAAATGTTATACCCTTAGCTACGGAAAAGGGACATTGTTTGTTATTTTCCGGTATATGAAATAAAGTGGTTTGATTATGCTTTTTTGTTCTCCTTTTCATCGATAGAAGACAAACAAAGAGAAAAACATTACTAGGATAATGGGCGCTATACAATTGAACAATGTATTTTTTTATGTGCGTAGGCTATACAGAAAAAATCTAGTAACATCATTATAACTAAAATATTAATCTTTTAAGTTTGTATTCAATCAGTTTTTTAACTAAATCAATATCGTCAATCTCTCAAGCGCCAGTATCAGTTTCAACAATTTAATTAATATTAATTGATATTCCTTGTGCTATCTTTGCCTAAAAGTGACAAACAAATATTGTTTGTTGGTTCTTCACGGACAAATAATTAGATTTAGATGATAGATACTACTGAACTTTAACTACTATACAATTAAAAAAGAGGTAAAAAGAGGTTTGGAAGAATAAACTAAAGCAGAAGAAAGTATATTACCCTGTCATTTTATTTTATTTATTTTTTTTCATTTATGTTTCATGCATGAAGGCGAGCGTTATTAATCTTGGAGGTAAGTAATTATCACTGGCGCATTCGCCATTTTATAAAAATCGATTTAAATTGCAGGTTAAGAAATTTAAAAAGTACTAAATACTTCTATATATCACCATTTTACACACAGTTTTTAATAATTATGACCTATTCTAAGTCAGTACAGCCCTTTCTGATTTTAGGAAGTTTTGATAGTAACATCTTGTTCCTTTTTTTTTTTTCAAGGAGCTAAATGGTTCTTAGCAACATAATAAATTAATGCCATTCGACGGATTTTCAAAAGGCATTCGATGAATTGAATTACATTGGTAAAGAAATTATGTCTATTTGAAGTAATGACGGTTTTATTAAAACTGCTTATTTGTTATTTCCTAAATTCTTAGTGAAATATAATGGTATCATTTCAAATGAATATAAATATTAGTCAGGTGATCTCTAATGTTTCAACTAAAGACCGCTAATGCTTCTTCATTTTATTAATGATCTACTAGCTTTGCAGATGACTAGCTTGAAAATTAAAACGTGTTAACTAAAGCAAAACGTGTTAATAGAAGCTTGTAGTTATATCCACATTCAGGATATGTACCGTCTAACTGAAAAGCTACGAATTTTTAAAAATTTTTTTTTGCACGGAGTCGATTATCTGAACATAATACAACGTAATCTAAATCATTGAACAGTATTCAAGTTTACAGCGCTTGAAATAATTTAAACTTTCAGTCTGTGTCAAAACATCTAAATCACAGTTAAATTGAACGGAATTCGTTTTGTGCGTAAATGATGCAACATTGTATTTAGATATATTTAAACATAAATTTTCAGTACACAGATTAAGACCCTGGGGTACACCAAAGATAACGACTATAACAGAAGGCAACGACTACCTATATTTATATCCACGGTAAGTAATTCGGCGACTCGACAAATATGATTTAATAGTTATTTACACCATAAAAGAGGTAAGTATTATTTACCAGTCGAGGACGTTTTGCGCCCGAGCGGAGCGAGGATTGGCAATACAATCCGAGACTGGTAAATTATACTTAACTGCTGCGTTGTGTATAACAATTTATCTGCTTCCACAGTTCTTTATGATCCATAAAATTATGGTCCATAAAATAAAGATTAGGTTTTATTTTTTGACATTTCTTAATCAATTCATTTTGACATTATTCGAAATCTTGAAAAGTCGCCTTGATTTCGTTTCTAAGGTGTTTATAAACAAAGATACATAAAAGTTGCAATTTTGCTGATTTTGAATTATTATTTCTTAATGAGTGATTTTCAAATAGAAAGTGCAGCAAATGCTGCCTGCGAATTTTTATTGCCCGAGAAGTTGAAAGTGCGCTACGGACGAGCATATAAAAATTTCAAAGAGTGATGCCAGAACAAAAATATTGGTGTTTCTGAAATGTCATTGCTAGCATATTTCATGGAGAAATCAAGAACTTTAGAGTCACCGGCGTGTTTGTGGAGTGAATAGTCAATGATTATCTCAACTATTTTCATAGAGAAGAACGTGGATATATCAAAATACCCCAAGCTGAGAGCATTTTCGAAACGTAAGAATGACGACGGCTATACACCTAAAAAGTCAAATGCTTTTACAAGAGTTAACGGTTTTCTCGTTTAGGCACCCGATAATACATATTTACTAATGAAGGTAGTAACGGTCTTAGGCATTGAAGGAGCATGTTGTGCTGATGGGTTATGCAAACTTACTTTGGACAACGTCATAATTTAAAAAATTTCGATGACATTGTAGTTACAATTCCAGATTCTAAAAATGATGTCACGTACGTTTACAATTACTTCTCGTCTGGGTTCTGTTTCTCACCTAGAAATTCTCAAGAAATATATCAAAATTAGATTGGAAATTAAAACTGAAATTTCACTCTTTTTCTGAGCTATCAAGCAGTTAGATTTTACAGCCAACCAATCGGCAAGAATACCCTTTCTATGATTCCTAATAAGACTGCACAGTTTTTGAAACTAGAACATCCTGAAACATATATAGCCCATTGATTCCGAAGAACATCGGCAACGTTACCGGAGTTGATGTATTAGCAATCAAGAGACACGGTGGGTGGAAATCAACCACAATTGCAGAAAGTTATGTCGCTGACAGTTTAAGTAACAGAAATGAATGAGATAGCCAATAGGATTCTTTACAATGACACTTCAACTTCAGATTCTAGTAGTACATCGCATCATACTGTTTTAATGGATCAGTCAGATAATATTGAGCCTCCGGTGACTGAAATGGAGCGGTCAAATCATTTTGAGAAAAATGTGACAATTAGTAAACGCGAGGGGAATAATTATCCAAATTTTGTAAATGTTACTAAATGTAATAACTGTACAATTACTATACATATTTATTCATAATAATTAATAAATTGTAATGTTCATCAAATATTTCTATTTATTTGTTCATAAAATATGCATTTATAACTCGAAATCGCTTTTTCCCCTAGGGAAACTTCCACTTCTACGGTAAAATCCACTTACCTCCTTAAAAACAATGTATTAATAGTCTATTTATTATAGTGGAAGCAGATAAAAAGCTTTAACAAATTGTCACAAAATTCATGCGTCTCAAGTTTATGTAAAATTTAGTGCACTTGTAGGTATCAGTAAGTTATTAGAATCAGTAATATTGGAACGATTTATGGTCATGAGTTGTTTTTAAGTTTTTATGTTGTCTGAATAACCGTTCTGTTTGTTGCATTTCCTGTTCAAGTTCATATCTGTACCACTTACGATATTTATACTTTCTTAATATAGTGAATCTCCCACGATAATAAAATTATTATAGTTACAAGCAAATTGTTCAAATTGGTCACAATGTATTTACTACATACGGTGTATAATGTGGAATATACTCGTATAACACAAATATAAGGAAGCAGTATCAGTTGTAGTAAAATCTTGTCTAAACGCAGAGGGATCGACGGCACTAGTAGAGATTTAAGTTTTGCTAGGAATAATACGCCACCACCAATCCAGTTGCTTCAAAATTCCTATCACGTCTAACGACAGTAAAGTTGTCCGGGAGTTCGGATGTAGATAAACTAACAAAGAGCCAAGTTTTAGATAAGTAGACAAAATCGGATAAAGTACCACTGACGCTAGGGAAGAACTGAGGAAGTTTGGTGTTTGGGTCACGCACTTTTTGATATTGAAAAGTTATTTATAACGCTGTCACAATATTATGAAGAAAATCAACTTTTCAACTGTTTTTTTTTTTCTATTACCCTAGCGCTGTCTTAATTTCACTTTTAATTTTTATAAATAGTATTATAACCGTTTGGGCCAGAACAGAACGAAAAAATTTGACGTAGCTGATTATTAACGGATTTGGCTGACTTAAATTTATGACAAAAGACTAACTTCGTCTTTCCGTGGTTGACTCGAAACTCATTTGGAAGTACCAAACTTGGATGGATTTGTGCAAGTAAGTTAGAACTCGGCTTTTTCATTGTAAGATCTAGAAACCGTGTCTAGACTAGACTTTCTAGATTGCCATTCCCCAAGTTTCTGCATACATTCCTGGAGTTGAGTTTGAGATTATAATTCTGCGATTTGATTTTAGCTCACGTAGTTCATTTGGAAATTTAAGATCTTGTCCTAATGGACAGCAGTTGAAGCAAATCCAATTTGAGCCCTTTTATTTTCGTTAATTTTTTTGACTTCAGAAGGACTGAGGTCAACGCGGGCACCTGAATTTGGAAGGAATACGTTGTACAGCATACTTGTTGTAGTAACATTTACATTTGAATGTAGGAGTTAAAATTAACAATAATAAAAATCACTGGAAGTTTGTTGAACTTTTCTAAATATATTTTGCAAAATACATTCTGATTAAATGTTTATATATTATTTTTTTTCCTGAAAGTTGATTTTAAATTCCGATACAATACACACAGCAAATTGTAAAAGTTTTGCCGCATGACTTAAATTTGTTGGCTTTGCTTCAATTTGGTGTCTCTTCTAGAAATACCATATCCTTAGTTCATATACCTGCTAGCAGAATATATTATCCCCATCCTGTTGTGATATTTCATCTGATAAACCGGGTTTCGGTTGATAATGATGTCGACATTTTACATAAGTATTCGACATTTTCATATAATATATATGGATATTTTCTCTATTAACTGATTGATGATACTGATATCTGAGTTTGCCTATTCCACAAAAACCATTGCTAAATTCAGGGGAACAACAAACATACAAAAAGAACTAAAAATTACCCGTTTTTCGACATATTTTCCCTGTAACATTGAAAGTAAACCCTAAATAATAAAGGAGGTCATTCTTTATTTTTTGTTTACTTGACAGTTTTCTAAAAAGTTGCAACAACTGCGAACCAAAAAAGTTGGATTTTGCATTAACAATAGGCGAAAATAGTAGAAAATCATATGTATTTTTTAAAACAAAACGCAAGGGGTTACAACGTAGTTTTTATATGTGCAAGATTTTGTCTATTGCATAGAAAATTGTTTGGGCAATAAATAATTGTTTATAGAGTAAAATGTTGAAAAATTAAAAATTATAAAAAATTAAAATTATTATTATTATTGATCATTGTTCTAAACCTCAATTTAAACCCACGGTACGCGATAAACTTTTTGAAATTTTCTTAAATTAATAGTCCAATTAAATGAGCCTTTAAATCGCAATTTTAGTCAACTTGACTGAACTTTTGATATAAGTTAGTTTGAGATATATAATAATAACAAATGACAGTATTTTTTTTTCAACACCCGGTCAGGGGTGAAAAAAGATAAAATAAAGGGCTTTTTCAGTATAACTCAAAAGGGGTAAGAGATAGAAAAAAGAGTTTCTTATAAAAATTGTAGAGCAAAAAATTAAACATTTAAATGGTCTATTGACTTTTTCTGGTACTATTAAAATTAACAGCGTTAGGGACACTAGAAGTTAAGGGATGATTTCAGAAATTTAAAAAAATCATAACAAGCAGAAAAATTAATGAATTTTATAATTTTTTTTTTCAATCTACTCTAAAATATGCAAACTACCTTTTCAGCGAAATAGATACATTTTTTAATTTTTAATGAAAAAGTTATAACAATTTCACAAAACGAACGTAATTTTTTTATTTTTATCTTTATCGTAAAACAAAATTTCGAAAGCAACTTTTCACTATTTTAAATAATCAACCGAATGACAGAAAAAAATTGTTTTAGTGTTAAATGTTAAAAAGTAACGATTAAAAAATTGAAATTGTTATTACTTTTTTATGAAACATTAAAAAATATATATTTTTCTGAAAAGCTTATATTTTTTAGAGTAGTGTGGGTACACATGTTGCAAGTGACCCATTTTTAAGCATTACGTCAAGAGTGCCAGCAGGACGCCAACGGACGTACCAGCGTTCCAAGGGTCTACTGGCGCCGGGCGACCAGATGCCTACCCATATACCTACGACCGACTCCACACACAGACTCTCCAACACTCACCTCGTAAACACGTCTTTTTCTATACAACTTAGTTTTCAATAAAACTTTATTATTACCTTTGAGAGAGCGTTTTATTCTTGCTGTACAGCGAAAGCAACCCTCAGTAGATTGAAAAATATATATAAAATTAATTCATTTTTCTGCTTGTTATCATTTTTTAAATTTCTGTATTCATCCCTTAACTTCTAGCCACCCTAACTCTGTTAATTTTAATAGTACAAGAAAAAGTCCTTGGACCATTTTTATATAGAATTTTATGCTCTACAACTTTTATAAGAAACTTTTTTTTCTAGCTCTTACCCCTTTTGAATAAAGCCCTTTATTTTATCTTTTTTCGCCCCTGGCCGGGGGTTAAAAAAAAATTACTCTCATTTGTTATTATTATATACCTCAAACTAACTTATATCAATAATTTAGGCAAATTGACCAAATTGTGATTTAAAGGCTCAGTTAATTGGACTATAACAGTCCTGTCAATCGAAAACCACGCTAACGATCGTTGCAAAATTTTTAGGGTAGAATTGACATATGTTTTATTATTTGTTCATAAAGTTTCATCANTGAAAAATTAAAAATATATATATTTTTCTGAAAAGCTTATATTTTTTAGAGTAGTGTAGTTACGTCAAGAGTGCCAGCAGAACGCCAACGGACGTACCAGCGTTCCAAGGGTCTACTGGCGCCGGGCGACCAAATGCCTACCCATATAGGTACCTACGACCGACTCCACACACAGACTCTCCAACGAACACTCACCTCGTCAACACGTCTTTTTCTAGACAACTTAGTTTTCAATAAAACACTTTATTATTACCGTTGAGAGAGCGTTTTATTCTTGCTGTACAGCGAAAGCAACCCTCAGTAGATTGAAAAAAATATATATATAAAATTAATTAATTTTTCTGCTTGTTATGATTTTTTAAATTTCTGTATTCATCCCTTAACTTCTAGCCACCCTAACTCTGTTAATTTTAATACTACAAGAAAAAGTCCTTGGACAATTTTTATATAGAATTTTATGCTCTACAACTTTTATAAGAAACTTTTTTTTCTAGTTCTTACCCCTTTTGAATAAAGCCCTTTATTTTATCTTTTTTCACCCCTGGCCGGGGGTTAAAAAAAATTACTGTCATTTGTTATTATTATACACCTCAAACTAACTTATATCAATAATTCAGGCAAATTGACCAAATTGTGATTTAAAGGCTCAGTTAATAGGACTATAACAGTCCTGTCAATCGAAAACCACGCTAACGATCGTTGCAAAATTTTTAGGGTAGAATTGACATATGTTTTATTATTTGTTCATAAAGTTTCATCAATATTTATAAATATTTACTTATTTTAAAAGTTGCTCCAAAAATATATGTGATTTTCTACTATTTTGGACCATTGTTAATGCAAAATTCAACTTTGTTGATTTGCAGTTGTTGTAACTTTATAGAAAATCGTTAAATAAACAAAAAATAAAGAATGACTTTTTTTGATTTAGGGTTTACTTTCAATGTCAGAGGGAAAAATATGGTGAAAAACGGATAATTTTTCGTTCATTTTGTATGTTTATTCCCCTGAATGGTTATTTGGAATAGGCAAACTCGGATTCTTATTCTACATAATATTTGGGATTTTTCTGTACAACAAAATAGATTACTTCAAATACAAACGCCTCGAATGCTCTACCACCTGTACTAAATAGGATATACAAAATAAAATTCCATGATATAACTAAACTTATAACGTATGTTTTCAGATATTATAGTCACTAATATTGAACAACTCCTGTAATATTCAATGTTGTTTTTTGTTTTGCTGAGGTTTCTATATACAGATAAGGTGTTTGCAAACTCTGAAGAAAAAATACTGGGCCATTCTACTCATAAAATTGATTCCTATATGACACTTTTAAAAAATTTCAATATTAACTAATAGTAAGTAATTGGCTTTTATTGCCGTTTAAAGTATTACAAAATGCCTTACAGTTTAACATGCAGTTAGTTACCTAGCAAAGTGTTTTATTTTTCTTCAGCAAGAGGTAGATTTTGAATTTTTACTCAAATCATATATTTTATAATGACTTACAAACTGGAAGTGACATTTATAACAGAAATGAAGTTGAAGAATAACGAGAGCTGTTACAAAGAAGACAATTTTTATACATCACAAATTACGGTAATTCATATTCTCGAAGAAAGTTTTCTGCTGAGAAAAGCACTTGAATATTCCTATTTACGTTTACGGAATAATTTTATTCGTTCAATTCTCGGTTCATTTCCTTATATTCTTATGCCTAAGAAATAGGTACTTTCACACCAAAGTAAATTTAAACGCGAAAACTACGTTTTTTATAGTGATTATTTTTATTTCATTGAGAACTTAAAGTTGATTTATGTCAAGTTCTGAAAGGGGAAGTATTTTCAGTACGAAACCCCTTGCTGGTATTTTTTCTAATTTAGAATCAAAAGATAAATGTGCTGCAAACATTCCAGAAATTCCAGTACGAATTCCTTGAAACAGGTAGGGTTCTATTTGCAGGAAAAAAATTCTGGATTAGGTACGCAGTTTATTTTTTCTTATAGGGAGAGCAACTTTCTCTAAAATTCAGTTCAATATTGTCCCAAAATAAAGTGAAACTAAAATATTAATAAAATGGTGGTGGTGTGTGCTGCGCAGATAGCAGGGTATATAATAACTGGCTTTAATCAATTTACTTATTGACATATAAATGTAGGGTAAAACTTAACTTCCTTGTAATTTATTTCTCAAATAGACATAGTAGATACTTTTTTATGGGGGATAAATAGAACAGAAATAAAATCACCAGATACCATACTTTTTCTGTGTATATTTATCACATACATGCAGTGTTGATTTAGGAAATTGTCAGTGGTGAATTCATAAAAGAGATATATAACATTACTCTAATTTTTCTGAGGATTACATATCCTCTACATGTTTGATTTATGGTACACTGTTAAACTGACTTTGTCGCTGGTATTGTCGGTACATCGGCTTTCATCAAAGCGGTTATGCTTATAGCTTGAGTTAATAAATGTATCAAGTTAGAATGTATTAGTTAGTTAGTAGTTAGTTAGTGATCGTGTCAATTAAAATTACTACTGTTCCAATTAATTCAATGTTGTGAATATAAAGTAAACGTATCCCAAACACAGTAAAAATAACATGACGTAAATTCAAAGGTAAAGTGAAATTATTTTAGTGTTCAATTTTGAATTGATATAAGATTTTAACAAAATGAGCAAATACTGACTAAGGTACTTAATCTCCAAATTCATAATTTCCCCGGAAAAAGAGTCTACACCAACAACATGGCAACCTGCCCGGAAATTGTTAAACTATAATTAAAGTTGCTTAGATGTACGTGTTTTACTCATAAAAACAATAACCGGTATATAAAATTTCATTTAAACGATAACTAATATTACTAGCTACTGAAGCAGATAATTTAAATTGTTACATTTTAGTGGTAAACACTAATATACTTAATGAATAGCTACTTCGACGATTTTTTTTATATTGGTTAAATAAGTGAAAGACAATGACAGTAAATAAATAAAAAAAGCCTCTACGGATGAAGAGATAAGGACAAGATAAGGATAATATTTCAGCAAAGTTTGCCATTCTTATCCTGCGGACAACATAAATTTAATAAATCTTAGATTACTTAGGAGGGGTTAGTTGGGATTATCGAAAAAAAAAAGAAAACTTCAAGGCGGACATGTCACATAAACAAAATATATAACAACTATAAAAAAGTTTTCCCGACTGAACTTTTTAATAGTTTTGAGAAATGATCCTTGAGGCGTGCCGTGATGTCACTGAAAATTTAATATATTGATAGGGTTTCCCTTCTGTTTCAATAACCACAATTTCCGCAACAGTTGGTTTCGTTCTAAATTCCACATCCACAAATGTGCACCCAAACTCGGTTTTTTAAATTTAATCAGTAAACTTTATAAGTTTGGTTGGATAGACTTTATTTAATGGTACAATGATCTATCACTTTATGTACTTTCTGCTTACGTATTCAGTAGTGGCAAAGAAATATTTCTTAAACAATTCTAAACGAATTCATCAGCAACATATGATTTAAAACGTGTCTAATTAATCTCAAACAGCAAAGGTAACAAAACAGATTTATCTCTAAACTGGAGATCCTACACACCATAATATGGTAATTGAGTTTTATATAAATGTTGCAGGCTTACGAGTCACAGGGTGTTGGAATTTTAATTTGAAATTTCTCTATAATTTTGGAGTCTTCAACAGAGTCAACTCGAAAAGTTTGATGTTTTTTGTTATGAGAATAACGAATTTGATACTGAATTTACCTCTATATGTACAGCGCGTTAGTTACATCTGTTATTTCAGTAAATTACAACACATTTTTTGCGTCTAATGAACTACGGCTAACAAAAAAAATGTGTTGTGATTTACTGAAGTTACAGAGTGTAACTAACATCCAGTAGAGATAGCAGTAAATTCAGTGTCAAAATCGTAATTCTCATACCGAATAACTACCAATTTTTGAGTTGATTCTGTTAAAAATTAAAAAATTAAAATTCCAACTTTGTACACCCTGTATCTCGTAAACTTCCAACGTTCGTATAAGGCATGTTAAGGTCAATCATCATATTTTAGTGTGCAGTATCTCCAGTTTAGAGATTGCCCATTCTTATTAAATCACTCTGTATATTATATCTATACAATTTAACATAATCGAACTTTGTGAATCTATTAGTTCATGTTGAAAAGGAAATATATATTTGTGAAGTGCTCTAGCTTAATCCCTATTATTCCAAAGTCTAAAATATAAAAGATAGGTAGGGAATTTTTTCCACAAATAAGATCTACTTCTTATTTGTGGAAGGGCGGAATGGGCGGTGACTATTAGATGCCTTCATTATAGCCATCTTTCTCTATCGCACAGATTTCTATGACTTACTTGATCGCTCTCACGCTCCGACCCTGTATATTGACTTTCTTCATATTTGTAGGAAAATTTGAAAAAAATATAGTATTGATGCTGGTCTGAGACGAACCGTACGTACTTCGCAATTAGAGGAAAATATTTTAATTGCTGTAGAAGACAATCCATTAACGAGCTCTCGAAAATTATCAGCACAGTTTAATACATCGAAAACAATAGTACATGTTCTTCAAAAGCAGCTGTTATATCCATACCATTGGCAAAAATACATGACATAACTGATTCCTGAAGATTTTCCTCGTAGAATGCAGTTTGCAAACTGGCTATTGGATCAGCAACGAAATAATGTAAACTTCATTAGCACTATTTTTTTCGCGGATGAAGCAAGGTTTATCAAAAATTGTATCACCAATTTACGCAACACACATGGATGGGCTGATGAAAATCCTCATACCACTATTGTTTCGCATCATCAACATCATTTCCAATCAATATCTGGGCAGGAATTATTGGCAATTTTTTTATTGTATTGGCGGAACGATTGAATGGACTACTTTATTTGGATTTCCTTCAGAACGTTTTTCAAGATTTAATAGAACACACCAACTGAAAACCGCCGAAACATGTATTTCATACACGATGGGGCACCACCTCATTTCAGCGTTGGTGTGCGGGATCACCTGAATAACGTCTATCCAAACCGTTGAATAGGTAAAGGAGGACCTATTACCTGGCCACCTCGATCTTCCGACCTAACGCCTCTGGATTTTTTATCTGTGGGGACGTCTCAAACAATTAGTGTATTCCACTCCAGTCGACACTAGGGAGGAACTTCTACAGAGAATCACGTTTCATTGTGATGTGATAAGGAACAATGCTGGGTTATTGTGGCGGGTACAGCAGTCCTCAATTCGTCGTGCCCGCGAGTGTATCAGACCTCACGGAGCCCATGTTCAACCATCTTATGAAGTTTTTCAATAATTTCGTTAAGGTGCCTCCTGGGACGCCACTGCGTTTTTTACATTTTGTATTTTTTTCCGATTAAACATCTTAAAATTAAACTTTCCTGTTGTGGAATGACTTTCGTATCGCACTTTGTTGCCGAGAAAAAAATAGAAATCATGGCCCTTTTTATTAAAAATAAAACATGAATTCGTTTATTATTCTTTTTCTAGTAAACGGTTCATTTTATAACGAGAGTACCATTTTTCAGTCTATGGTTGAACCTACCCAGATTTATTATTTTTATGTCTTTATCATACAGGGTGTTAAAAATTTAGGCATTAAGTTGTAAAGCTTAGCTCGCCCATGGTAAAGTAAAAATAGCTAAATATGTTTCAAGGACACTATTTTAAGAGGTCACATAAAATTTGTATTAAATTATTATTATTAAATTACATTAAGTGCTTTAAAAGTTACTCAAAAAAGCCGATTTCAGCGGCTTCAAGGACACATATCTCCGTAGGGAGCGCCTGTACGAAAAAATATAAGAGCTTGTCATCTTATTTTTTCATGTTCTATCTGCAACCGAGAGATTTCCTACATTTTCCCGGACACCCTGTATAAAGTTATGTGTACAAAAATATTTACATGTATGTAACTACATATTTGCAACATTTCGTCGGGGATAAATAAAAGGTTGTACATTCTGTGGGGACCTAATTTTCCGAACAAAGTCTAAAACTCTGCTAACCAATATTTTTCATATGTATCTCACATTTAGAAAAGTTATTACTAGCGATACTAAATTACATACGTCTAAAACCCTCACATTCACACATGACATACAACGCTTCTTCTTGAATTTTCTGCTAACATTGTAGAGAACTTATGATCCCTGTGACTCTGATCTTACTCTACTAATCATTTCTTTGTTCTCTTTCGTGTAGACCATAGATCCATCTCCTGGTATGTCTCAGTATTTACAATGTTTTATAAACCATTGATTGTGAGAAAATTTAATGTACATAAGGAATTACAAAGTTGTGTCGCAGAAATACCCAACATAATAAAAAATGTAATAAATAAAATATTCATTCAAAAACAGGTAATAAGGAGATGAACGTCCATGAACGTCCAATGAACAAGATTATATAAAAATTAATTGCAAGCGAAGCTAGGGTAAGAATATTAAAACATGTATTTACAGTAAACACCAACAATACAAATAAGGTACGACTATACAGGGTGTCCCTGAAAAGGCTGGACAACGCTTGTCCACAGGTTCCTTGGATGAAAATAAGACTATTTAGCCTAACTTACCTATATACAAAAGTGCACGCCTACTGAGATATAGCCTTCTAAATATAGAATAGATAACCTATTTTTTTCAAATAATTTGAAAAATATTTTTCTTAGAAACTTCAAATTTGGTACACTTATTTTTTTATATAAGGGCAAGGTAAATATAGAATTTGGAGAGAACACATATACAGGATGTTCTATTTCTAGTGCCTGTGGGCCACTGGCTATCCCGTAACTTTTTTGTGTGTATGCCAATGACGACAGAATTTTTAAAATATTTTAAAAAATAAGCACTATTTTAGAAGATTTTTTTGCTCTTACAAAATATAGGCAAAAATTTCGATTTATAAAAAATAATTTATAACTGCAGCCTCAAAGCAGGGAATAATAATGAAAAAACGTCACATTAAAAAAAATAATTTCACATTTTTGGTATTAGTATTATCAATCAATAAAATAAAAATCAACACTACTATTTTAAATAAACAATATCAACGAATAATGAGAAAGTCAACATTAACATTTTAAATAAACTGATATTTGTAATCACATTAAAATAATATTACAGTAAATGCTCAAAGTTATTTTCTTGTTCTTATAAGCAAACATTAGTTCTTCGAAAATTAGGAATTATCAAATAATTGCGCATTACCTCTCGTAACATTAATTTCATGTTGTATTCTTTCCCATATTCGTTTTCTGTATTTACTGAAAAGTTATTTTAATCTGTGGTTCTCAACGCTGCCCAAATGAAATAATTACATGGGTTTAGGTCCGGGGATCGAGGTGGACATTTTAAAGAGCATTATTTCCTCTACCTATCAACCTGTTAGATCTTTAATAACCTGTAATACCTACCTGTACCCTGTAATACCTGTAACCTGTAATAACTGGTCTTTTAATACTCTATTAAAGGAACTTTGAAAGCCAACCTCTACCGCTAAACGCCTTTTATTTACTTGGGGAATTTCTTCGCCCTTTCCAAAATTTGTTCCTCCAGCTGAATAATTCCGGCCGTACATTATCCGCGATTTAATGTTACAGGTAAAAAACGTCCTGTTTCCAGAAGGTGTCTCTCCGCATTAGCAAATATTTTGTGATTTGGAGTTCTTCGATTAGGAAATCTTTCAGCATATGTTCGAACAGTAGCACAACAATTTCCTTCACAATAACCCAAAACTACTAACATATTCAGCAAAAGTATAAACTGCAATAAAAAACAAAGTAAGCTAAAATTAAATCACAGCTAGCTTGACACAGAACATTTTAATTATTGTTATGAATTTGTTTCTCTGTTATATGGCACCTCGTACTAAAATGTTCTATTTATCTTAAACTGATTTTATATTAATTAATGTGTAAAAAATGCCAATTTTACTCGAAATCCATAAACGATATCAAAATTTTGTAAGAGGCAAAAAATCTTCTAAAATAGTGCTTATTTTTAAAAATATAAATTCTGTCGTCATTGGCGTACATACAAAAAA
>NW_019416350.1:163747-178353 GCF_000390285.2 Anoplophora glabripennis | reverse complement strand
GGTTCTATTTGCAGGAAAAAAATTCTGGATTAGGTACGCAGTTTATTTTTTCTTATAGGGAGAGCAACTTTCTCTAAAATTCAGTTCAATATTGTCCTAAAATAAAGTGAAACTAAAATATTAATAAAATACAGGTGGTGTGTGCTGCGCAGATAGCAGGGTATATAATAACTGGCTTTAATCAATTTACTTATTGACATATAAATGTAGGGTAAAACTTAACTTCCTTGTAATTTATTTCTCAAATAGACATAGTAGATACTTTTTTATGGGGGATAAATAGAACAGAAATAAAATCACCAGATACCATACTTTTTCTGTGTATATTTATCACATACATGCAGTGTTGATTTAGGAAATTGTCAGTGGTGAATTCATAAAAGAGATATATAACATTACTCTAATTTTTCTGAGGATTACATATCCTCTACATGTTTGATTTATGGTACACTGTTAAACTGACTTTGTCGCTGGTATTGTCGGTACATCGGCTTTCATCAAAGCGGTTATGCTTATAGCTTGAGTTAATAAATGTATCAAGTTAGAATGTATTAGTTAGTTAGTAGTTAGTTAGTGATCGTGTCAATTATTATTACTACTGTTCCAATTAATTCAATGTTGTGAATATAAAGTAAACGTATCCCAAACACAGTAAAAATAACATGACGTAAATTCAAAGGTAAAGTGAAATTATTTTAGTGTTCAATTTTGAATTGATATAAGATTTTAACAAAATGAGCAAATACTGGCTAAGGTACTTAATCTCCAAATTCATAATTTCCCCGGAAAAAGAGTCTACACCAACAACATGGCAACCTGCCCGGAAATTGTTAAACTATAATTAAAGTTGCTTAGATGTACGTGTTTTACTCATAAAAACAATAACCGGTATATAAAATTTCATTTAAACGATAACTAATAGACGATTTTTTTTATATTGGTTAAATAAGTGAAAGACAATGACAGTAAATAAATAAAAAAAGCCTCTACGGATGAAGAGATAAGGACATGATAAGGATAATATTTCAGCAAAGTTTGCCATTCTTATCCTGCGGACAACATAAATTTAATAAATCTTAGATTACTTAGGAGGGGTTAGTTGGGATTATCGAAAAAAAAAAGAAAACTTCAAGGCGGACATGTCACATAAACAAAATATATAACAACTATAAAAAAGTTTTCCCGACTGAACTTTTTAATAGTTTTGAGAAATGATCCTTGAGGCGTGCCGTGATGTCACTGAAAATTTAATATATTGATAGGGTTTCCCTTCTGTTTCAATAACCACAATTTCCGCAACAGTTGGTTTCGTTCTAAATTCCACATCCACAAATGTGCACCCAAACTCGGTTTTTTAAATTTAATCAGTAAACTTTATAAGTTTGGTTGGATAGACTTTATTTAATGGTACAATGATCTATCACTTTATGTACTTTCTGCTTACGTATTCAGTAGTGGCAAAGAAATATTTCTTAAACAATTCTAAACGAATTCATCAGCAACATATGATTTAAAACGTGTCTAATTAATCTCAAACAGCAAAGGTAACAAAACAGATTTATCTCTAAACTGGAGATCCTACACACCATAATATGGTAATTGAGTTTTATATAAATGTTGCAGGCTTACGAGTCACAGGGTGTTGGAATTTTAATTTGAAATTTCTCTATAATTTTGGAGTCTTCAACAGAGTCAACTCGAAAAGTTTGATGTTTTTTGTTATGAGAATAACGAATTTGATACTGAATTTACATCTATATGTACAGCGCGTTAGTTACAACTGTTATTTCAGTAAATTACAACACATTTTTAGTGTCTAATGAACTACGGCTAACAAAAAAAAATGTGTTGTGATTTACTGAAGTCACAGGGTGTAACTAACTTCCAGTAGAGATAGCAGTAAAATCAGTGTCAAAATCGTAATTCTCATACCGAATAACTACCAATTTTTGAGTTGATTCTGTTAAAAATTAAAAAAATAAAATTCCAACTTTGTACACCCTGTATCTCGTAAACCTCCAACATTTGTATAAGGCATGTTAAGGTCAATCATCATATTTTAGTGTGCAGTATCTCCAGTTTAGAGATTGCCTATTCTTAATAAATCACTCTGTATCTATGTAATTTAACATAATCGAACTTTGTTAACCTATTAGTTCATGTTGAAAAGGAAATATATATTTGTGAAGTGCTCTAGCTTAATCCCTATTATTCCAAAGTCTAAAATATAAAAGATAGGTAGGGAATTTTTTCCACAAATAAGATCTACTTCTTATTTGTGGAAGGGCGGAATGGGCGGTGACTATTAGATGCCTTCATTATAGCCATCTTTCTCTATCACACAGATTTCTATGACTTACTTGATCGCTCTCACGCTCCGACCCTGTATATTGACTTTCTTCATATTTGTAGGAAAATTTGAAAAAAATATAGTATTGATGCTGGTCTGAGACGAACCGTACGTACTTCGCAATTAGAGGAAAATATTTTAATTGCTGTAGAAGACAATCCATTAACGAGCTCTCGAAAATTATCAGCACAGTTTAATACATCGAAAACAATAGTACATGTTCTTCAAAAGCAGCTGTTATATCCATACCATTGGCAAAAATACATGACATAACTGATTCCTGAAGATTTTCCTCGTAGAATGCAGTTTGCAAACTGGCTATTGGATCAGCAACGAAATAATGTAAACTTCATTAGCACTATTTTTTTCGCGGATGAAGCAAGGTTTATCAAAAATTGTATCACCAATTTACGCAACACACATGGATGGGCTGATGAAAATCCTCATACCACTATTGTTTCGCATCATCAACATCATTTCCAATCAATATCTGGGCAGGAATTATTGGCAATTTTTTTATTGTATTGGCGGAACGATTGAATGGACTACTTTATTTGGATTTCCTTCAGAACGTTTTTCAAGATTTAATAGAACACACCAACTGAAAACCGCCGAAACATGTATTTCATACACGATGGGGCACCACCTCATTTCAGCGTTGGTGTGCGGGATCACCTGAATAACGTCTATCCAAACCGTTGAATAGGTAAAGGAGGACCTATTACCTGGCCACCTCGATCTTCCGACCTAACGCCTCTGGATTTTTTATCTGTGGGGACGTCTCAAACAATTAGTGTATTCCACTCCAGTCGACACTAGGGAGGAACTTCTACAGAGAATCACGTTTCATTGTGATGTGATAAGGAACAATGCTGGGTTATTGTGGCGGGTACAGCAGTCCTCAATTCGTCGTGCCCGCGAGTGTATCAGACCTCACGGAGCCCATGTTCAACCATCTTATGAAGTTTTTCAATAATTTCGTTAAGGTGCCTCCTGGGACGCCACTGCGTTTTTTACATTTTGTATTTTTTTCCGATTAAACATCTTAAAATTAAACTTTCCTGTTGTGGAATGACTTTCGTATCGCACTTTGTTGCCGAGAAAAAAATAGAAATCATGGCCCTTTTTATTAAAAATAAAACATGAATTCGTTTATTATTCTTTTTCTAGTAAACGGTTCATTTTATAACGAGAGTACCATTTTTCAGTCTATGGTTGAACCTACCCAGATTTATTATTTTTATGTCTTTATCATACAGGGTGTTAAAAATTTAGGCATTAAGTTGTAAAGCTTAGCTCGCCCATGGTAAAGTAAAAATAGCTAAATATGTTTCAAGGACACTATTTTAAGAGGTCACATAAAATTTGTATTAAATTATTATTATTAAATTACATTAAGTGCTTTAAAAGTTACTCAAAAAAGCCGATTTCAGCGGCTTCAAGGACACATATCTCCGTAGGGAGCGCCTGTACGAAAAAATATAAGAGCTTGTCATCTTATTTTTTCATGTTCTATCTGCAACCGAGAGATTTCCTACATTTTCCCGGACACCCTGTATAAAGTTATGTGTACAAAAATATTTACATGTATGTAACTACATATTTGCAACATTTCGTCGGGGATAAATAAAAGGTTGTACATTCTGTGGGGACCTAATTTTCCGAACAAAGTCTAAAACTCTGCTAACCAATATTTTTCATATGTATCTCACATTTAGAAAAGTTATTACTAGCGATACTAAATTACATACGTCTAAAACCCTCACATTCACACATGACATACAACGCTTCTTCTTGAATTTTCTGCTAACATTGTAGAGAACTTATGATCCCTGTGACTCTGATCTTACTCTACTAATCATTTCTTTGTTCTCTTTCGTGTAGACCATAGATCCATCTCCTGGTATGTCTCAGTATTTACAATGTTTTATAAACCATTGATTGTGAGAAAATTTAATGTACATAAGGAATTACAAAGTTGTGTCGCAGAAATACCCAACATAATAAAAAATGTAATAAATAAAATATTCATTCAAAAACAGGTAATAAGGAGATGAACGTCCATGAACGTCCAATGAACAAGATTATATAAAAATTAATTGCAAGCGAAGCTATGGTAAGAATATTAAAACATGTATTTACAGTAAACACCAACAATACAAATAAGGTAAGAGGGCGTCCCTGAAAAGAATGGACAACGCTTGACCACAGGTTCCTTGGATGAAAATAAGACTATTTAGCCTAACTTACCTATATACAAAAGTGCACGCCTACTGAGATATAGCCTTCTAAATATAGAATAGGTAACCTATTTTTTTCAAATAATTTGAAAAATATTTTTCTTAGAAACTTCTAATTTGGTACACTTATTTTTTTATATAAGGGCAAGGTAAATATAGAATTTGGAGAGAATACATATACAGGATGTTCTATTTCTAGTGCCTGTGCGCCACTGGCTATCCCGTAACTTTTTTGTGTGTATGCCAACTTTTTAAAATATTTTTAAGAATAAGCACTATTTTAGAAGATCTTTTTGCTCCTACAAAATTTCGATATCGTTTATGGATTTCAAGTGAACTTCACATTTTTTATACATTAAATATAGGCAAAAATTCCGATATATAAAAAATAATTTATATCTGCAGCCTCAAAGCAGGGAATAATAATAAAAAACGTCACATTAAAAAAAACTAACTACACATTTTTGATATTAGTATTATCAATCAATAAAATAAAAGTCAACACTAATATTTTAAATAAACAATATCAACTAATAATAATGTAAGAAAGTCAACATTAACATTTTAAATAAACTGATATTTGTAATCACATTAAAATAATATTACAGTAAATGCTCAAAGTTATTTTCTTGTTCTTAAAAGCAAACATTAGTTCTTCGAAAATTAGGAATTATCCAATAATTGCGCATTACCTCTCATAACATCAATTTCATGTTGTATTCTTTCCCATATTCGTTTTCTGTATTGACTGAAAAGTTATTTTAAACTGTGGTTCTCAACGCTCCCCAAATGAAATAATTACATGGGTTTAGGTCCGGGGATCGAGGTGGCCATTTTAATGGGGCATTATTTTCTCTATCTATCCACCTGTTAGACCTTTAATAACCTGTAATACCTACCTGTACCCTGTAGTACCTATAACCTGTAATAACTGGTCTTTTAATACTCTATTAAAGGAACTTTGAAAGCCAACCTCTACCGCTAAACGCCTTTTATTTACTTGAGGAATTTCTTCGACCCCTTCCAAAATTTGTTCCTCCAGCTGAATAATTCCGGCAGTACATTATCCGCGATTTAATATTACAGGTAAAAAACGTCCTGTTTCCCGAAGGTGTCTCTCCGCATTAGCAAATATTTTGTGATTTAGAGTTCTTCGATTAGGAAATCTTTCAGCATATGTTCGAACAGTAGCACAACAATTTCCTTCACAATAACCCAAAACTACTAACATATCAGTTTGTTCAGCAAAAGTATAAATTGCAATAAAAAACAAAGTAAGCTAAAATTAAATCACAGCTAGCTTGACACAGATCATTTTGAATATTGTTATGAATTTGTTTCTTTGTTATATGGCACCTCGTACTAGAATGTTCTATTTAAACTGATTTTATATTATTTAATGTGTAAAAAATGCCAATTTTACTCGAAATCCATAAACGATATCAAAATTTTGTAAGAGGCAAAATTTTCTAAAATAGTGCTTATTTTTAAAGATATAAATTGTGTCGTGTTCTATATTTAGAAGGTTATATCTCATTAGGCGTGCACTTTTGTATATAGGTAAGTTAGGCTAAATACTCTTGTTTTCATCCAAGGAATCTGTGGTCAAGTGTTGTCCATCCTTTTCAGGGACACCCTGTATAGTTTTTTATTTCCATTGTGTTTTCGTGAATGTCGGCCAAATTTTCTGGGGCGCAGAGAACAACAGGAGAATTATAATGCTATGCGGGTCTAGTAAACGACATAAATTTATGCCACTTGTTGCTCCCATAACCCAGGAAAGTTCCGCAAGGCCAACATAAATTTGTATTTAGCGGATAAAGTAAATAATGGAGCACATTGAAATGAATGGTAAGAATAATTTCGGTGCTTTAGCACTTTTTCTAGAAATTCCAAATAGAGATATTGCTGTGGCAAATAAAGAAATATAATAATAAAAGTTTATTATTATCAGTTTGTAACATACAAATGCATTTAAATATTATGTTATTGTATATATTATGTTTAAGACAACGATGTAACATTGTTAGTGTAAGTTCTGTGCATTACTAGGAGAGTCAATAGTGATTGTAGGTATATTAAATGACTGAGCAGGGACATTTTTATGTCTTTACAATAAAAAGAATGTGCATATTCCAGAAAACGTAGTATCCAATTCAATATTCCAATTTTGATATACTCACTTGTTTGGATATCTTCCAGATATAACATTTAAATAAATTACGTAAATAATTTTTTTTAAGTGACAATTTTCGTGACGTTTACTAAATACATCAAAATGATATACGCTGATGTAAATAAAACATATGTAAAACATTTACTCTTTTGTTTTTAATATAATAATAACTATGATATATATTTTAAAGGTGCTTTAAGTAGTTCTTAGATTTAAATTTACATTATTTCTCATAATAATATATAATAGTTTTGCTGAATTATTCTCACAATCGTATATATAGCCGGGTAAAAGTCATTGTCGAACACCTACATCAAGCGCTAATGTGCTAAATACATTTTACACAAGACGAAGTCTATGTTGCGATAAAACAAATTAAGCCAAATATGACAACCAGGCCTGCTTTAATACCGGCATTCTTATAAGGGACTGTACCTCTGCGTTTGCTGCCCCATTAACAACTATCTTTAATTTATTAATAAAAATTTCTTGTTGGAAATTATCTAGGGTGTGTCCAGTGCACAAGAAGGGCAGTAAAAATGAATTAATTACAGGCCAATTTCTATTATTTGCAATTTCTCCAAAATATTTGAGATTTTATTACTTGGCTTTTTATACAGATCCCTGTCTCTGTTGTTGTCGTGGGAGCAAACACGGTTTCCTTAAGGGCAGATCCACTGATACTAACCTTGTCCAAAAAAACTCAGTTTATTAGCAAAAAACTTGACAAGATGGAACAACTCGATGTTATCTATACCGACTTCACAAAAGCAAAAGCTTTAACAAACTCGACTAACCTCTTGCTGTACAAATTAGATAGGTTTGATGTGTCCGAATCACTTTTGCATCATATTTACAAAATAGGTATTAGTTTGTTCAGCATCGTGGTTTTAAATCGCACAAGTGCCATCAAATATCTGGCGGGCCTCAAGGATATATTCTCGAACCCTAACTCTTTGTTCTTTTTGTAAACGACATCATGGTTGGTCTACAAGTACACCATTTAATGTATGCAGATGACCGTAAATTATTTTGCGAAATAAACACCATTGCCGACTGCTATGTTACAGAATGCGCTTAATGTCATTAGTCTGTGCTATTTAAATAATAATTTACCGTTAAATCCATCCAAGTGTTATATCGTTACATTCACCAAAAAAAATCTGTACTATTTGATTAAAAATTAGATAATATAATATTATATAGACTGGATTACATAAAAGACCTTGGAGTTACATTTGACCATACATTATCTTTTACAAAACATATACAAGACATAATTGCGCCATCTGCTTTCAAGAATACAAAGGAATTCCAAAGGCTTTGTCAATATTTCTACACTACGATTGCTCTACACTACCCTTATTCGTTCTATATTAGAATATGCATCAATAGTCTGGAACCCAATTTATGCTAATCAAATTGCAACTTTAGGAAGATTGCAGCGTAGGTTTATGAAATCAGCTGTGCTTTGCTTATGTAGTCATATCTGTCTTTTAAGTTTGGTGCATTTTTATATTGTTCTTTATATTTGTTTTATTTGTAAGTCTGCAGTATTTTTATTTTTGTTTTTCTATTTTTTCATAGTTAATTTTTCTCTTTTATCTTTTTTTTATATTTTATTACTAGACTTACATATTCTGTCATTGGGTATTGCCAGTTGGATGTGTATTTTAAGTTATAAATAAAATAAATAAATAAATAATGTTGTATTGGTGTAAATTTTTTGTACACGAGAGAGCAACCAAAGCTTATAGTAATTTAATGCTATTTTAACGCATAATTTGTATTTTTTGTATTTTTAAGCATATTTCAATGATATCGCATTTCAAACTAAATAATTTTAGATAAATATATAATATAGAAAAGATATTCGTGGCTTTTGTATATATAATTAAAATCTTCTTATTAGTAGGATTAAAGCCTATTTTTAGATTAAACTCTTTTTTCTATGTATATTGTACAAAACCATACTTATCGTATCAACTTCGACGTCACCTGTTACGTGGGTGTTGTATAAAAATGAAAACGTAATATTGACAGTTGGTAGAAGGAAGCGCAAAAACGAACGCTTAGGTGGGGAATTCAGGAAGGAAGCCAAAATAGTTGAAGTGGGAACAGGGTGGAGATGGGAGTAAGACGATCGGCGGGCAGTCTCGCAAAATAGTGAAAAATCAAAGTGTTTAACCAGTATTAATTAGCAGGTAATATCCTCTAAGTACTTTGTTGTTAATTGTTCTATGTAATCTTATGATTGTGATGATTATAGATGTTTCATGATAAAAATTCTGTGTATGTTTAGCCTTCATTGTCTTACGCTCAGGGGCGTATATTTTTCTAATATAAAATTGTTACAATTATTATTATAGATTGCTCATTATTTATTACATGTTAAAATATGTATATTGTCGTGACTGCCCAGATATTGCAATAACGACCTCTTTGTTTCACATTTAACTTGTTTTATCATGATTAGGTTGTTCTTTGATTTCTTGTGCTCACTTTATGTCATACGTCTATACGAGCCTTGTTGAATTTACTAACATTTTCGCCCGTGCGGAACGAATCTGGATTAAGCTCGATTGCCTCCCGTATGGGACTCCAGTGTTATGAAGGATCTTCCGAAATCTCAACTATAGCTGGATTGCCTCCCGTATGGGACTCCAGTACCTTCCGGCTCTGCCGGCTAACTAACACCAAACCTCTTCAGTTTTACTTGGAAGTGTGTATGACTAATATGAGGTAACAGATGACATTTAGTGACACATTAAATGAGACAGGTCTTATTTATCATTAGCAAAGGTTCTTAATTTATGCCTTTGGTTAGCGGTTGTTTTGTATTTATATTTGGGTGGTAAGAGCAACGATCGTGGGTTTCTCTGCCATGCTCTTTCCCCACAGGAGCTCTAGGTGAGCCTGGCACTCTCATTTTATGTTAAATGGTTGTTAATGTTTTTGTTGTTCTTTCTATTTGTCACATGTTTAATTTGAAGACTGTTGTACGTAAATAATAAAGTTAGGTGTATTTACTCTGCTTTTGTTTTATAAAATTAAACCATACTTCCCCTCTTTAAAGTTGGTAGCCAGCGCCCTCCGGTCAATTAAAAATACCACGTAGGGATCCCTTATGACAATCACATATTTTTGGCCACAACTACGTTTATTTTTTTTTTCGATCGAGCCCGGGGTTAATATTACAATATTAGATGCTTTTTTATAACAGATCTATGATCTAAAAATAATCAAATTTCCTTTTTATATGATACTAAGCAGTTCTAGATGTCTAATAGATAAATGATGATGTAGAAAATAAATAATAAAGTTTAAATTCCATATTCAACAGTTGTAGCAAAACAAAGTTACTTTTTTAATTTATCCTTTACAAGTAAATGTAACACTCTAAGATGGCATTTTAGAGCTATAGGTATTTTGTTATTTTTCGCAAATACTACTCAGCTCATTTTAATGTAGTCTACTTTATGGCATCCTCTATGTAATCCCACAAAGTGATTTTCTCGACACTTTTCCTTGATGAATTCAGGATCCAATAGTTGTTGACTTAATAAATCATCAGATCCTTCCGCTTTCTGGAAAAACAAACGTACAATCTAGAACGATTGTTGTTGTCCCCAGTTTATATAGTATAGTATAATAAATAAAATAGTTTATTAACTAATTGTCACACAGTTTATTTGAGTTGAGATAAAATATTTTTATTTTCTAATTTATCTATTACTACACAAACTAGAAAATTCTGTTATTGTTATTTGTAAGTCCATTAACAGTTTAAAGTGAGAAAGGAGATAGTTAGTATTAATTTTCTAAACCGTTATGCAATAACTCTTTGGCATTCAAGGTAGTATCAAAAGAGTATCACTTTTTTGCACTAGTACGAATAAAGTTATAAGTAACATGACATCATATTAGTTGTTGAGCTTCCATGAAAGCAGCGGCACGTGAATCGACTAGATTTTGAAATCAAATTTGTTTTGATTTTCTAGCAGAACGTATTGCTCTACATTATTTTCATATCCTCGATTTCATTCGTCACCATATGAAGAAGCTCCGACAGAGCCTATATTAGAGGCATATAAAATAGACTTAACATTTGTTCCCTTGTAAGAATATTGGACATATTTAACTTATAAGCATCATAAACATTATTAGTTTGAAAAACTTGCATGTGGATTTGAACATTGCGTGAAAGCTCGATAAAATAGGAGAGGCTAATTTTCGCATAAGACATGATCACTTTTTCACTTACGTTTTTCGTTTTTTCTTCTTGGAACTAATTCATAAATGTTTTATGGGTTCTAGATATTTTATAGAATAGGTAGTAAATGTCCAAATTTTTTGATTAATGATATAAAAGGAAACAACTAATATGCAGATTTCAGCTAAGTCCAGAATTAAAATATACCCATTTAAATTAAATATAGGTTTAAATTTCGATGCTGATAGAACAGAACCGCTGGCACATTCAAACTTATCCATTAGTTACTGGAACTAAGTTATTAAAGGATAGGTATGGTACCTATATGTATAAATTTAATCTGGATAATTTCTAACTGAATTTGATGCAAGTTTAAAATAATACCAATGGCATAGTGTATAATTTTCAGTAGAGCGAATATATATTGTTGTTTTATTGATTGAAATGTTCTGTGAAATAATACAGTTTGTTTGTGTTGTTTCCATTTTAAGATTGCGATTTTATTTAAAGTGCATTTTCCTCTCATGCAAGTTTTCCCATAAAACAATCCATCAGTCAATAGTCTGCTACAGAAAACTGCGGAGCAAATTGAAGTTTCTTAAATTAATAGCACCATCTATCAACTTCGGAGGTAATGAACGTTACCTAATGACGCACATTCATCCACATTGACCTATATATTCTCAAAATGATAAACCCAGCCGCATAGTGCCCTGATTCAACTTTAACCATTGTCTCATTAGCAGCGCCAAAAAATATTTCTAAAAATATACGTTGAATCGACCCATTGCATTTACACAAAAGGTGTAAGTTTATATGGCCTTTATCTTACTGCAAATGAAATAAAATATACACATGAATGAATTATTTACGCTCTTAATGATGTAAAATGGTCCTAAGTAAATACTTTGCCTAAAGGGTCTGTAATTACTTCAGCTCTATCAGTATTTGTATAATTAAATATGCCTTGCACGTGTTTTACAAAAGGGACACAAGGAAACGTGTTTAATTCCATTAACTATGGAAATAAAAATGGCGACCGGTGCGTTGAGCACACAGAATGCTTAAAATGTTAAGCATTTTAATATAGATCTATAAAAGAGATAAGATGGGGGAACGTGAGAGGAACAACGATTTTTTTTTTGTAATTAAACAGTAATAACAAAAACACAGGAAAGCCGTTTTATCCCTAAATTTAAACTTAGCGCTGTGAATTACTTCCCAAGACCTTTGTTTCGTTTGTAACTACGTTCAAAAGAAATCAGTTTGTATTTTTTGCACACTTAGTAGTCGCAATTATTTGGACATGCACAAGTTGTACTTGTTGTACAGGGTGTTCTAGAATAACGTATACAACGGGAGACCACAGACTCGTATACTCAAAATAAGCAGATTTAGGTTAATTCACCTATATCCGAAATCGTTTCGTTTGGCCGCTAGATGGCCTCAACGTTAGTGAACAAATATTATTTCCATCACATTTCACTGTAAATGACCTGCAGTATCTGAACCAAAGATTCCCTCGTCGATGGATCAGTAGAGGGATAATGTTTCTGTTAACTGGCCTGTGCGTTCACCAGACTTAACACCTTGTGACTATTAGCTTTGGGGCACTCTGAAAACACAGTGCATGCTTCCACATCTAACAATGAAGAAGAGTTGTGGAGATATATCCATATCCAGAATACCATAAATGTTTAAAAAAAATAGCCATTAAGAACTGCAAAGGGTGTCAGCCAAATTTCTTCGCTTTCTTTGATTTTAATAAAATTGGGCACATTGTAACTAACTCTTAATTCGTCGTATTCATATCGAAAAATGAAGTAACATATGGTATGTCTTGTCGTAGTAAACACTCATTGAGAATTGGCAGGTACAACGACTTAAATCAGTGCCGACTAGCACTTTCTTAAGTACTGTAATATGGGTCGCAAGATAACGTAGACGTTTAAAAAATTTTTTGTACCGAACCGCTAATTTAATCANACGAACAACGATTTTTTTTTTGTAATTAAACAGTAATAACAAAAACACAGGAAAGCCGTTTTATCCCTAAATTTAAACTTAGCGCTGTGAATTACTTCCCAAGACCTTTGTTTCGTTTGTAACTACGTTCAAAATAAATCACTTTGTATTTTTTGCACACTTAGTAGTCGCAATTATTTGGACATGCACAAGTTGTACTTGTTGTACAGGGTGTTCCAGAATAACGTATACAACGGGAAACCACAGACTCGTATACTCAAAATAAGCAGATTTAGGCTAATTCGCCTATATCCGAAATCGTTCCGTTTGGCCGCTAGATGGCCTCACCGTTAGTGAAAAATTTTTGAATTTTGTAAGTAACTCGAACAAATATTATTTCCATCACATTTCACTGTAAATAACCTGCAGTATCTGAACCAAAGATTCCCTCGTCGATGGATCAGTAGAGGGATAATGTTTCTGTTAACTGGCCTGTGCGTTCACCAGACTTAACACCTTGTGACTATTAGCTTTGGGGCACTCTGAAAACACAGTGCATGCTTCCACATCTAACAATGAAGAAGAGTTGTGGAGATATATCCATATCCAGAATACCATAAATGTTTTAAAAAAATAGCCATTAAGAACTGCAAAGGGTGTCAGCCAAATTTCTTCCCTTTCTTTGATTTTAATAAAATTGGGCACATTGTAAATAACTCTTAATTCGTCGTATTCATATCGAAAAATGAAGTAACATATGGTATGTCTTGTCGTAGTAAACACTCATTGAGAATTGGCAGGTACAACGACTTAAATCAGTGCCGACTAGCACTTTCTTAAGTACTGTAATATGGGTCGCAAGATAACGTAGACGTTTAAAAAATTTTTTGTACCGAACCGCTAATTTAATCAAATTACTATAAGAGGCCTAAAAATTTCAAAATGGTATCACCTATCAAATAAAAAATAGTTGTCATTATTGTCCGAAAGTGGAAAAAGTTATGAACGGTTATTATTACCATTCATCAATTTTGTAGGAGTTGTAAATTAAAAAAAAAAACACTCTGTATAACACCAAAATATGTAAAGCAAAATAGTCCATACCCCAAAAATAATCAACATCGATTAATATACAGGGTGTTTCTAAAATAGGGTTCCAAACTTCTGCTGCGTTTATAACTCATTAAAATAAGCCAAAAAGTTCCTATTAACATGTGCCCTAAAACGCACCCTTAGGAAGTTATATGCCCTTAAAAGGGCTCAAACAAAACTGTTTTTTTTTTCAAATAAATTGCAGTTATGAAGGATCCGATCATTTAATAAATAATTTAGGACATAAACTAAGACTATTTAAATTTAGAGTTACACTTACTAATTAAAGAACTAATTACTACTGCAGACAATAGCTAAATATGAAATAGAAAATAATGGGATTAAAATTAGTAATAATAAGTTAAATTACAAGAACTGCTCGAAGTGACCACCTTGCATTTCGATGCATAATCTAGCTCGACGCTTCAATGATTTGCGAACTCTTTGGAAAATTCTAGGTGTTTGCCTTATTTCCATGCACGCGGTTTCAATTTCCTCCCGTAGTTGCTGAATGGTCTCAATTGGAATTTTATAAACCTTTGCCTTAAGTTGACCCCACAAAAAATAGTC
>NW_019416350.1:108912-163573 GCF_000390285.2 Anoplophora glabripennis | reverse complement strand
GTAAAATTGTTAAGATTTTATAAATCTGTAGAGAAAATTGTAAAAAAATTGAAATAAAAAAAATTACGGGCCGAAAACCCCCTTCACCAACCTAAATGGGACGCATATGATTTGCATGTCGAAAAACGGAGTAGCCCATGTTATTTAACCTAAAAAGTTATGTAAGACCCATAAATTTTTTTCTATTTATTTGCGACCGTTTTGTCAATAACAGAAAAAAAACAGTTTTGTTTGAACCCTTTTAAGGGCATATAACTTCCTAAGGGTGCGTTTTAGGGCACATGTTAATAGGATCTTTTTGGCTTATTTTAATAAGTTATAAACGCAGCAGAAGGTTGGAACCCTATTTTAGAAACACCCTGTATATTCGAGTTATTTACAAAATAAAAAAAAAATATATGAACTTTGAGGCCATTTAGCGACTAAACGAAGCGATTTCGGATATGGGTGAATTAGCCTAGATCTGCCTATTTTAAGTCCACGAATCTGTGGTCTTCGTTGTACACGTTATTCTGGGACATCCTGTATATACAGGGTTATTCACGCAACTATTAGGATACAAAGTTACCCAGGTTACCGGTCATGAACGTTTCAATGAAAATATTTTCAAAACTGTTGCACTTCCGCTTATACCAGAAGTTGCCACCATCTTTGTTATTTTAAATGAAACACCCTGTATATTATTGCATTTTTGGATTCTACGTTAAATTTTAGTGTCACTTTGTATAAACTTTCCCATATTTAAAATTAGCCCTTTTCAAGATAATGCGATTTTAAAAAAATGCATGCAGCACTGTTGGCTTCAAAAGTATATGCCTCAAAGCTGTTTTACATTGACAATTTATTGATCAATTATTAATTGATGAAGTCGCTTCATCAAGAAATTGGACAAGTGTAATGCACCAAATCAGCTGTCAAATAACTTCATCAATTTATTCATCAAGTTCTTGACGAATTAGAGCATGTTCTAATTTTCGTCAATTTCTTCGTGAAGTTCGGAAGTACCAACCCAACAGATTTCCAGCCTCAGATCAGTAACGAGGTTATGTTATTGGAATATGTAAATAATTGTGTGGTGTGGTGCTAGTTTTACATTGTTTTTACTGATTTGTTATTTACAAAAACTAATATTTATATAATATGTGTCAGAACGGTACCGCTGTTGTATCACTACAATTATGAGTGGAAAGGTGACATTTTTGAAATTTATTTGCTTCTTTGATTCATTGGTAAAACTGATTCATACGTCAAAAAACTTGACAAAGTCTGTAGCAGTGTAAAACCACACTGTTTACCAATAAATTCTTGAACTAATTGATGAAGAACTTCGTCAATTTATTGATGAATAAATTGTCAATGTAAAACAGCTATCAGAAATAGTTCACGTGGAAATTTTTATTTTTAGGTCAATGAGAATACAAGTCATGGGGTGTTCCTTACGATGTTTTTAAAATTTGCCAGTTTTATATAGGGCCCAGAAAACTAATTGACAAACCTGAGGAAATTCAAACGTGTGTATGTCATTTTTTTTTAATGGAACCCTTTCCTCAAACGTAAAAGGTTTTATTCAATCTTCAAAAATTTAGATTTTAGATAAACTTAAGTATAGTATTTTGTCATTTAAATAAGGAGGTTACTATTTAGGTTCTTGCATATTATTAAGTGTTGGTGACTGTTTAAGTGTGTTAAATGTTTTTCATTGTACAGGGTGATTCACTATATTTTGACCCCTCCCCCCATTAACTTTTTTGTTTTTAGAGTTATAAAAAATGTGAAATACAAAAGTTGCGCGATTTTTTATGAATTCTTCGAAAATGAGTAACGATCTTTCTCCATACTCTATTTTAATTCCTAGTAATATTTCAATTTTCTACTTCTGTGTAACCTATTTTAATTAAATAATAATACAAACTGTCAATCAATAACAATGTTATCATGACATTACCTGTCACTGTCTACCATATAATATTGTTCATGAGTAATTAGGCCTCTCACGGCCTAATTAGTGAGATTTAGTTAGAATACCTATACGCATTTTGAACCAGATCAATGTCCGATATGTCAAAATATATTACAACTAAATGTGTAAATCTTTACGTAATTGGACAACAGACAGAAGTGCCTGAAAGAGGTCTAACAATTACAAGATGTTCTATTTTCTTAATAAAAAATATTCTTTTCTTTTTTAATAGTATCTCGCTTATTGTTAGAGATGGACCCAACAAACCCTATATGACTATGCTCGACAGGGAACATTCTATCCAAATATGTAAAAATATACAGGGTGTTCCATTTAAATTAACAGAGTTAATATTCGTGGCCATTTTGTTTGGACTTCATTTATTTTTCATATATCATCTTCGAAAAATTCATAAAACTTTTATATTTTACATATTTTGATAACCCTTAAAACAAAAAAGTTAAAGGGGGGGGATCAAAATATAGTGAATCAATCTGTACTAGAACTTTAAGAAGAATGTTTAGTTAATTGCTTTAAATACAATTCAGTAGTATTTGCCTTCATGTATGATTATGATTCAAAAATGTATATTTGATAATCTGAGAATTGTGTCATTTACTAGCATTTGTTAACGCTAAAGAAGATTTACTAATTTTCTTAAATTTATTTCATGTTTGTTGCCTACATTTAAATACTTTGTACTGTACCTTGCCATTTTGGAAAAATATAAATAGGTACATAAAAAGAATAGTCTGTACAGGCTGTTTCTTGATCAAATTGCACTTTAGGTAACGTAGGTAATACAAATAAAATTGTAATTTTTGTTTTGAATTAATTGCAGGAATAGTGTAATATTATACGGTTAATGTAGCTCTTTATTTGCATAAGGTTATTTTACAGTACCTACAGTGGCGTCAAAATGAACAATGTGTTATTTTACACAAAATTGTTTTGAATTTGAAATTGATAAGTGTGAGTCCATATTTATAATTTTCGGGAAAGGGTAAAGACTTAGTAATCTCACAATCCTTTTATTTGCAATGTTCAAAAGACGACTAGTTTTGAGGTCTACACTTTACACCTCATCTTAAGGTCATAACAAGGATATCACATTTACAAGGTCCTGTCAAAATTTGGAAAATTCATCTAAATAACCAGTTTATCAGTTGTAGTACACTTAAGGAAGATATTATTAGGTATACTAGAATTGTCGTCATTGGCGAACATATAAAAAAGTTACGGGATAACCAGTGGCGCACAGGCACTAGAAAGAGAAACATCCTGTATATGTATTCTCACCAAATTCTATATTTACATTGCCCTTATATAAAAAAATATGTGTACCAAATTTGAAGTTTCTAAGAAAATCAGTTTTCAAATTATTTGAAAAAACTAGGTTATCTGTTCTACGTTTAGAAGGCTATATCTCAGTAGGCGTGCACTTTTGTATATAGGTAAGTTAGGCTAAATAGTCTTGTTTTCATCCAAGGAATTTGTGGTCAAGCGTTGTCCATCCTTTTCAGGGACACCCTGTACATGTTAATTTTTAGTAGGTTGTTCGTTGGTTGAGCAGGTTGTTCGTTCTTCTCACTATGTAACACAATTTTTATTGATTATTCATTTTCAGGCTGTGCTAGAAATTTGCCAGGTCATAACTTTCTCCTAATAAAACATGCTCTTGTCGTACGAAAGAGAATGTGATGGCCAATGGAGCAGAAGGTTGAGATTAAATTATCGATGCCATAACGTTAAAGACGAATAGCGCTGACGATGTGTATGATTGCCAGGCTATTTCACTTTGAGGTCAAGGCAATAATGTCTCCTTGTTTGTCTGCGCTTAAATATGGTAGCTTGTTTTTACTGTCTATTATCTTTCATGTTATTTTTCTTCACAATATAAAGGAGTTTACTTCCAACAGTTAGTTTTACGGAAATTAATAAATCAGAAAAGGCATTTATTCTTTTTTTAAAGTTGCATACTAAGCCCTTTTTTATCTTTAATACGCTTTTTAACTTTCTCGCGTCTTCAATATTTCTGAAAGGAACATCTGCCTAAACCTCAGAAAATTCTAACAGGGACATCTTTTTATATAATTTTTATCTGAAGAAGTAATTGGGATGTAAATGATTTGTTTGTATTAATAAATTAAGAACGGTCAAAATATTATTTAGTAAAAATTAAATCCATTTATAAAAATAGATACTTTAAAAACAACTGAAAGTAAATTACACAGAGAAACACTGTCATGAAAATTCACACAATTATTCCCAAAATCATGACAAGGAAAATTGTATCATCTTTCATAGCATTGTTTGTAGATTTTAGAATATTCACTATTTGTAGTAATAATTTCACAATTGTAAAAATAATCACAATATAAACGTCGAATTTTCACACAATCTGTTCCTGTCATGATTTCATGAATAATTGTGCGTAATAATAATAGTGTATATGCTTTAAAAAACATAAAGGCCAAAATGTAGAAATTAACGATTTCCTCCTCATTCTCGTCGCGGAATATCTACTTCTGTTCACGCAGAGGGCTTCAACCTACACACCAACATCAAAATCACTCCGATCTAACCATCTCTGCGCCCAGAGGTTGCGGCCGAACATATGCCGCACTTTGAAAGTTTATACTTATATAGGTACTTACATATATTTTTCAAACATCTAGCGTTACACTACCGATTTAGAATGATAATAAAAATCGACCTATTTTGACACTATATAAATTTTGCCATTTTCCAAATTTTAGAAAATCTGTGAATACATTTTCAACTGTTTTTCAAATAAATGTCTAATGTGTCTAATATGTGTCTAGATTTATAACTATAGAATACATCTTGAACCAAATGAGCTCATATACAGGGTGTCTCATAATTAGCTGCCAACCCTGAACAGGCCGATTCTATGATCAAAACTAAGTAAAAAAGTTCATATGAACATGGGTCCGGAAATGCTTCCTAAGGGCACAGGGACCCATTGAAGAGGGAGGAATGGAAATCATTTTTTTGCAATATCTCTCGATCACGTTGTGATAAATGAATGAAATTTGGTATACACAGCTAAATTTTGATGAGCAATTTGGTGGACTAATCCATTTACTTCTACAAGGTCAATAATTCGAAGGCTGTACGCTCACCTGTGGAATGCAGAACAGAAGCGCTGCCATCCAAGCTAGGTAGACCATGACCTTGGACCTTCTCGACGTCCAGGAGCAGTATGTCAAGGGATAGCAAATGGCCTGGTGTCTGTCCACCGCTGTAGCCATCAATATATACGAGCTTAAATATGGTCCTAGCGTTTGTCCATATTTCACTACTTTGCACATGAAAAAGCCCCCTTGGAACCTGAAGGTAATGTCCCACGCTAGCTGTGGGAGGTCGGTGAGAAAGGCAGTTATTAGATCTGCTATACTGAGATGGAGGATGAAGAAGTACATTCGGGAGAGTTTCTTCCTTCCTGCATATCTGAAATAAAAAATATATACCTGATATTATTTCTAAAGTACATAGAATTCTATGCAATCAAATACTTGTAGTCTAAGAGAAAAATTGTGAACATTAAGTAATTATTATTTATAACTTGCGACAAAACTCGAACGAGCGACTTCCGCATCAGTTTACACTTAAGCAATAATAATTGTGATTTTACTGTCGGGGAAGTTCAGCAAGTACAGCTTAATCGAGTTCTCACCAAGCTATTTACACTGTCAGCAAATTTATACTTGCATAATGTGTTCGCGGCTGACAGTGCTGACACAGTGACAGTTTTTAGTTGAAAACATAACATGGCACCAGTAAGATGTGTTCGTACTGCAGCAGCATTATTATTATGTAACAGTTACAATAAAAAAAATAAAAAGAGGCGAATGTTTTGGGTACGAGATTAGATATTACGTAGAGAAAAATATGGGGCCTACAACAAGCTCATTCGTGAGCTGAAAATTGAAGATGCACAACAGTTTAAAAATTTTATTCGCATGTCAGCAGTCGACTTCTCAGCATCTTGTTTTTTATTTCTGTTTCTGTAACCTACAGAATGCACATCCCACAGAACAGAATTTTCTTCGTACAGAGTTATTAACATTTGTATTTCCGTATTTGTCCAAACCTTCTTGTTCTCCGCCATGTTGAACTCGCACTGTTCACTCGCCAAATATCGAAACAAACTGGAAGTATTGTAATAAATTGCGCAAACGCAGTTATACCTATTTAGACTTNGCGCGGTGAGTCGATATTATTGAATTCGCACAAGAACTCACGCAACATTCTAACTTGCAAGTCTAAATAGGTATAACTGCGTTTGCGCAATTTATTACAATACTTCCAGTTTGTTTCGATATTTGGCGAGTGAACAGTGCGAGTTCAACATGGCGGAGAACAAGAAGGTTTGGACAAATACGGAAATACAAATGTTAATAACTCTGTACGAAGAAAATTCTGTTCTGTGGGATGTGCATTCTGTAGGTTACAGAAACAGAAATAATAAAAAAGAAAAAAAAAACGAATGAGCTTGTTGTAGGCCCCATATTTTTCTCTACGTAATATCCAATCTCGTACCCAAAACCTTCGCCTCTTTTTATTTATTTTTATTGTAACTGTTCCATAATAATAATGCTGCTGCAGTACGAACACATCTTACTGGTGCCATGTTATGTTTTCAACTAAAAACTGTCACTGTGTCAGCACTGTCAGCCGCGAACACATTATGCAAGTATAAATTTGCTGACAGTGTAAATAGCTTGGTGAGAACTCGATTAAGCTGTACTTGCTGAACTTCCCGGACAGTAAAATCACAATTATTATTGCTCAAGTGTAAACTGATGTGGAAGTCGCTCGCTCGAGTTTTGTCGCAAGTATCTCGCCAGTGTATCTCCGCCTTTAGACTTGCAAGTTAGAATGTTGCGTGAGTTCTTGTGCGAATTCAATAATATCGACTGACCGCGCTGTTTAGACTAATGACAGCAGTGTCTGAAAGAACTCGCGCTTGTTTTCTCGATAGTCTACAGGCCCCATTAGAGAACAACGGTAACTGCATATTGAGACGCCTTACTATTTTCAAGTACCTATGGCGAATAACAACAAACAAAATGCTGGTCACTTTATATTTCTTAAGCTGAAAAGTTTCTCGTAATGTAAAGTACATTCAGTGATTTAAGAGAATGACTACCACGTCATAAAAGCAGGGTTCTGGAAAGGTTTGAACTAAATTGTGTTTCAAGTATTTAATTCTTTTTAGAGCAGGTTTTGAATTCACACATGTAACTATATTTATATTAAACGTATAAGACATATACATGTTAATTTATCATATTTTTTTAAGTAATCATGATTAACAGTTATAAAATAACAGTTTACTCATTTAATTCAGATTTACTATCAGTATTATCATTAATGTTAATAATGCATCTCTCTGCATGTGAAACATAATTTTTCATGGCAAATGTTTCAAAGAACACTGAGAAATATATTATTTACGAACAAATCTTTAAATAACTCTGTAGTATATTCATTGTAATCCAACCAGTCCTCCATTTTTAGTTCAAGTTGCTTGAGACACCCAATCATCTTTAGAGCCAGAGTATTTTTTTTTGGATTGTTAAACAATCACCTTTGCTGCTTAACGGCAGAGAATGCGAGACATTGTGTAGGGAAAAATATATGAAGGGAATGCAATGAGGCATATGAAAAGGCATTTTGTTTGTAATATTTTATAGCGTGATATATTTTTGTGAAAGGAATGATTAATCAACTAAGTTAATTTTTATTTTATTTGATAGTTACTGACATTTCTCCACATCGTTAGGAAACACACTGTGTAATGTGTAATGTTCTCAAATATTCAAGTGTTATTTTTCGATGTCATTATAATTTACATTTTACAGATTTCTTAAATTTAAAGCCGATTTGTTAGAGACACACAACGTTCTACTCTCAATTACTTAATTTCCTTGCAATTTGATTTAATTTTTCCGAGTAAATATCACGTCATATTCGGGACTATTCACCATTTTCTATATGGTTTTCATCTAAATCTTTATTAATCTGGCCATTTCTTCAACACTTCGCATTTCATGTTCATTGGGGATTATATATAAAGTTTTGGTAATCTTCCTAGACTTTAAAAGTAAGTGTCTTCTTCGATTTTCATTTTCGCGCTGTAGCTGCACTCTCGCCAACATTTATTTGATTAATCAGAACTATGTTCTAGGTTCACACGAATAATTGAAGAGACTGGTTTTGCAATAATCTCATTTATTATCATATCAAAAACATTTTACTTGTGAATTGGTTTCCAGTAAGACTGTTCCAAGTAAGGACATCTGGGCATAAAACGCATTTGTTGTATCGATACCACAGCCACACAGAAAGAAGGTTCAAACTCATGAAAGCCACATATCATTTCCGAAGGAATTTTATGCACTGAACACGATCCTATAGTCACAATTCATGACTTTACGATAAATTTCGGAGAAAAGTAAAATTTTTGGGTGAAACTGGTCTAAATATGAGTCAAAACTGATTTTCGTAGTATTTTGAGGCACTGAACACGATACAATTAGTAAAATTAACCCATACCCTCTATATTTCCCCGAAAACTGGTCCAAATATGGGTTAACACTGATTTTTTTCTAATTTTTGTCCAATTTCATAGTATTTTGAATGGCTGAATACGATGTCATTAGTGAAATGTAACCATGACCTCGATATGCACTTTTCGCGTTTTGTGTCCAATTTATGGGTGCTTAGTGGCGCCTGGGTACCTGCTGCATTGGGTACGAACCGTCAGTAAAAGTAAAGGCCGCTAAGGAATTGTCCTAATTGCTTTATTGTCGTAGGCAGCGGGTAGCCTTTTATAGTCTCGACCTTTTAATAACCGAGGAAATTCACTTCGTTTTGTCCGAACACACACTTTGCAGAGTTAATAATTACGACGCCGTAATTCCGCAGCCGCTGGAACAGTGTTTCCAGGTGACGCAGGTGTTCCTCTTCAGACGATGAAGCTACGAGGATGTTGTCGATGTACGCATAGCAGAAATCCTCATCGATAAAGCGTTGAAAAGTTTGGGCTGCATTACGTAACCCAAAGGTTATGTGTGTAAATTCAAATAAACCGAAAGGCGTCTTGATAGCCGTCTTGGGAATGTCTTCTTCCGCGACGGGGATTTGATGAAATGCGCGAATCAGGTCGATGGTCGAAAATAATTTTCTACCTCGAAGTGATTGTGCAAGGTCCTGATTGTCGCACAGGATATAGGTCTGGACGCGTTCGTGCGTTCAGCCTACGATAATCGCCACATGGTCGCCATTCTTCACCCCTTCTTGGTACGAGGTGTAAAGGTGACGCTCACGCACTGTTGGAAGGACGGACGATACCTAATTTCAGCATATCGTCGAAATCCTCTTTCGCTGCCCGCAATTTGTCTGGCGCTAATCTACGCGGCTTTTCAGCGACGGGGAGACCAGGTGTTGTTTCGATGTTGTGCCTGGTTTGGTATTGTACAGCCGCAAAAGGAGTACAAAAATGATGTATTTAGACAAAATTTAGAAAAAAAAAACAGTTTTGATCTATAATTGAACTAAATGCACCTAAAAATTTCACTTTTCTCCGAAATTTGTGGTGAAATCATGAAATTTTAATACAGAATTGTGTTCAGCGCAACGAATTCCTTTATAAATGAAATACCTGTGACTCTCTTGGGTTTGAACTTTTTTTGTGTGTGGATGTGTAATCGCAAAGACAATTGCATTTTATAGTGAGCGGTAAGTGAACTCAGGTCGGCGGAGGCAGACTTTACTACTAGTATTTTTAACTTTAATAGGGTTTTAAATAATTTTGATATTATATCGGCATTGCAGCAACACATATTACTTACACTAACATTAGTTTTAGACACCAGTTTTATGTTTAAACTGAAATGTTAAAAGTAAAGACATAAAGCGTTTTATGATTATATCAATAAATTTCCAATATTTGTCCTTCGAAAATAAAATAAATAGGTCAACTTTTGTAATCTGAAACCTATTAGGATGAATTATATAAATTAAAATAAAGTTAAAGAACAACATTAATAATAATCTGACGGCGTCTATCACACGCTACTGAAATATGGTTAGCATATCTCATATCAAACCGGCTCTCTGACTTTTAAATTAAATTCCATTCGGAATATTCTTCCATCAATAACAACGTAAAAAATGTATTATATAAGCAGACCCCATATCATTGTATTTCTTATATAATCTTATCACAATATTAAATATTTCATACGTTCCCCACTGTCTTCACCACTTTGAAATCCACTCACAAAAATGAGATATTTATAAATTAAAAATGTAATTCTGTTGAAAGTTAACCCAAACATTGCTTTAGCTTCGTATGTCATGAAATAATTAACAAAACAAATATCAAATACCATCTCAAAGTCCCTACTTTTCAAGCAGATATCATAATTCAAACTTGTTTTATTTTCCAATGAAACTTCATATACTTAATCAGGTTTGGGGAAGTGTTTATTCAATTTCAAAAAATTATTAGCTATCAATTTTAAGGAAATAGGTTCTAATATTATAGTTTATCTGTAAAATAGCAAATATTTATCCAAATTACCTTAAAACAATATCATAGACGTATTTTAAATCTTCAGTGTATCAATTTAATTCAGCTTTAAGAAAAACATTCAATAAGATTCTAATTAACTTATTTGAGTACTATTTTTTTTGAGACGCTGATTTCAAGATTAAGTCTTTTATTTACTGACGCATTTGAATTTGTAGCCCATCGGTTCGTTTTTCATTTCATTAGCATTTCGATTTCCCAATCTAATTCTGGGTAATTAAAAAAAACATACAAAAACACGAGGAAATGCCTTTTAGATTAATGTAACTTTGAAGCGGAAAAGCAGGAACGAAAAAGTAAATCCTGAAGCAATCAGGCGATTTTCTCATTCTCAACATGAGTGTATACCGGTGGGAGCCATATATTTTTTTTCAAGGATTTGAAGCCAGAAAATCTATAGAGCCAACTTGTTCCTCTTAAATTGATGGCAGATTAAATCCGTGTCCTAGCTTGAAGCTTTAAGTGTTTCTACGAGGAAGATTTAGTAAAAAACGTGAACATAATATATTTCTACAGAATTAATAGCATAGATACTTACTTCCACATTTTATAACCTCTATTTATATTATCAATTCTAATTTTAGTGTATCGGGTTTAACAGCAATGTTGCAAGAGACGATTTTTCTCGTCACAGTAAACAAAAAAATTATAATTATCATTATAGTAATGTTCCTTGTGATTAATTATACTATATTATTACACCGATTATAAGAAATTCATACTTGCCAATTTACAAAATAACTAATCCTCTCCACCTCATTCATCATATTGTGCCTTTGTGTTATTTTCATTTCAAGGTCATCATTACAAGTGACAAATTTTAGGTCCCGGTTCAATTAACTAAATGGATGATTAGATTATACGTCAATGTAATGTACAATGGGCAGTTTTTGTCTCGTTAAAGTAAAACCTTTTTGCATTTATTGTATTATTATTATATTATATTAAATCCATTACTTTTGTTCAATAAAACATTTTTCGCTGTCGAATTTCCTTTTTGAATAACAACCCTCATCTGGCGTAGGTACTTGTATCAAATAAATCTATATACAGTGTTTTACAAAAAAGGAGGTCAACCTTTTGACGACAAATTCTTTGGGAAAAAAATAATGCTACCTTATGTTATTTTACATTCCCTTTTTTAGATACAGTGTCAAAATTACAATTATAAAAAATTATTAATAACTCCGTTATTTCTTTAAGACATCCAGTCGAAATTTTGCAGTCTTTTACCTAGTGCCAAAAAAATTTTGTCCCATAAATTCAATAAATAAAACTTTTGAGGCTATAAAAAAGATTAATTTTCTATGAAAATTAGTGCAACTTAAGCCACGGGGATTTTAAGTGATTCTTAAAAATGCCACGTTGCCACATTTTTAATATAAAAGTTCCTAAAGTAATTTCCAGAAAAATGGATTGCAAAAAAATCTTAGTAGTTTGTGGATTAGCTGTTGGATCATCGTAACATTAAGTTCAACAGGTATGTATATCTAGAAGGCCAATATAAATTTTAAAAAAATTTCAAGAGCCAAACATTTTTTACACCGCTAGGAAAAGTGTGTGAATAAGGAAGGGGAGTACCTACTCTACAAGGACCAATAATGTATAAAATTAATAATAAATAAAAAGAAATGAAAATAAGCCTAGTATAATTTTGAACTGAAATAAAAAAGAGATCTTTGAGTCACTGTCTTTTTAAGGGAGTCTACATTATGATTTATGTTACTCATGAAACGAGTTAGGCGAGTTTTCTTGTACCTATATAAAGTTTTCAAGATTATCAGTCACTTTTTTGCCTATGCTGTGGTTGAAAATATTTATTTCGTTGCTTTTCTAAATATTATTTATATAAGATAGTATTTTGCGTAGTTCGTCTGAAAAAAATTTCAATTTTAATACCTACTGATTTCTTCAGCTTTTTTTGTGAAGCTAACTCTTAGTATTAAGTAATCGTAATTTTTCTAATTGGGTTAAGTAAATTACGAGAATATTTCAGTAAAGCAAAACTATTTTTAAGAAAGCTATTTACTTGGATTCTAAGGGCAGTCTAAGATATAAAAAAACTTATACATCCAAACGAATCACAATATTTGGTCAACCTAAAAAAAAAAAATTTGCGAAAGTGAAAAATAAAAGAAATGTCTAACCCACCTAAAAATCTTTTGAAAATGTTGACGCCTAAAAAAAATACTAATTTCGATTTTGATAATATTAAAATTCTTAATAACGAAGGTAATTATTATAAAAGATGTATTTTAGAAATGATTGAAATAAAAAGAAATGAAAATTCAATTAATAATAACAGTGACATTGGTGAGTTATCACGTATTTATTTTGACCCAATTAAGTAATTAATTAATATTGCAAATTTTTACAATTTCCAGTACATTAAAATTTGATTTAATTTCCACTACCTTGTATACCGTCTATGAAACTTTAAAAAAACCCATACAATTTCTTTGGAACATTCCTTACCTCGACTTGGTTCGGTTTAAACAGATATTTTTCACATTTCATTTCGCAATTGACTTGTTAATTTCTATAAATTGTTTGAAAATATTATAAAAAAATTGTAATAGTATTATGTTCTGCATAATATGTTTAAAGATAAAGATTTTAAACAATACTGTTGACCAATGTAAGTTGTTAAATTGTTTTTAATAATGTTATTGTTTTAATTAGATGTAAAAAATATTTTTATGTTTTAATAATTGCATAGGAAAAAAATTTTATCCATGTTTTGTGATGAAATCTGAGGATGGGATAAAACCCGAAACTATCGTATCAATTGTTAAAAGGAAAAATAGTTTTATAAACAAATTATTTACTTTGACCAATACCCAGAAAATGAAGTCCCTACACGAAAATTGGCGTAAGAATCTTCATTATTCTCACCAAAGGAATTTGTTGTTAACGGCTTGATCTACTTTCCCGTAACACCTTGTGTATAAAATGTAACTTTTACTGTAACAGTATTGAAAATGTATAAAATTTGACTATTATAATTTTGTTGAACTTGTTATAAATCACAGGTGAATAATTTCACTACAATGATGAAAATTTCCCTTTTAGTAATTACGATTTCAAAAAAATGAATTGACGTGGAATAATGACGTGTAATTAGTTGCACTATAATCAATTCTAAGCCAAAATTAACATTTCATGCTATAATGTATGGTTAGGCGAAAATTGTTTCATAGAAATAGTCCTTGACTGGTGCTTGTGTCGCAAAGGGTTGAGTAATTAATTTTTAATTAATGCAAAATACCCATACAAATAGAGAACAAAATTTCCAATAGAAATGAAATCGTTTAAATATGTATCGTAAGTATTTTATTGTTTAACAAATTTTCGCACAAATAAATTTGCTTAGTTCAATTCGTTAAAATATGATATACCTATAATGACATTGTTTATGAAACCCTTAAAATTTCGCTTAATTTCTACACCACTGGTTATATTATAGATCCCTTAGGACTCATTTTAGGAAACTCTGTTTTTTTTTTATTTACTTTGATAGCAGAAATCAATCCCTAAACTTTGTTACATCTCTTGTACATCCTGTACGGAAATGAGTTCTCTTAGGAACTTTTTTTTGTCAACTTTTTTAGACTTTTATTTCCAGACTGAGTATAAACAATTTGTTTGCTTCCCCTTTTTCTTACTCACGAAGCTTGTGTTCGTAAAGTTCAAAAGTTAAACTTCTAAGTGGATTACTTGATTACACGACAAGAATTAGGAACTGTTGCTTTCGTGGTTTACTATTTTAATGAACTTTATATCTATTATAGGCAAAATCACTCTCAACTTTGCTTAATAGATACACATGAAATTCGAAATCTATGTTAATCAAGTTTAATAACGGATATAATAATCATTTCATAGATAAATTAGGAAATAATAAAATATGTATCTCGAAAATAAAAAAATATCTATTTTTTTGTTTTTTTATAATATGTAGGGGATGTCAGCATTAATTTCAATCAATTCTTAAAAATAAAGATTTCGGTTTTATATCAAAATTGTACATTTATACTGTTAGATATTACTATATAGAGTATGAAATTTTTATTAAATATTCTAAATGTAATCTAAGTTTTACAAACTGTTTTTTTAATTGTGTATTATTTAATTATTTAAATATTTAGGACTGACAATGGACCTAGATTAAGGTCAATGGTAGAACCTGTTCAGTGGTAACAGAATAGCAGATGACCAGTCCGAAATTGATTTTGTTTGAATGACCAATCGTAGTGGTTGAGTTTTTTTTATGAGATTAATTTAACAAAACCCAAGTGCTAAAGTAAACTAGCTCGCGAGTGATTATAATTTAAAACGAAAAGCTTATCTTAGTTTAATCACAAATGAATTTCGAATCCATTGCAATAGGTAATTTACTAAACATTTAAATATCGAGTGAGTTAAATTTAAGTAAATAGATTTCAATCTGTGTTTTGTTAACCATTTAAGCTGTACAAAATTTTGTTAACCTTCAATGCTGAACAACCACGTTCTTATACAATTTTATGTTTTTTTCGCCCTCTCTCCCAGAGCACACCAGTAAAGATATTTAAAGATCTTATAGATTTTTAACACTAAAGATTCTAAAGATATTTTTGAAGATACAGTAAATAATATGGAAATTTAAAGACTTATCGTACAGAAATTTTAAAATTATTTAGCTAAAGTTTAATAATTAAAGTAACGAGATTTTGTGAAAATTCTGTAGAAGTTGCTATTCACCGTTAGTTTCAATACGAGTAAAATCTAAAGTCTCACGAATAGTCAATTTTTATTGTAGCTGGAAGAGAAAGATTTAGGTCAGTCACTAGCGACATCAGTTTCGTATACCCCGAGTCCATCCACTTCAGGACCACCTGTAAGCATCCTTGTCATTCGCTGAGCATCCAAGTACATTGCAGGAGGAGTATAGTGAGAAATATATATTTGTAAATTTTATTGTGTGCATTTTTTGGCCAATCCCTACCTACAGGTTGAAGAAACCGTTATAGGGTCTTTAAGATTAATTTATTTGTAGGTTGGCGCCCAATTTAATGTCTACTTAACCACCCTGTAATGTTTTCGCAACTGGTGACCATATGTGTTGAAAACAAAATACAGGTTGTAAGAAGTTTGACTGCCATTACTTCAGCATGAGTTAGAGTAATCATAAACGAGCACAAAAGTTGTATATTACATTTCAAAATACAGCGAGTATTAATATTGGGGAGTTTCATCACAACGTGACAACAACGCTTAACCTAAGATTACACAGCTGATGCATAGCAGGTGTAACGCGCGGCAGACTTGTCCTACGGAAAAAATGTAAATGCTATTACTGTGAAACATTTAGTAAATTTCATTCAAAAAGTTTTCATTTCAGATAAATATTAATTAATACCTGTTTACTTAGGTGCCTCTGGTCTATGTGGTCAGATATCTCTTGTATACCTAGATTTTTGGTATAACAGAATATGGTTTGACTTCATTTGACAGAATTTTTAGAAATTCTTTTTTTTAATTTATTTGAATCATCTTAATAATACCTTAATTAAAAAAAAATATTATTATTATCCAATTTGAAATTCAGAATCTGTGATTCTTTTTCAAAGCCAACTAGAACAAATCAAATAGACGATATTAGATAAAACAAAGGGTTTTTCTTTATATAATATAGGTATCGTCATCGTTTTTTCCAATCGCCGCGCTAGTTGATGGAAGGTAATGTTTACTCAATTGAAGCTTTAATCAATATTTGCCTTACATTAACTACAAAGCTGGTACTTCAACAAATGTCAACAAATCAGTAAACCCCAATGTTCTTTTTTACGTAACAGTCAACTATTATCGCACACTTCACAAGTTAAACAGGCAGAAAAAAACGATACCCTCAAAAGCCAATAATTTTGTTCATTTCTCTCTTCTTTTTTCATGAGTTTTGATTGCACTCTATTCTTAACAAAAATAGAACCTGAACAATAACTTATTCGTGGAAAGGCGTATGAAGTGTATTTATTTCTTGGATAGCACATAAATCAGAGATTTCAACTCTTTCTCAATGCTTACCATCGTTCGCATCATTAAACTATTTGAATGTAAGCAATAATCATTATGAAATGGTACATTAGCAACATTTTCCACGAAATTTACTCGACATAGAAATTTGTTATGGCTTTATTACTTCGTTCTCAACTGAACGACTTGATCCGTAAAGGGCGGAAGTTAGAAGACCGACGCTTTAAAGTCGATTCCACTAAACTGTAAATGTTTTTCGAACACGAAGACAAATTATTGCGTCGGTATTTGTCCTAAGTGTATCAGTTGTCTGTACTATTTTGATAAATTATTGTCTTTCTCAGATGTATAACAGTCAATAAAATAGGAAAATAAGATTTGTCTTAATGATATTGTGGGGAAAAAACTATTCAACGGACTAATGTTCCGTCCAACATTAAATTACTATCAAACTTATTAGTTATCATCAGTACCTATGCGGTAATCAAACTGTGTTCATTGGAACCCTGGGGTTCCCCACAACCTCTCAGGGGGTTCCGGGTTGGCTAAAAATTCAAAATTTTGAAATTGGCAAGTCGTTACAATAATTTTAGGAGGTGATAGAATACGTGATTTCGAGTCGATTAAAACAAACATACCTATATACCAAGTGTTACAATACTTCTGATTAATAATTTTTTAATATTTTTTAATTTAACCGCGCTTTTCTACAATTATTGAAGTGCAGAAGAAAAACAAACCTTTTTATAACAAAACTTTCTATATCTTTTTTAATGGGAATAAATGGATTATTTAATTTATTTAACCAATGAAATCCAAAGTGGCTTCGTTACCTACCTAGAACTTCATAAACATGGTATTTCTACTTTGTAAAAGCGAAGAGTTAAATTTAAATGTGGATTTTATTTAAACTTTTGTGCGTGTAGGTTTATTAAGATATTATTAAAAACTTACCTAAGCAATGCTCATTTAGTTCTTAGGAAAAGTTTCTTGATACACATTCAAAAAATTAGGGAAGTTAATCTTAACACGTATAAGTATGCAGGGAGCGCATTCGCCAAAATAGAGGACAGCCGTTTAGTATGTAATAAAACTGGTTTAAGAAATGCAGACATTTGCTGTACAAGAACGCAACTCTTTAGAAAATATTAAAGTTATTAAATACCGGAGGATTCAAAAAGCTAAATATTTATTTCAATTGCTCAAATCTTAAAAGCTAATTTAAAGTTAAGCCGGAAAAGGGAAAAGAAATGTTTCTATTAAATAGCTTGGTAGGCCATGATAAAACAATTGTCCTTAGTTTCCATAGCAACCGTAAATGTAGATTAATTGTCAAACTATACGTTCGAATCTCAGTTAAAGTGTAAGTACTGTTCTTAGACGTTTATTAAAAACCTTTTATAATGACATCCTTTTTAAATGCGGAGTATGCCGATATTCTATTTATGTATGGAAGGGTTGATGAAAATGCTACTACTGCTCGTAGACTCTACCAAGACAGATTTCCTGAAAGAAGGCTTCCTAATAATCGAGTCTTCATGTACACATATCGTCGAATAAGTGAACATGGAAGTGTCAATCGTCAGGAACACGGAGCGCGTGATGAACACCACAGGCATTTCCCTGAAATTGACGAACAGATATTGGACGCAATTGCAGAAGATCATACATTAAGTATAAGGCAAGTCGCCAGCCAGTTGAATTTATCTAAATGGAAAGTTTGGTCAGTATTAAGAAGCGAAAATAAATATCCATTTCATTATACACCCGTACAGGGTTTAGAGGAAGGTGATCCTGCGCGAAGAATGAATTTTTGTCGTTTTATCTTAAAGGCTGATATTGAGGAGATACTTTTTTAAAAAGCATATTATGGAGTGATGAGTCCAAATTTTCTAGAGAGGGAATTACCAATTTTCACAATCTCCATTATTGGAGTAACATTGGAGAAAATCCTCATTTAAAACGAGAGACCAATGTTCAAAGAAAATTTAGCGTGCAGCTGTTATAGGCAGAACGTTAATTGGAGCGTATTACTTACCAGATCATTTAAATGGAGATAATTATTTGCATTTCTTTAGAACAACTCTTCCTGATATTTTAGACGAGATTCCGTTAAATGTTAGAAATAATATCATATTCCAAAATGATGGCTACCCAGCACATTGTCGAATTACCGTAAGGGAGTTTCTAGATGAACAGTTTCCCAAATCTCTTGACTTAACTCCCCTCGATTACTATGTGTGGGGACGAGCAAAGGAATTAGTATATGCAGTACCAATTTTTACTCGGGAACAATTAATCGAAAAAATCAACGCTGCATTTACACAAATGAAACAAGAGATTTTATTAGGAGTTACTACAACTGAGATGAGAAGACGAGCACGGCACTGTATTAGAAATAGAGGGTCACATTTTGAAAATGAAAGATAATTACAGTACTTATTATCTACATTAGACTTTTTTTCATTATGTTTATAATTGTAAAATTAATAGGTAGGTACTCATAAATATTTCCTTTTTGCACTTTGAATTAGTTTTTAAGATTTGAGCAATTGAAATAAATATTTAGCTTTTTAAATCCTCCGGTATTTTAATAGCTTCGATATTTTGTAAAGAGTTGCGTTCTTGTTAGCAAATGTCTGCATTTCTTAAAACATTTTTATTACATACTAAACAGCTGTCCTCTATTTTGGCGAATGCGCTCCCTGCATACTTAAACGTGTTAAGATTAATTTCCCTAATTTTGAAAGAGCATTGCTTAGGTAAGTTTTTAATAATATCTGAATAAACCTACACACACAAAAGTTTAAATAAAATCCACGTTTAAATTTGACATTTCGCTTTTACAAAGTAGAAAAACCATGTTTATGAAGTTCTAGGTAAGTAACGAAGCCACTTTGGATTTCATTGGTTCAATAAATTAAATAATCCATTTATTTCCATTAAAAAAGGTATAGAAAGTTTTGTTATAAAAAGGTTTGTTTTTCTTCTACACTTCAATAATTGTAGAAAAGCACGGTTAAATAAAAAAATATTAAAAAATTAATTATCACAAATATTGTAACACTTGGTATATAGGTATGTTTGTTTTAATCGACTCGAAATCACGTATTCTATCACCTCCTAAAATTATTGTAACGACTTGCCGGACACCCTGTATATTACAAATGAGGAAATATCGATACTACAAAAAGAAATGTTGGTAATCGCAACAATAAGATGTAATATATCACTGAAATTATCACTGAAGATAAAATAGAATCTAATCCATTATAATAGCAATATCAAATATCTTTAATAATTGCTACACAAATACATATTTGCAAAGAGTTAAACAAAAAATTAATAAATACAAATAATTTTAAATACTCTTCTAGCAGACATTATGATCCAATACTTTTTTTATCTAACGTAAAGGTAACTGAAATATTCAATATTATTGTTGGTTTGAAAAAGTCTAATTCTGCAGGTTTAGATGATATCTCATCAAATTTGTTAAAATAATTTATTTATGTTTTTGTTGAACCAATAACATAGTTAGTGAATTTATCGATAATTGAGGGAAACCAAATATTTTGAAAATTGCCAAAGTATACCTAGTTCCTTTATATAAAAAGAAGATGTGAGTAAAATTGATAACTATCGACATTATCTATTATTTTAGAGAGATCGATCTTTGATAAAATTGTTAGGTTTCTTTTAGAACATGATATAATATCAAGTCAGTTTGGTTTTCAAAAAGATAAATCGACTAAATCTGCAATAATTAACTTTTTGATATGTTTGCATAAAAATTTGAATGCAAAAAATAAATGTGTTGGTTTTTTCCTAGATTTGAGCAAAGCATTTGATCTTGTAAATCATGACTTATTGCTCGACAAACTCTTTTCATACGGATTAAGGGGCAAGGTTTATGAGTGGTTCTCTTCGTATCTTTCAGACAGAAGTCAAATTGTAGAAATAAATAAGTGTAGATCTGAAAAATTAAGTTTAGAATACGGGGTACCTCAAAATTTTATTGTCACATTATTACGCTCATTTTTATTCTAGATTAAAATACAGTATATTATTTTGGGAATCTTCGTCTCAAATGTTGAATGTTTTTCGATTACAAAAGAGGATAGTAAGGAGTATAGCCCCAGTAAATAAATATCATTCATCTAGAAATTTATTTAATGATATATGCAAATCTTGTATTTGTTAAACATAATTTTTCATTATTTGCAAATAATAATTTTCATAATCATAATTACAACACAAGAAATTGTGATGCATTGGTCATTCTTCAACATGGTTTGTCTTTTTATAAATCATGCCCAATTTATAATGGCATTAAATTTTATAATAAACTTCCTGGCTATATAAAGAATTTACTAAACACACGTCATTTTGAGAAGGTTTTGATTGGATTTTTATTGAAGCATTCATTTTATACTGTAGATGAATATTTAAGGTTTTAAAATGTTATGTGATTTGTAAATGTAATGTAAAATGTAATTGATTTGATGTGAGTGATTTGTAAAATGTAAATGTTATTATAGATGTTCTTAGATATGTTTTATTGACTAGTCCTACACCATTTATACATTTGTATTGGTACTTGATAAGGACAGTAAAGATTATTCTTATTATTATTATTATAAAATTCAAAAAAATTTATACTCTTACTTAAGCTTACCTTTATTTTTATAAATACACGCGTATAAGTTACTATAAGAGCTTAACAAGAAACACCGCACCACCCCCACTAAGTCTAGCCTGAGAACAACAAGGGCAGGTCAAAGATTCCTAGCTAAGACTAAGAAAGTGACGGCAAAACAACCCGAAAAACCATCATGCTTTAGTGAACATATTTGAATGATGATGAGATTGACCTTGCAATAAGCTTTATTATTCATTATGCAAGATATGGATGAAATTTGGTCGAACTAGCACAGTATCGATAAAAACATAGTGATATTTCCAATACTTATTGGAAAGCCTCACTGAAAATGAGAGCAATAACTGGAAGGAATATTTTTTCCAAATAAAAATTGCATACTGCCTTGCTTTCGAAGGCTACAACAATAGCAATATGTCAAATAAATGTTAAGTTACATTTTTATATTACTATGCTGATAGTAATAATTCTTAAAAGATCAAACTACACTAACAAGACATCTAAATAAAATAAAAATAATTTTATCTAATTGTATACAGTTAAATAATCCTGAACAGTCTTATTGTCTTATGTCCTTTCCAAATTTGATTAGTGCAACTTTCTCTATGTATGTATGTTTTCAGCCACGAAAATTGAATAATTTCAAATATTTCCAATTTTCACCACCAAGAACGGCGATGACAACATTTTTAACATAAAGGAGATGTTTCGCATTATATTAGCTATGTTTTGTCCAAATTTGGTTAGTGCAACTCTCTGAGTTTCACTACGTCAAAGTCAAACTGATCTTGTAAAAACATTTAAAAACTACACACAATACTTACGATTATTCACTTCTTTATTCGAAATTCATAACACACAAAAGTTTTATAAGGAACAAAATTCTAAAAAATTTAAAGTTATATTGTTTAAATTAAATAGACATGGGCGTGCAGATAAAAATGTTATGGGACGAGGAATAGTGTGGGGATCTCAAAAAATATAACTCTGTATGTAATCTTTTTTACATATTCAGCAAATATATTTAAACAAATAAAAAGTCTCTAACTTAAATACTTTTCTCCTAAGAATCTGATATATTCCATGTTCTCTAAACGTGAAAGCAAAATCAATGAGAGGAAGTAGAATTACGTAGATAACATTATAGAACTAAATTCTAAGGAGTTCCGTAAGTTCTATTAGAAGAAATTTACATTCGCTAACTAAGGTAACTTACTAATCTTTCTTAATGAAATGTAATAACCGTTAAGTGAAACACCTACCGTAGTCAAATTAATTACTTGATTACATATTTCCTTCATATCTCTTTCTTCGCCTTCTCTCCACTCCATCTATATCTTTTTTTAATAAAACACTCGCAGTCACCTCATTTAATTACATTCAGAACCGGAAATAGAAGGAACCTGCATTAAACGCTTAACTTTGAAAGAATATATGAAACAACATTTCTAATATCTCTGATTTTTCGGGTTCGGCGAGAGGAAATTACCTTTTAAGTAAAGAATTTTGCGAAGCTACGGTTGCCACAAAAGTAATTGGTGTATCTCGTAGTAAAGAATTTTAGCAAGTAGCAACAATTAGATTGCACGTGCATGGGCACATAAAACAAGTAATTAATGAGTTTTACAATAGACTAAAAATGGAAACTTGACTTGAATATTTTAAAATTTTTCAAATTAATTTACCTTACCCCTTTTAAAATCTAAATACTATTTTTTTATTGATAATTTACCAAGCACGCAAATAAATATAAAATAATTAACATAGTATAGTAAATATAATAGGAGAATAGGAAATTAAATATATTTTTCGAATACATAGCTACATAATTTATTGTATTTATTGTGAAAAATACACTGTATAGAAAAGTACTTAAAGGATTATTAAATTGAGCTTAAAATACCTATGGCTTTCTCCAGGACATGCATTTACATTTCCGATGTACGTACTTTAATATAAAAAAATTTCCAATTGAAAATTCTTGAAAGCGCCCAATAACGAGGTTAAGATTTTTTACCATACGTGAAACATCCCGTACATGGTTAGCTGTAGGTTATCTATAAACATGAGGAATCCCAAGGGAATAATTTTCACTAATTGCTTTCAATCGCAATCCCAGGAGAGAGTTTGGTAAATCGAAACCGCCCTTAAGCAAACTACACGGCACTAGCACTTAAGTGCCAACTTTAACCTCTTGCACATAAATTTTATGATTATTGTCGCTAGATGAACCCAGTTCAAACAACTGAGTAGGTTAGAGACAAAAAGGTATAAGCGACAAGTAAATTCATATCGGAAAATAAGTTTAAAGGTGTGTTGTATGTGACGTGAAGTATACAGAATTTAGTTTCGCAATATTATTAACTTGGTTAATGAAAGTACGCATTTTTTAAAATTTAGAAAAATTGCCGATATTAAAAAAACAATGGAAAAGTTCCGGGACATATTTAGAAATCACTGTTACTTTATAACTGTTTATATCTAGTGCCATTGTTATATACAACAGTTTTTTATATCAGCACAATATATTTTCAATATGACTATATTCAATTTTCTTATAACTACAAATCTATATTCGCAATTTTTCGTATTTATTACCGTTCCCTATTCACATACTTTTCCCAGCAGTGTTTCTATTTTGCGAAGCAGTCCTGGATAGCTTCTATTGAAATGGCGATTAAAGTCTGTGACGAATTTGCTTGATGTCATCAATAGATAGTCAAAGCGGCGTCCTGTCTCGCAATAACTGTAGTCTCTTTTTACGGATTTTTTTCAACTAACCATTGTAAAACTCCTTGATAATACACTCGGTTTACTATATCACCTTTAAGCAAGAATTCAAAATGACAATTCCATCAAAGTCGAAAAAAACAATGTACATTAAAGTCAAACAATCAACAAGTCAACAATAAGACAAGTCAAAAAACAGTGAATATTAAAGTCAAACGTTGAACATTAAAGTTAAACAATCAAGTGAACATTAAAGTCAAACAATTAACAAGTCAATAACAAGACAAGTCAAAAACAGTGAACATTAAAGTCAAACAATCAAGTGAATAATCAGTGAACATTAAAATCAAATAATCAACAAGTCAACAATAAGACAAGTCAGAAAACAGTGAATATTAAAGTCAAACGTTGAACATTAAAGTCAAACAATCAAGTGAATATTAAAGTCAAACAATCAACAAGTTACCAACAAGACAAGTAAAAAAAACAGTGAACATTAAAGTCGAACGTTGAACATTAAAGTCAAACAATCAAGTGAATATCAATCAACAAGTCAACAAGACAAGTCAAAAACCAGTGAGTATTAAAGTCAATCGTTGAACATTAAAGTCCAACAATCAACAAGTCAACAACAAGACAACAGGTCAAAAAACAGTGAACATTAAAGTCGAATCATTAACAGTGAACATTAAAATCGAAAAAAACAGTGAACATTTGCCAATCCATTGTGATTATTGAAGTTTTGTCTCAATGTTTTAGCCGTAAACCCAAATCTCGTCTCCTTTTATGATCCTTTGATGAATGTTTCATCGTCATTGGATTTGGAAATTTCTTGGCGTAACCCAATTGACTTTCTGAACGTGAGAGTCATCAGTTAAAGTCGAAGGCCTTCCTGGCCAACAATTATCTTCAATTGATTGACGACCACCTTTAAATCGTGAAAACCATTCGTGACATTGCGTACGATCCAAAACATCAGCTTGTTTCAAAAGTTGAAACGTTTCCATGAAAGAATGACGTAGTTTCACGACATTTCCCTGAGCACGTCGATTTTGCACTTTTAAATGACTTTTATAGCATCCTTGCCCCTAAGTTAAATTATTTCCAATTTTTTTTTACCTTTTAAATAAAATTCATACAATTTTGGGCCAGGTTCTTAAAGAACATAACTTTTAAATTCAACAATATACAATTATAGTAGTTACTTTTTTATTTAACTTCTATAAATGAAAAAAATAGACATCGATCATATTTAGTTTAGGTTACTGTCAATAAAATTGATTATGACATAATATTAATAATTTCAGAAATTTTGGACAATGTATGGTGAGAAATATTCAACAGGTTTACTTATTCAAAAAACTGCTATAATTTTAAATATTTAATCGACTAGTTTGTTGTTAAATGGTTTTAAAAATAAAGGTATTTGTATTGTGATAAATTAAACGAAATATTAACCTAAACCAACCTATTTGAGAGACAACGTACTTTCACAAATCATCATTTTTAATTTTGTATCGCCGTGTGCCGCTGTATAATTCATTTACCCCTTACTTTTCTTCCACGAAATATGTAGAGAAACGCCTATATTTACGTAAAAGTATAGTGTATAATTAAACAGAACATATCCTTCCGCAATTGAAAATCATGGATTTCATATTAAATAAAATTACATTTATTATCAGGAAGTGACATTTACATCGTTTTACTCCCCTCAACATATATTTTTTGTGTTAAAATTTGTCTACAATCTAAATAGAGACCAATGCCATTTCTCTCGAAAAAAAGCAATTAACTTTTTTCTTTGGTGATTGATTAAGCAGTCAAAGAAGCTTCCAGGGTTTTAACAACATCAAAAATAAATAAAATTATTTCCTTGTGGATAATATGTTCATAACTAATTTAGATTTATTATTTCCTTCATTTAAACAAGAGGGCAAGCCATTTAATTCACAGTTTTGGAAATAAATTATTTCTCTGTAATGATTTATTCGAACGTGTAGATATAAAAAACAATAAATAATAATGTAATAGACTGTAGTCAAAATAAATATTTGTTATATCAAGCCATACTCAAATACAAGACTTTTATAAGTTGAAATCTGTTTAGTACACTAATTTTAAGAATCCTTATTTATTATGTGCTGCGTAAATACTAATGTACTGCAACTAAATTACAAAAAATTTTGACTACATTGGAAAGAGATAAAGAATAAGAGATTTCGGCTTTTTAGAATCCTTAACAAACCATATTTAGGTAGGTTTCGTTGAAAAAATTAAATATTTAGCCGATAATTGATAATAAACACATCGAACACTAAAAATCAAAAAAACTCGGAAACGCACAGGAATTTCGAACACAGAAGAAGGGACATTATTTTTGTTAAACTATATGTAGATAGTGAAAATAACAGTTTTTTCAAGAAAATAGTCATTGGCGTAGAAGTTCTGTTTAAGAAAGCGGTTGAGCACCCCCTCCACTCCGCCACTGTGCAAGTTTTTGAACATTCTTAGCGCTTGTTTTATGCGCCTTAATTAATAGGCATTATCCCCCAACATGAAAAAAATTTATTCGTTTATAAGTTATAATGAAAATTCGAGAAAAAAAAATATATTCAATACCCTGCATCTCGGAAACGAAGACTACGACATATGTTTATAGGGACTTTTCCTTTTAAAAACATGTGTTCTATCTCCTGTTAAAGTTTGTCTACAAAAAACTGACTCACCCTGTATATTAGTTCTTTTTTATAGCGAGACGAAATAATAATAAATTTTCTGATAAAGTAAATTATGTAAATACTCAAAAAGCTGAACTTGAGTTCTATTCAGCTATCTTTTTATAATTTAAAAGAATTTCATATGTAAATTGTAAATTACAATTTGTTGACATGGTACAACAAATAGATGATAGTAAAATACGCGCAAACAAAATTATTTTTATCTTTGAAAACATATATTTAAATTACAGATATTGTAATATCTAAGCTATTAAGTACGTTAACTATAAAAGGTATCCACCAGTGCAATACATGACTAGTATCTCCTCTTAGAGTGTTTATACCTAATAAACACACGCGTCTTTTTGGCACAATGTAGTTTTATTCTATTGTACACAGTCTTTATAAATGTTTACAAGTCACATGACCGCCTAGCTTAGGCTACTAATATTGCAGGGCTGGTATCGGTAACAAAATTCTCTAAATTTTCGTTTACAATGAACAATTACAAACTGTTACATCTACACCCGTGAAAATTTACACCAATCAAACAAAAGCACTGGTCGCGTGACTTGTAATCATTTATGAAGGCTCTGTATTCCATCTTCTCTTCTTTCTCATTTATTTCGAAAAATATCAAAAGTTTTAAAAAATCACACGTACTCAATAAAAATATTATGGCGATTTAGGTAAAAGGGGTGCCCTTGTTTCCCATACCTATTACTATGCGATTATTTTTAACATTGCTTTTCATATAATTTTCCTTAAAGCGAAACTACATCCAAAACTATAAAGCAATCTATTAGACCGTTTGAAGAACTAAGATGTACCGCGAAAACTTTGAAATAAAATTGTCAGTTCCTTGTAAAAACCACGCGCCTCACGAATAATATGTTTGGGGCAAAAAGTTATTATATTTCACCTACCTATTCATTCTAAAATTTTCCAAATTTAAAATGATATTGTATGATATCACTTGTATTTCGGGTAACTTAAAGAGCTTTAAACGTTAGGGTCGGGACTATCTTGCAAACGAAGAATTTGAAACATAAAAAGTTTGCTAACATGTTTGGCAAAACGATCTTGTTATTCAATGGAATAACACAAAAAAAATTCTGAAAATACAGTGATATAGTGAAAAAAGAGAAAACAAAAAAGATTAACATCATAGCAAAATAAACTATACGTTTTTACAAATAATTCCTTAAATTTTGATTTAAAAAAAATAGTTCAGTCGGTCGGTAGCTGCACGGTTTAAGGCGTCAGTACTTAAATCGATGTGTGCTAATTCTGCTCGGGTTAGATTCCCGCGGCCGGTAGACCGTAGATTAGCTATGCTTGTACGGAGGATTGGCACCCTCTGTGCAGGTATGGTAGGGCGGAAGAATGTTGGCTTGGGTTAATGTGAGAGATTGACACCAGGTTGGCATTTGACCACCCCCCTAATTAATGAGGTTTTCCATGTTTCCCTCATTCTTGCACTGAATGGTGGTTAGGGCCTACCAACATAAGTTGTTCCTGGGCGCAAATGCGGCCTTCTTAATAATAATATGCCGCCTCCTCTCCCGCACAAGTCTCCGACTTCTGGGCTAGTTCTCGCAATTAGAATGAGGGGTAGAGATATTATTATTATATTATTATTAAATAGAACAAATATTATATGATATCTTATATCTATATCAAAGGTAGTCAAACAAAATTAAGAAACTTTCTCGTTTGACTTTTAAGTAAATTGGAGAACAAAAGTTTTGATGGAACGAAAACTGAGAGTATTCTGTAACGTAAACGGTGTCATTAAACCGTGTTATAATAATAAATTATTATCTGATCTTTTTGGGGCAAACAGTTACTTATTCATTTTTTCTTTTCCATGTGGCAAAATACCCATTAAAAAAAATCCTAGTAGTCTAGTAACATGGTACCGTATAAGAGCAGACGTTCTTGATTCAACCAACTATTGCATATTTCTGGCACAAATTAATAATTGATTGAATAATATGTGGTTCGTAGTGAGTTGGAAAACTTCAAATGCTGATGAAAACGGTAATTCTGCCACGTTTCGAATATTAATATTTACAAGTGGTCCACTACACCTTCAAGGGTAGGGACTCTTGGTCATTACCCTGAAACTTGTAACTTGTAACCCTGGTGTGTGATGCAGTAAATCTGCTGACACGCTTATAAGTAGCAGTAATTTAAGTTTGCCAAACTGCCCCGGAATATGCGCAAGACGGAACACGAATTGTACGTTTAAATTTTAAAGTGCAATTAGGATTTACGGGAAAGTCCTAGTTTTTGTTTTAGGGCGGAACTGGTAGTATAGTTATTAGTTTTATAAAAGTTAGCATCCTCCGAAGGTAAATTCCCATATAATTGTTTAATGAAAGTAGTTTTACGATGTTAATGCGAATAATAAAAGTTATAATTTTAGATTTAACTTTAAATAATGTAAAACTAAGGATAGAGTGATTATCTAATGGCCTTTACAACTGAACGTGTTAAAAATTAACGACAAAATGGTAGTGTCGTTGCGAATTCGCCCATGTTTCCAATACAATGTTCATCAATTCGTTTAAAATCATGGCTCAAATTTATTCACAACATTCATCTATAGCATTCATAACAGTTCCGCAAATTTGAGAAAATCGCGGATTTTTCGAAGATTCCGATCAAAGCTCCACCCTACGACGCGATCAGGCAGACACGCAGATAAGCGCTGCATGTATCCGACATCAATATACAAAATCGCGGATATTTCGAAGGTTCTGCGTGAAGCTCCGCAGACGATACGATCGACAGACAATCATTCCGGAGATCTCCACATCAATGTCGGCAGGTACGCGAACGAGCGCTGTACGATTCCGACAACGCCGAGAAGCAATAGAAAAATCGACCATGTTTCGAAATTCGATCATTGAGTCGCTAGGACGAGAAATACTACGCTGAGAGTTCTCCGCTTCAACGAACGATGACAGTATCTCGTGACAATGCTTCCCCTGAAGTCGCTGACGAGAGACGAGGATGAAGAAAATTTCGACTAACTTTAGAAAAAAACGCGAAAAATATTGACTTCAAATTCATTTCCTATAAGACCTCCAAGTCAATATTAATATTGTCTAATTTTATATTTCTAACTTCAATGAAACAGGGTCTGCGTTCGTGGCTGGTATGACTAGCCACGAACGCAGACCTGGCCGACCGGTGAACGAACACGCACTCTAGTCAATTGCATATTTAACCAGTTTAACCAGGACATAGTACCTGTCTAGAGTTTGTAGTAGACAATCAAAAGAATTCGCATTGAAACCGCTGCATTTCTGGCATATCAAACAAGCATAAATAAATCACATATCTAAACCTCAACCTGAGTTATTGTTTCTCTATAAAAATACACAAAGCCGCTCTCTCAGCTATACGTTGCAATTCAAGATTCCTACAAGCTATCGTACAGCCACTCCTCGGAGTCCGTACACCAGTGAATAAACTTTAGTGTATAAAGAGACTGTGATTTTCAGAGGCTGGGGTATCAGATCTGCAAAGTGCTATACAAAGTGAACAAAAAATCCGACCCATAAACATTTTCAAAGTGCTCAAATTTGAAAAAAAGCAAGTGTCAGCACTTAGAAGGCCATACAAATTAGATCATGGACTCTCCACATGAGCATGTCGAGCGACACCATGACTTATGTCAAGAGGGAATCACATGAGGTGAAAGGGTTTTTCACCAACGAGCAGGCGTCTAACGACCTAGCACCGAGGCGAGGGTGAAAAAGGACCCAGGACAATACGATCCCGCTGAGTCCATTAAGAGGGTCTACAATACGCGCATTATGCTTAGAGGAGAAGCAAATAGGTCACCTCCACCGACAGCTAGTGAGGACAGACAACATACATATCTGATATTACGACATGGCGCACTACGTGGGGCCTTGTTGCTAGATGAAAACCCGGCCCCATTGGAACATATTCAGCGTTAATTATACATATATAGGATCATATCTATCTAACATATCCGTTGCAATTTAATTTTATATTTGTCCAGTTACTCAATAACACAACTTACGTCTAAAATGCCTTAACAAATTAATACAAGGTGTAGCGTGTATAATCTATAAAAATTAAACTACAGCTTCCTAACGATATTTGCAATAGAAAAGTCTTATACGAAAAAGTTCAATTATGGATCAAAATATTTTCCCTGGAACGGTCCTGTCCGTGTGCTGTATGATGAGTTACGTGCTGTAGACCAGCCGCGCAAAAAAATCGTCGTTGAAAGATAGAAAGATTCTTTTCAATTTTTGGGGAATTTTTCAATGTAAAAGTACAAACTAAGAAAAATAGATATTTAAAAAAAAAACTAATATTTTCTTGTTATAATAATTAATAGTAATTACTAGAGAAAATGTTGAAATTGATCCCCATTAGCGCGGATACGGGCATGGCACCGACGAACCCAATTTTGGCGAATATTTTCCCAAATTCCAGTTAGGTATTCCCCTAATTGTGTCAGCAGCTTTAAGTATACGGTTTCGCAATTCTTCCACCGTAGCAATTGGAGTGCCCGAACTTGTAATGCCACATCGTCCAATAATTCAGGCAACCGGTTCTCCAAAAAGTCAGCATATGTTAGTCCATTTAGTAGTCCTTCAAAGAAATAGAGACCCACAAGTACATCGCCTTTTATGCCAGCCCAAACATTTACCGAGAAGCGATGTTGAAAATGAGTTTCCCTAATAGCGTGAGGATTTTCATCGGCCCATATGTGCATATTATGGAAATTCACTTCATCACGGATAAATGTAGCCTCTTTTGTTACACAGATAGAATCAGGAAAGTCTACATGATTGGTATATTGCCGTAAAAACCATCTGCAAAGACGCATTCGTTGATCATAATCCGGGATAAAATCTGTTGAACTGGTTGCAGATGATAGAGGTGCAAGAGCTGGCGCCTTAAGGACGTTCGATACACTTCTTCCGGGGCGGGCGGTGCGGAGAGTATGCCTATGTTTATACACGGGAGTCTTGTTGCAGTACCAACTTTANAATATTAAAGTCAAACGTTGAACATTAAAGTCAAACAATCAAGTGAATATTAAAGTCAAACAATCAACAAGTTACCAACAAGACAAGTAAAAAAAACAGTGAACATTAAAGTCGAACGTTGAACATTAAAGTCAAACAATCAAGTGAATATCAATCAACAAGTCAACAAGACAAGTCAAAAACCAGTGAGTATTAAAGTCAATCGTTGAACATTAAAGTCCAACAATCAACAAGTCAACAACAAGACAACAGGTCAAAAAACAGTGAACATTAAAGTCGAATCATTAACAGTGAACATTAAAATCGAAAAAAACAGTGAACATTTGCCAATCCATTGTGATTATTGAAGTTTTGTCTCAATGTTTTAGCCGTAAACCCAAATCTCGTCTCCTTTTATGATCCTTTGATGAATGTTTCATCGTCATTGGATTTGGAAATTTCTTGGCGTAACCCAATTGACTTTCTGAACGTGAGAGTCATCAGTTAAAGTCGAAGGCCTTCCTGGCCAACAATTATCTTCAATTGATTGACGACCACCTTTAAATCGTGAAAACCATTCGTGACATTGCGTACGATCCAAAACATCAGCTTGTTTCAAAAGTTGAAACGTTTCCATGAAAGAATGACGTAGTTTCACGACATTTCCCTGAGCACGTCGATTTTGCACTTTTAAATGACTTTTATAGCATCCTTGCCCCTAAGTTAAATTATTTCCAATTTTTTTTTACCTTTTAAATAAAATTCATACAATTTTGGGCCAGGTTCTTAAAGAACATAACTTTTAAATTCAACAATATACAATTATAGTAGTTACTTTTTTATTTAACTTCTATAAATGAAAAAAATAGACATCGATCATATTTAGTTTAGGTTACTGTCAATAAAATTGATTATGACATAATATTAATAATTTCAGAAATTTTGGACAATGTATGGTGAGAAATATTCAACAGGTTTACTTATTCAAAAAACTGCTATAATTTTAAATATTTAATCGACTAGTTTGTTGTTAAATGGTTTTAAAAATAAAGGTATTTGTATTGTGATAAATTAAACGAAATATTAACCTAAACCAACCTATTTGAGAGACAACGTACTTTCACAAATCATCATTTTTAATTTTGTATCGCCGTGTGCCGCTGTATAATTCATTTACCCCTTACTTTTCTTCCACGAAATATGTAGAGAAACGCCTATATTTACGTAAAAGTATAGTGTATAATTAAACAGAACATATCCTTCCGCAATTGAAAATCATGGATTTCATATTAAATAAAATTACATTTATTATCAGGAAGTGACATTTACATCGTTTTACTCCCCTCAACATATATTTTTTGTGTTAAAATTTGTCTACAATCTAAATAGAGACCAATGCCATTTCTCTCGAAAAAAAGCAATTAACTTTTTTCTTTGGTGATTGATTAAGCAGTCAAAGAAGCTTCCAGGGTTTTAACAACATCAAAAATAAATAAAATTATTTCCTTGTGGATAATATGTTCATAACTAATTTAGATTTATTATTTCCTTCATTTAAACAAGAGGGCAAGCCATTTAATTCACAGTTTTGGAAATAAATTATTTCTCTGTAATGATTTATTCGAACGTGTAGATATAAAAAACAATAAATAATAATGTAATAGACTGTAGTCAAAATAAATATTTGTTATATCAAGCCATACTCAAATACAAGACTTTTATAAGTTGAAATCTGTTTAGTACACTAATTTTAAGAATCCTTATTTATTATGTGCTGCGTAAATACTAATGTACTGCAACTAAATTACAAAAAATTTTGACTACATTGGAAAGAGATAAAGAATAAGAGATTTCGGCTTTTTAGAATCCTTAACAAACCATATTTAGGTAGGTTTCGTTGAAAAAATTAAATATTTAGCCGATAATTGATAATAAACACATCGAACACTAAAAATCAAAAAAACTCGGAAACGCACAGGAATTTCGAACACAGAAGAAGGGACATTATTTTTGTTAAACTATATGTAGATAGTGAAAATAACAGTTTTTTCAAGAAAATAGTCATTGGCGTAGAAGTTCTGTTTAAGAAAGCGGTTGAGCACCCCCTCCACTCCGCCACTGTGCAAGTTTTTGAACATTCTTAGCGCTTGTTTNTCCGATCCTAACCATTTTTAAGAGCAATATTCACATTTTATTAAAGTTTTTTCCCAACTCCCATAAGAGCCTGTGTAAAAGAGCATAATTTTTAAAATCATTTTTCAAAAAAACTACGTTGTCAATCGATCTGATATTTTTACACAAGTCAGTTTGCATATTTATTAACAGATTTCAATTGCTTTGAAAACATTCTTACCATTTTTCTTTTGGTATCGAACCTCCCTAAGATGCGATGTACGGTACGAGATGAGGTTTCTCCTTGCTGTGCAAGTCATCGAGTACTAATTGTGGGGTCTTCGTCAAGGTATGCCAACACTGTATCTTCAACATTAAGGTTCACTTGCTGACCACGTCCTTCTCCTCGAGGAATAACAGTTCCCGTATTTCGCAGCCGCTGAACGCACTGTAGGATTGTATTTGTACATGGGGGGTAACGTTGTGGCCATCGTTCCCGGTACAACCTAGTCGCCACGAGCGCATTTTCTCCGGCAGCACCATACACTAACACCATATCGACATGTTCGGAAATAGTCGGTTCATTGTAAAACTAGTTTGTGCACAAACTAAAAAAATTAAGCAAAGTAAGAAATAAGAAAGAATCTCGTTTTTAATGTAATCGGCACGCTATTCTTATTTTTTACTTCTTTATAAAAGATACACTGTCTCTATCGTGGAATTACAAAATAAAGACTTTTGTCTGGAATCTTTAACTTTTTAACACTGATGGGTCAATGGGCGATGCTTAATATTTAATAATTAAGTGAATAATGAATTCGATACAAATACAAAATCAGTTGACTGCACAAGTTTTTTGTAACCTAACCTTTTAGTAGGTATTATTAGTATTAGATTATACCGATATAAATTATAAGGTTATAAGGTCGCATAAAAACATTTCCAAAGTTTATAATAAATAATACAGGGTCGGCCTTCATTTTCGTTGAATAAATGAACTTTAATTTACAAAAAAAAAATGCGAAGATAGAACTTTTTCATTGTTACAAATATCAACAGGAAGCTATAGTTTAATTTTTATAGATTATACACGCCACACCCTGTATAGTAAGAGCAATAGTCAAAGTTAGCTGATGTTACTTTATCTTATCAATCCGATATATTTTTTTTATATTCACTTAAAAACTATATTTGGTTGAATAATTTGCGAAATCAAAGCAAAATTATATGCTTAATGCAAATTCGAATAACTATAACATTTCGAGAACAATTCGGAATTTTATAGCTTAGTAGGATTAATAAGTTATTGGAAAGGAACTGACATCTCTCTACAGATATTTCTATTTTAGGAATTTGCTACTTTCACATTCAATTGCTGACTAAGATAACATAAATAAATTTCCATCTAAATGATATCTTTATGTCTTAACGTGTTTGTATGTAAGGATAGAACTCATTAATATTTATCAATGGTAGGCCTTGGGTAATTAAGTAAAAAGTAATTTAGTTGTTATATAAGGGTGGTTTCATAAACCATATTTATGCCAACTCGTACATAGAAAAATTCCATGCTTTTATCTAAATTGTACATGAATGTCATATTATTTCACTACGTTTGTAGGTGTAGGTGTATATATAAAAATGTACTTATTTAAATATTCCTTTCTTGCTAATAAAGTGATTAAACAATAGAATTAAAATCCTTCCTACCTGAATAAATAAGTATAAATTATGTCGCACTAATGATTAAATAAAAATTTGACATGTTTCTTTGTAAAGATGAAAATCTAGTCTATGTAATAATATTTGAAGATGTTGCAAACATGTCAAAATAAGAAAAAAATATGTAATAATATAAATATTTGAATTTTGTAAAACTTGAATTAATTATGATAAAATTTTATATGGTAATACATTGTTTACAACATGATATACGATTTTTTCGACAATCCTGAAACATATTTACTCATCCCGTACGTCTAAGTCACAACACACTGTAATAATTGCTGCCGTTAGTCAAGCTGTCTGTGTTGACTATTAAAACAGAAATAAAGTGCACAAGGCAGAAAATAGCTGTAATTAAGATGTTAAGAGAGAGCACGTATTTGAAACTTTGTTAATATTGAGCAAGACCATTAAACAATCCTTTAATCCTGTTTACCTACGTTTGGTCAGAGACTTCTATCTGCAGACCCTTGTCTGAAAGATAAGAGGATAAGAGTTTTTTGATAATACCGAAGCAGAAGTAATTAAAAAGTAAATTAAGAATTAATAAATAATTAGATATAAAATATGTGTGATATACTATGATATGAACATACTGAAAAAAAAAACTGTCTGTAGGCCCAATATAAACAAATTGCAAGAGTTATATTAGTTTAAGGTTGATAGTGTTAGGCAAATATTACTAATTCTGAAATGTGAGGTGGAATGAAGAGAAACTAGGACTTACTGCTATAATAATAGTTTTTTTTGTAGTTTCTGTGGAAAATAAATTGCGATGTATCGAAAATGGACAACTGAAAATAATTAATATTAGTCTTGGAGTATACACATAGTAATAAATCATAGAACATAAGAACAGAAAATAATGAAAGCGATAACGTTAAAAGACACAAATAGGAATAAATATGGATAGCAGATTCTACATCGAAGTACTGCCGTATTGATTCATAACCAAATTTAAACCTTATGGATTTATAAAAATTATGTTCAATTTGCTCGACCTTGAAGTAAATGTGGTAGTACGGTGACCATACTGAAGAGGTATTTCTCTTAACAAATCGTAATATTTTCAAAGTAGTAATTTTATGTGTTGAAGCAGTTATATATGTGGTTAAAAAATATCAAAAATAAAAATGGGATCATTACGTCACCAGAAGTTACTTCAGTCTTTTCAGATTTGAAATTGTTGAACTAAGAGATTTCGGCTCTTTCTTTCAAATAGTTTTGTATTTATCACATAACATAAGGTCACATATGACCACATAATTGTTTTGCACGATTAAAAGCCTTGGAAAAAGTGTGTGAGAATATTTCTGAAAACCACCTTTTAAGACTATACCGGGAAGTCATCATACAGAGGTTTAATCCTATCGATTTTTTTGGGATTAAACCATATCTTTACTGTATTAAGTAATAATAGTAAAAGGTCCATTATTATGCTTTGAATTATCTTAGGTATGGTACTGTAGAAGATTTATATATCTGAAGTTTGTTTAAAAGATTGCAAACAAACTTGGCAACGAAACTCTACTACGACTTTTTTTTAAATCATAAATCGGTGACTTATCATACAATCCGAAAGTGTCTGTACACTACAGGAAAAGATAACATTCACACTTCAGTCTGGTTAGGCAACTCCAGCAATGTGTATACACTGCAAAGGAAATTATATAATAATAATAATAATAATAATAATAATAATAATAATAATAGTCTTTATTGTTCTATAACAAACATACATATTGCACAAACTAGTTTCCATTAAGTCGAACAAAAGGCGAAGTCTAGTCTGCACAAGCAAGGTTGTGCACACTACTCAACATAACCTATTACTAACATAAATATTCTAATCCTAAATAATAATTATTAGTAATGACATTTAACCANATAATGATAATGATAATGATAATGATAATGATAATGATAATGATAATGATAATGATAATGATAATGATAATCATTATGATAATGATAATGATAATCATAATGATAATAATGATAATAATAATAATAATACTAATGTCTTTATTAGCAGAATACATATTTATAACAAAGATTTAGGCAACCTGGTGGCGCCTTTCGATTTTACTCGCGCTTCTAGGTACCACCAGAAAAATAAGTAATTGGAAATAAATAGTATAACAAAATATAACTAAAAACTAACGTAACTAATAACAATAAATAAAAACTAATACAACATACAACTAATACAACTACATAGTTCTTTGTGATAAAATGAATTGTTTTATATATGTGCGAAAAGATGATACAGTGGGGCATTTTTAATATTAATATCGATTCTATTATAAAGCTTTGCGGCATTGTATAGTAGGATCATATTCGATGCAAAGTAATAAATCATTGCCTGTTAAGAGATCCAGTGACATTCGCTTTTAAGGGTTTTAGAAATTGAATAATTTCTTTATACATTATGAAGGGACGAAGAGATCAGTTCACGTCTGGCACCCTTGTTCCTACAAAAATTCCTTTATTCCCATAAACTATTTATTTTAAATGTAATTTATTATAAATCCAATTTGTTTTTTAATTTCCACATATGTACTACATTTTACCTCTGTACGCGCTACTGTTGTTTACTTTGGAAGCGCTCTCTGTTTTACGATCAAGCTCGCCAGGTTAGTATTTGACATATAACCGACCACTTCGTACACTCGATGCACCTGGGCGACTACAGCTACTACGAGAACACAATCGGTATGATGCGGTATTTCAGATTTAACAATGAATTTCATTTTAAATTTGAAATGGTTCACCTTACGCCTCCTAAAAATGATGACACGATTTTCCTTTGATAAAAGACCGACAACTTTTTGCTCTACTTTGCATCGAATACGATCCTACTATAGGAAAAGATTTTGAATACTCGGCATAACGGTGCCTCAGGACAGTATACAGATTCCGGAATCTTGTCGTACGGCCATGAATAACATTACGTTTCACAAGCTTGTCATGCAGGAGATTTGTTTTCATTGATTTTATAAATCAAGGAGGACAAACGTAGATTATACTGTTTACTTAATTTGAGCCATTGAGACTCTTGATAACATGGTGTTACATGGTCGAAATTTTTCAAACCAAATGAATACCTTAAACAATTGTTTTGTACTTTCTGCAGAGAATATTTGTCAGATTGTAATAAGCAAGGCCAGTAGACGGTAACACAATAACTTAATGACGACATAACTAAGGTTTCACATAATTTTAATTTAATTTCTTTGCAAAGAGAGTCTTTATGCATATAAAGTAACTTCAATTTCCCATAAGACTTTTTAATCAAATAGTTAACATGACTCTGAAACCTTAAGTTAACGTCTAGGTCTAGATATACGCCCAGGTTTTTACAATCATTTTGAGGTTTTATTATTTTACCATTTAAAAATATCTGAAAATCAGGGTGCACTCTAATCGTTTGTCTCTGTTTACCAAATAAAAGTAACTGCGTCTTTGCTTCATTGAGAATGAGTTTATGAGTAATACAAAAGTTAGACATTGACTCAAAATCAGCATTAATTCTATTAACCGCATTATCATTTTCATTACTTGCAAATGAATGATAGATTTGCGTGTCATCGGCATATTGATGTATCTGACAACTCTCTAAATAGGTATCCAAATCCGGAGTATAAATAGAGAATAAAAGAGGACCTAAAATGCTTCCCTGGGGTACTCCTTTAAGAATAATTTTGAAATCAGAGTATTGACTCGTTGACGCCTGTCACATAAGTAATTTTTGAAAAATAAGGTTGGTACATTACCAGCGCCAAAGTATTTAAGTTTTTGGATAAGTAAATCATGGTCTAAGTTATTAAATGCTTTACTTAGGTCGAGCAGAATTAAACATGTATTATAATTGTTATCATTCGATTTAAATATGTTGTCAGTAACATCTAAAAAAGCTGTTTCAGTGCTGTGGTGCTCCCGAAACCCAGATCGATGGGAAGGTACCAGTTTATTATTCTTTGTAAGGTAATTATTAAATTGCTCAAATATATTTTTTCTAAAACCTTAGACAGAGTTGGTAGTATGCTGATTGGTTTAAAGTCAACTAAATCCGATGAACTGCAAGTTTTAGGTATAGGGTGTATATTAGCATCCTTCCAGATATCAGGAAATTCACCAGAAGACAAACATTTGTTAATTGCGAAAGTAAAATAATCAGATATATGCGGAAAAAATAGCTCTAACATTTTTACATTCAGACCGTCTACGCTTATAGGGTTAGACTTCAGCTTTCTTATAATAGTATTCGCCCTTACACTGTCCACTTGACTAAATTCGAAACACTCAACGACATTGGTGTGTTTTGTTTTATACTTATTTAGAACAAAGACACAAATCACCCTCGTTATAGACGATCTTCTTTTTCTTTTCATTGTCATCCCAAACAAATATTTTCCCTCCAACGGTCCATACTTGGTGCTTCCCATATTTCTTTTTCGCTGCTATCAGAAGATTATAGCGACTGGCTGTTAAATTTTCAAAAATGGATAATCGGGAACTTTTCAGAAGTTTTCGTGCATTAAACACCTCATTACGTTTGATGTTAGTAACAAATCAAACCAGAATGTATGTATGTATCTAATTCTACCACAACTTCTACAAATTGTCAGCTTATTACAGTTCCTTGTTTCCAATAATGCTTAGTTATGTTGATTAACGTTATTAAGTTTTTAAAGAAGCAAACATATTTTTGTTTATCGATTATATTCATTTAGCAGATTTCAGGAGATCCTTGGAAGAAATTTTATAGTATATACAAAATTGTCTCTAAAAGAATTATATTGTACTTTTGAAGAAAACGAGGTTCATAAAATACAATAAACTTAATTTAAATAAAGTACTGTCTTTATTCCAAGCAATGACATTTTTACTTTCAATACCGCTTTAACCTTTTGATGTATAGTCATTTAGCTTGCAAATTGAAATTTGATGCTCCTAATTAATTTATTGTGAAATGTATTTTTTGATACCTTAGTCTACCGCCCTCTGTTATTCAAATTAAATTTTGCAGCTTGCCTTCGCTTATTAAATTTGAATTTGGCGTGCTTTTTGCTATTAAATCGAAGTGGCTGCACAGAAATAGAAAATTGCTTTTTAAATTGGTATTTATATACCATTAATGTTATTAAATACAAAAAAAGTATGTGTTGCCGTGGGTCTTGGAACTCTCTCTAAAAACATCTGGCTTCGCATATTACAATCAAATGAATTCGTATTTCTCTTTTTTTGGTAGGCTTCATTAATTTTGTGAAAATATTTATACAGTGCTGGACATTGAGCTTAATACCTTTTGAGGTAAACTGAAAGTACAAACGGTAATATTAAAAATTTCTCAATTAGATAAAAAAAAACAAACCAAACCAAATGTGTACGCAGAGAGGAAGTACAGTTTTATTTTTAATAGTGATTTTTTTGGTTGTTTTGCTTTCTCAAGTTCATTTAAGAATATATAAAGCTGATAAGCACACGCTACTGAGTATCACAAAATATTATAACATAATAGAGATCTGAGTGGCTGATGAAGATTCGCTTTGCAGACGTAAATAGAAATTCTGATTTTCAACTGTTCCATTTAACTTCTCCCTTGGCCTTTTATCTTCCCAATGATATTAACTTTCGAGTAAAATTGTTGCATTTCAATAACCAAATTTTGACCTCAACAGTAACGTATGCATAGTTTATACTATTTTCTCTACATTGCAATTAATTTTTAAAGCAACTGCAAATATATTATGTTAATTAAAGGTATTGTGAGAAGCAACTACTCTGCGGACTAATACCCAGACCTATTAATAACCATATATATACCGGTTTCTAATTTATTATAATTGTAATACCACAGAAGTAAATGGAAAATAATATGTTTGCACTTTAAGTTTTTTTAAACTAAAGGTGCATCACAGAAATTAATCTTTCTTCGAGTTTTGTTTTAACACAATATCTCTTCAGTTTCTTTATATTTAATACATGAAGAAAACAATGTAGTCAAGAGTTTTCTTCAACTTTTTCGCTAAATTTGAAACATTTATTCTTTTTTAAAGAAGTTTCATTTTATTATATTATTACTGCAAAATAACGTCTTCTATTTTTTTTTTAATTTCTGACACTAGAGCAGGATCATCAGTAGAAAAGCAGAAATATTGTATTTAGTTATAGTTTATGACTTGAATTACAGTATTATCCACTTTTCCATCATTCACTGAAATCCATATATACAGGGTGTCCCAGTGTCGGCGTACAAAAATTTACCAGGGGATAGATCAGGCCAAAATAAGATTAAAATTCTTATAAAATATTTTTCTGCCATGCACTCTCACGGAGTTACAGGGTGTTGTTTAGAAAAAAATAATAACAACTTTCCGCAATAACGCAAAAATCCTATCAGCGATTTAAGTAATTTTTGGGTGAAGTGTATATCTATTAAAGGTCATTAAAACTACATGGTGCTGATTTCGATCTGACGCCAGGGCCGGCCAGGCCAACTTGTCCTCAAGGTTATGTCTTCATAACTTTTGCATATCCTAGTTTTTTGTTATTGGATTACGTTTTTCTGAATCTGCAATCGATTCTGAACAAAAAATGTACTCTTGTTTCATAGCTCAAAAATGAACCGTCTTCGAGTAAATTGAGTCTAAATTATCGACTGCATTAGTTAGTAAAAAAATGCATGTAAAGATTTTATTTCTTGTTATCTAGTAGGTACCTGTCATTATAAAAAACAAACTTGTTTACCGTTGAGGTACAGTTTCCCATGAATATGAAGAAACTGAACAAGTTTTTTATGTATTATTTAATATTTGGTTACGTATAGGGGAACTGAAAATAAAATAAATGAATGAAAATTATGCAACAGAAACGAAATTATGTTATTAGCAAATCGACAATATTAATAATAAAAATAGAAAATAATTATTTCAATAAATGCTCGAAATGCTGCCTATTTACTTCAATGCATGCCCGACATCGTTTGACCAAGGAATTGTAAACTCTTCGCAAATCAACGGCTGCTTGAATTTGCTCGGTGGCTGCATTAATTTTATGAATTGTCTGTCTTGTTACTGGGTTTGGCAAACACCAGTTGTTTCATATGACCACAGTAAAAAAAATCATACGGGTTGAGGTCAGGCGACCTGGCAGGCCACATAATAGGTCCATTTTTCTGAATTCAGCTTTCTGAAAAATGTAAATCGAACCCCTCCGATACCTATCTTCTGTTACGAGTAGATGCTCCATGTTGTTGGTAGTACATTTGATTCCTCAAAGATAATTGAACGTCATCTAGTATGCCATCAACAATATTTTCTAAAAAATCCGTGTATCTCTCTGAATTCAAACGGTTTACAATAACTTGAGGAGGCAGAATTACTCCGAAGATTCCTCCCCAGACATTTATGGAGAATCTTCTTTGAAACGTGGAGGGTCGTCTCACATGCGGATTTTCAATGGATCAGTTATTTATAGCATTTCTCGTAAAGATAGTTCGGAATCACCAGGATGCAAAATTTGTACTTTATGTAGGTGGTATGGGTGCAGTTCTTGTCGGTTTAAAATTCTCCAGACGCTGCTTCGTGAAATACCTACTTGCGTTAATATTCTTCGGGCACTGGTGGAAGGATCATCAATAACAGCAGCATTCTGTATTTCCAATTTTAAGATTCCCGGTCTCACGGACTCTTTGGAAAATTCGTTGGAATACGTGATGTGAAGGTTGCCTTTAATTTGGAAACCTGTGTAGATATTCTCGTGAGGCCACCAATGAATTTCCATCACAGAAACAGTAGACAAATATCATATCAGCATATTCGTTGTTGAAAAATTTCATAATAATTTCACAATCTTATTGTTTTGTAAACTTAATTTCTAGTAACTTCGAGTACTGTAATTAATTTTGACATGTACGCTTGTAAACAACTTTGTTTTTTATAATGACAGGTACCTACTAGATAACAAGAAATAAAATCTTCACATGCGTTTTTCTACGAACTAATGCAGTCGATACCTTAGACCCAATTTACTCGAAAACGGTTCATTTTTGAGCTATGAAACAAGCGCACATTTTTTGTTGAGAATCGATTGCAGATTCAGGAAAACATAATCAAATTACATAAAACTAGGATATGCAAAAGTTATGAAGACATAACCTTGAGGACAAGTTGGCCTAAGCCGCCCCTTGCATCAGATCAAAATAATCACCATGTAGTTTTAATTAACTTTAATAGATGTACACTTCACCCAAAAATTACTTAATTCCCTGAAAGGGTTTTTGAGTTATTGCGGAAAGTTGTTATTGTTTTTTTCTAAACAACACCCTGTAACTCCGTGACAGTGCATGGCAGAAAAATATTTTATAAGAATTTTAATCTTATTTTGGTCCGGTCTACCCCCTGGTAAATTTTTGTACTCTGACACTGGGACACCCTGTACATATATTTACACTTTGAGATATGTAACAGAAAAATATATTATATATATTTTTGTCAATGAGCATCTTTCTAGACAATGACATCAAAATAACTTGTGTGTTGAATTTAATTCATTGCTTGATTTTACGTTAAAATGTCATCATATAATTAGTAATGCCAATTGGTTCATAAATCAATTACGCACAATATTACGAACTCCTCTTACAACTTATCTGATTTGGTGGCATCGTTAAAACCCCCTTATTTCATGTTCCCCGCACTGCTGTACACGATGTCAACGCTTTTATCCCTAATCCAATATTCACAACGTATACAAATAAGTTCCAACATTCTTTGAGTAGCCCATTAATATTTTCAAAGGAATCGAATTAGCCTTAGCAGAGAATAAATGATGGAAAAAGGTAAAGCAAATTAGCAAGAAAAGTTTATCTAAACTTGTATCTATTGTTGAGGATTGATACAAAATTGAACGTAGATACAAATCACACTGACCAAAGACCTCATCTAGGCCAAAGTTGAGAGCTAAAAATTGTGGTGTTACAAAGTTTAAGTGAAATTACTAGTTCAATAGCTGACTTTGATCATTATCGACATTTCAATAATATTCGCCTCGATTTCTTAACACACATGCACTGAAGACTTAAAAAAGCACTACAGTACACTGTAGCGCACATGCGCTGTAATGCACATGCACTGTAGCGTACATGAACTGTAGCGCAAATGCGCTGTAGTACACCATAGCACATGCGCTGTAGTTAGCGCACATGAACTGAAGCCTTAAAGAAGTTTGCATGCACTGAAGCCTTAAAAAAGTTTATGCCTGCTTAATATGAAGTATACGCGTGCATATGCATAGTAAAAATTTCGTTAATTTATTTGCAATACTTCAGCAATTCTTCCACAAACACTAAACTTTTATACACTATGACTGAAAACTTTTACTATTAAGATTTCCCTTTTTGATTCCAGAAACCGCCCATTGTAGTATGACCCAGTAGTTACAAAACATCCCGTATTTTTTTATTATTAGTCAAACCTCCATTGTCACATCATAAAATTTTAGCACTTTTAAAACAACGAAACGTCCTCATATTCAAATTATATCAGCAGACCATTGAGTTCAACGAAGCGGGATTAATAAAAAGAAAAACAGCTGTGAGGAAGCAGACTGCTGTGGGAATGCCATAAACGTGCAACCTAAGCCAAATGGAGATTGTTATGCTTGTAGCTTCTTCACATAGAAGCCCAAGATCTCTGTAGTGGAACTGCACCCCATTTGACGAAAGGAAGGAGAAAACCGTTTAAGAAGAAACATTGCTAGACAGGGATGAAATTTCTAGAAAACAGCCTGAAACAGATAAAGAAAGAGCAACAGAAAAAGTGTGCTATTATTCCGGATTCCCCTACTTCTTCTCTTCCTGCTCCTTCAGCAGTTAAGGAAAATCCTGATTGTAATCAATTAATCATTCCTGCCCCTGATTGGGATGTCAATAGAGAAAAACTAAAGCCGAGAGGACCAGAGTGCCCCTGTCAATAACTTTATATTAAGTCGGATTTTTTGTCACTCGCTATAAAAAAGCCAGCTATCCTAGAATTACGCTAAGTGATTCGATTCGCATGATTGTGATAAAATTCCCCAATATTACACCTCGACACATTTCAAAAAACGCTTAATTTTATGTCCTTATAACTTTTTTATTCATTTATACTCAATCTGTTCTGAAATAATGGTAGTGAAATTTCTAACATACTGTACAAACAAAGTTGTAGTTAAGTTATAATTAAAAGCAGCCACCTTTTCACTGGAATACATTCTATACATTCATCTCTCTGATTAAATTAAATTAAAAAAAAGAAACTGTCCAACACAGTAATGTAGTCACAAATTATCTTTAGAATAGATGCCGGGCAGGACAAAGTCAAAGTATTTTTACTTCAAATCGCCGTTCCTTTCACACAAGGACTAAACAGTAAACGTCAGGTGAACGACCTCCGGCATATTTTCTGTTCCTGAGTTACGGAACTGACTTTTAATCTTGGGTGATAAGTTCAAGGTACGAGTTCAACCGTCTTTGGTCACGTAGTATCATCTTCAAAGTCTATGGAGACTGACTTGCGTGTGTGCGCCTCTTCCCTTTCCCTGACAAAGGCCAAAGGGAGAGCTTTGATAGTATATCACATTTTTACCACAACTCCAAAGTCAGCTAACTAAGGATTTGATTTAATACGTCATACGCAACATAAGGTTTGTATCTGTGTTAGCTAGGGTTCGTTTACCTCCGTAAACACGATAATTTATTCCTAATTTATATGTATAATGTTCAAACTACGCCTAATGGTAGACTAAAATTGTATAATAGATTATACAAATGATAGTAAATGATAACCTGACATATGGAATTTTTAAAATCTTCGTATTACTACGAGGGGCTTTCAAATTCAAGGACTATATATAGGTACTATAGACTACTTGATGTTATCAGAAAAATTTCTTTACTACGTTTCTTATTATATTTTTATACAACTGCGCTAATTCACAGTCACACAAAAAAAAAGTTGGGTATACTTTTTTTTGCGACATTTATTTTTCGTAGTAATTTGGCCTCCTGAATAAGAATCTGGGATCAGAATTTGCCCATCACGTCACAGTTTTTTCCTAACCTCAAAAAACTTGTGAAAAATAGTAAAAATTGATGAAAATTTACTGGGAAAATTTGGAAAAAAATTTATTTCCACATCAAATAGTACATTTTTATGTAAAAGACTCTGCCGAATTCAAATCCACTGTCAGAATTGAGCTAGAACGTGTGTTTTTTTTTCTAACCTCAAAAAACCGAGCAGGAATCGCTATTTTCAAATTCTGAGCGGATTTTGACCAGATTTTGTATAAAGGGTTTTTTTGGGTCGCTGATTACGAATATGAATTCACATTGTAAAAATTCAAGATGGCTGATCCAATATGGCGGATGTATTTTTTTGAAATCCACCGATTTCAGTAAAATTTGGCATAATAAGGATTGCTGGTTGATCTCACCTTCATTAATCACACATCTGGAGCCAGATTTTCGTAAATCAAGGTAAAAATTTTGTTCTAAAAGTCAGGGTTCTTCATTAGTTCATACTTCTAAGAAAAATTTTTAAATTTTTAAAAATATTTTAATATATTATAATATTATACCAGGGTGGGTTTCCATTAACCACATATTCTTTGGACTAAAATAATGGGACTTTTCTTATGCCACTTTTCATTTCGGAGCCCAATTTTGAAACTACAGTGTGTCAAAATCAAAATTTTAAAAATGATATTTATTGATAGTTCCGACTATTTTAGAAATATTTGTTTGAAATTTGGAACATATTTTTATCTTAAATCGACACTTTCTGTGTAATAAGTACGGAGAAAACGGGGATTGTAGTAGCCACGGACTCCCCCAATTTTTTTTTAGTACGCCTATGGTTTTTTATTCTATTTTTTTCACTCTGATAACATTTTGATTTGGGGCTCAGTTGACGATATTGCAACGGTTCAGTTGACATCTTTAAATTCTCCAGTTTCTTTTAGGCGAAGACCTAAATTTTAACAAAGAATATTCTTAGATGATATCGAATGGGATATGTTCCTGCTTAATATCCAATAGCCAAATTAGTATTTGAATCCGAACTTCTTAAAAAAATTCGTATTATTTATTTATCCATAATATCTACTTGAACTATAAAGTTTCTAAGGATACCTTAAAAACAAAAACAAAGAGCTAGGCGTTTGGCTGTCAAAATAACTATTACGAAAAAGAAAGAAGTTAACTGAAGGGTGTTTAACTGAAATCTGCTTTTTAAGTGTCTACAAATGGCAAATAGAGAAGATTTTTTGTCATTTTCTGAAATGACACACATGCTGCCGATAGTGGGTAACAAAATTAATAAATTAGTTAGTATTTTAATGTTCTTAACTAAATAATTTCCCATACTAATAGCAAAATGTGATTCCAATGATACTTTAGCTGTTAGGCGTGATGCAGAAAGATATCCGAATCATATCATCCAAAAATAAGATTTTTCCTAAGCTTTATTCGTCGCCTAAGAAAATCTCGAAAACTTAAACAGAAGGTGGGTCAGTGTGGACGGGCAGACAAACTTCGACCAAACGAGGAGGAGCAAATTTTGTAGCTCTGGGTTTAAGTACTAGGATGCTAGCCAAACAGATGACTAATGGCGGTAACATTAATATTAACTCATCTGGTGTGCACCGAGGCTTGAAACAACAGTTACTACAGCTATACTATTGTCAAAATTATAAAGTCTCTCTTAGAGAAAGATTAGGTTATTAGGAAAGGTTATTGTCGTAACATTTCCTAATTATAAATACGAAACAATTTCGCCATTTAAATTTGTCCTGCTTATTAGTTATGCAATAGAATGTAGGTAATGCAATTTTGCATTATTAGCAAAATGAACAGTTAAACTGGGTCTAATTCGTTTTTGGGCTTTTGATGATTAAGGTAAAAACAACTCGCAACACTTTCTTTGCCGTTTTGACAATTAAGTATGATATGAAAATGTAGGAACGATCAGAGGAAGGCAGTACAAATGAAGCAGACAGTCGATCTTGAGTGTCGAAAATAGATACTTGATACTCAGGGTCGTTAGTGGATTCTGGGAATGATTCTCCCCAAGAAGATGGACCATTGATTAAGACCTTTCTCTTTCCAATAATTTTGTAGATTTGCAACCTCCTAGCATTGCAGGTGAGTGCACAACAAACCCCCTGACGTGACACTATATTCAAAAAGTGCAAGCTCAAGACTACGAAGTAAGAGCCACTTTCTGCAATTGGATCTGTCAGGAAAATAACCACGGCTTCCAATTTATTAAATTTATTTTGTTTTCCGATGAGGCCACATTTACTCGCAACGGAGTAGTGAATATTCATAATACCCATTTATGAGACTATGAAAATCCAAAGGCCAATGTAGAGACACACCATTAGACGAACTTTAAAGTAAACGTATGGGCAGAAATAGTGTATAATTTTCCTTTAGGTCCTGTTTTTTACCACCCCGTATGAATTCTAATAATTTTTTATTTTTTTTACAAGATTCTTTCATGGACTTGATAATAATTAACCTCTAGCGGTCCATCAAAATATGTGGTTTCAATTGACAGTGCTCCTCCACATTACGGTCGTACTGTTCAGAATCACTTAAATGAAATCTTTCCTAATTGGTGGATTGGCAGGGGGCGGCTTACACTTGTTAAATGGCCACCCTGTGCCCCCGACCTCAACCCATTAAACTTTAGTTTCTGGGGTTTTATGAAATATTTCGTTTATACGAATTGTAAAAGGTTGCGAGAACTTTAGGATGAAACCACATAAATTCCAGAATATTCGTTACCCCTCATTAAAAGAGCTCGAGTAAGTATTCAAGAAGGTAGTACACATATAAAACATTTAGTTTAATTTAACTGAATATATATTTATATTTTTTTACTATTTGTTGTTAGTTGTGGTGCCGTCTTGTTTATTTCAATATATTGAATAAAATGGAAATGACGGTTTAATACTTAGCGATATTGAATTTGGGCCAAAATTAGCACATCCAATGTTGCAATATTTCGTAATAGTCGAATTAAATAAGCCTTCAAATCGAAATTTTGGTCAACTTGCCTGAGTTTTTGATACGAGTTAGTTTGAGGTATATTATAACAATAAGTGACAGTAATTTTTTGTTCAACCCCCGGCCAAGGGTGAAAAAAGATAAAACAAAGGAGTTTTTCAAGGTAACTCAAAAGGGCCAGAAAAAAGTTTATTATAAAAGTTGTAAAGCATACAATTCTACATAAAAATGGCATCTTTACTTTTTCTTGTACTATTAAAATTCATTTTTTTTTTAAATATTATGTTTAATGCTTGTACAGTCCCTTAAGATTTCATTAAATTGTATGCGTGTGAGTATTTTATGTAGGAATATGTCCATGTCTAATTATATGTGTGTATATGTATTTGTGTGAGAGGGTTTTTGAATGCACATTTATACAAGATTTAATACACACCGTCTCAATATTATTTTGTGGTTTTAATAACCTTCAATGATCTCGGAACTCTCATGCATTTTTTCAAAGAGTTCCCAAGAGTTGCCAAAGAGTTGCCAAAGATTTTCCAAGAGTTCGCAGTTCATAACTGAAGCGGATTTCTAGAGAAAGAATGTAAATAAAGCGAAAGAGAAGACACGCTGAATGAATTTTTGCCGTTTTTGGCCACTAAAAATTGCCGTAGAGCCTAAAGATGGGCATTTTGAGCTTCGACTCCATTGACACTTTTGATCAGGGGTACAAAACGAACAATTTCCTAAATTTTTAGCAAATTTCACCTGAAGACCGTTTTCCATATAAAATGTGCGGGGTCCTTTGAAATTGTTATAATTTTCTTATTAAAAATTAAAAAATATATCTATTTCTCTAAAAAGAAAGGTTACATTTTTTAGAGTAGATCGAAAAAAATACAAAATTCATTCATTTTTCTGCTTATGATTTTTTTAAATTTCTGAAATCTTCCCTTAACTTCTAGCCTCCCTAACTGTTAATTTTAATAATACAAGAAAAAGTCGAGAGACCATTTTTATGTAGCTTTATGTATGCTTTACAACTTTTATACGAAACCTTTTTTTCTAGCCCTTACCCGTTTTGAGTTATCTTCAAAAACCCCTTTGTTTTATCTTTTTTCACCTTTGGCCGGGGGTTGAACAAAAAATTACTGTCACTTATTGTTATAACATACCTACCCCAAACTAATTCGTATCAAAAATTCAGGCAAGTTGACCAAAATTTCGATTTAAAGGCTTATTTAATTGGACTATAAACCCAGCCCCAAATCAAAATCTTATAGGAGTGAAAAAAAAAATTGAATAAAAAGACGCACTATTTAAAAAAATATTTTGAAACCATAGGCGTACTGAAAAAAAAAATTGGGAGTTCCGTGGGTACTACAAAACAAAAAGTATATCGAATTAAGATAAAAATATGTGCCAAATTTCAAACAAATATCTCTAAAATCACCGGAGCTATCAATAAAAATCACTTTTGACACTCCCTAATTTGAAAACAGGGATTCGAAATGAAAAATGGCATAAGAAAAGTCCCATTATTTTAGTAAAAAGAATATGTGGTTAACGGCTTGACTTACTAATTTATATCACCCTGTATACAGGAAATTCTTGTTTTTAATACTGTAATATTATTCTGTCTTACTACTAAATGTTCAGTTAGCTTTCTGTTTGTAAATGTTTAAATGTATTTTTATAAAGAATTGAAATAATTTTCAAATTAATAGTTTCTTCTTGAATATAATCGCAATAATCATTTGTAAATATTTGTTTATCAGTAATCCAAGGAGTACAAATAGTAAATTTGTTTTTACATATCTTAATTCAACAACCACTTTATTTGTTATCATGCTGGAAATATTCAGCTTGTTCGTAAATATGATAGGCAAATAATAAGAGACACGTATTGCAAAAAATATTTATGTAATCCATAACAACTTCTCTTGATAACACCTTGACGTAGACACTTCAGACATTAAAATAATATTATTTATTTTGGAATGTAATTTCAAAAGCATAAATTTTAAGCATAAAGCTATAATGATAACGATACATTGTTGGAAACGAGAATGTTCAACTTGTAGTCTGGGAGTTAACGACAGAAATTTCGGGGTCATTTTCGCAAGCTTCATTTTTTTTTGTATGTGTTATGTGTGTAATATATAATAGTAATATGAACGTCTGCCGGTGCACCTCCACGACAGGTGGTTACAGGAGGGTTACAATTATAGCAAAAAATCAACAACAAAAATGTATAGCCGCATACCCGAAACTTATTGTACATATCAGTTGACACATAAGAAGTTTAGAAAATATCGTCTGCCATCTAAATTCCACAACAAAACTCGTCTGCCACCCACATAAGTAAGCGCAAAAAAAAATAGTTAAAAAATTTATACCCGCAAGGATAAAATTAATTGAAATGCTTCTTTTTATAGCAACAAACACGAAAATAATAGTCTCTTACTAATAAGATACAACAAAGGTCGTCTGCCAAGCTTATGTAGTTGCGCTCGGCAGACAGCGCGCGAGCACCACGGCCGAGCCGATCGTTGTTGTTCTAAATGGTTGAACGGCTCATAAAGTTTTTTTTTTGTTATACATTGTTATACATTATTAATTTAAAGTCTGATGTAGACCTTTTAGTGTAAAAATTAAGAATATGTTGATTCGATAAAATGCTTTAAGATAAAAATAAGATATTACTGTTTTACAAAGACATTCGGAGACAATTTTTTATTGATTTTCATTTTATTATGTAGAAGAATCTATACAGGCTGTTACAAATTAGCTTCCCACTACAGGGATCTCGGAAACGGTAAGAGGTACGAAGTAGCTTAAATGGGGGTAAAGTTGCGTAACAGGGAACCAACATTATGCCTCTAAAAAATCAAGGCTAACATGATTAGTTTTCGAAATATTTGAAAAAAAAACGAAATTTTGGAAAATAATTTTTGTTTCTTTTCAACCTTATTTGAGGTGATATTGAAAAAAGGAAGAACACTTTCACATGGCAACTTTTTGCCCTCTATCGACTGGCATAATCATTTTTATATGTAATGTTTCGTCTCTCCAGGACCATCATCAACTTCATTTTTTTAAATACGACCCTGGAAATTTTATTACATTTTTTGCAAGTCTTCATGACCCCCAATACTGTACTGCCTCAGCCCTAACCAGATTCAGACGTTTTGTCTCGACAAATTCATCTTCAGTGTATTTGTTCCTTTATCTATATTTTCTATTTAGATTACTTTCTAGAATTATCGTTCACTGTAAGTGTGGTTAGACCCCGTGAAATCCATCTAGTTATTTAAACTATTACCACCACGCATTAAANAACTTCATTTTTTTAAATACGACCCTGGAAATTTTATTACATTTTTTGCAAGTCTTCATGACCCCCCAATACTGTACTGCCTCAGCCCTAACCAGATTCAGACGTTTTGTCTCGACAAATTCATCTTCAGTGTATTTGTTCCTTTATCTATATTTTCTATTTAGATTACTTTCTAGAATTATCGTTTACTGTAAGTGTAGTTAGACCCCGTGAAATCCATCTAGTTATTTAAACTATTACCACCACGCATTAAAATAAATCATTATTAGTTTTATTCCCGTGTCCATAGTTATCTCTAGGCTTCTCGAGTGCTTAAAATTCAAACAAATTCCGATGTATTTTTTTCAGAATATTCATACAAATACATCTGACATGCTCTTTCACAGTTGCAGTTACATATATAATAAATTCCGATAATATTATGCTGATCTTCATTTTTAACCTTTGCCAAAACGAAAATGTTTTTGAACATTTACTGAAATTTTTAAAAAATAATATTCAGTTGGCGTTTTGGCTGTTCACATGCATTTTTAACAATTAATTTGTTATAATAAAATTAAAATTGTAATAATGTTTTCATTTTAACGCAACAACTTATTGAGTTATGTATGACCAAGTGATGGTATTAGTTAATAATAATAAATGTTTTATTGTAACTCGTGGTGGTAATAATTTAAATAACTAGATGGATTTCACAGGGTCTAAGGACACTTACAATGTACGACAATTCAATAAATATAATTAAAAAATTTAGATAAATTTGGAACAAATACACTGAAGATGAATTTTTCGAGACAAAACGTCTGAATCTGGTTAGGGCTGAGGCAGTACAGTATTGGTAGTCATGAACGCTTGCAAAAAATGTAATAAAATTTCTAGGGTCGTATTTAAAAAAATGAAGTTGATGGTGGTCCTGGAAAGACGAAACGTTACATACAAAAATTGATTATGCCATTCGATAGGGGGCAAAAAGTGGCCATGAGAAAGTGTTGTTCTTTTTTCAATATCACCTCAAACAAGGCTGAAATTAAACAAAAACGGATTTCCAAAATTTCGAAAACTAATCATGTTAGCCTTAATTTTTTAGAGGCATAATGTTGGTCTCCTGATTACGCAATTTTGCCCCATTTAAGCTACTTCGTACCTCTTACCGTTTCCGAGATCCCTGTAGTGAGAAGCGAATTTGTTACAGCCTGTATATATTATAATACTATAAATAACTAGAAGTGACCCGGCAAACGTTGTTTTGCCATATAAATTATTCCTAGGATTATTTTAGTAGATTTTTCATAAAGAAATTTCACTTCTACCATCTATATTATATTTAGTGTTATTCAGTGTATATCGTGTATATTTTTTTTATTAATGTTAATAGTAAACGTCACTATTACGATTGATGCACAAACAATAATAATAATGGCCGAAAACTGTAGAGAGTGAGAAACGGCTTATTGTGTGAGAGAGATCTCATCCCTACTCCGTTCTGTTTACTGGGTCAGAAGTGACACCGGTCGACGCCTGGCGGGGATAAAAAAATGATCAAGTGATAATTGATCAGTTATCGACCGGGGTTGAAAATTATTGAATTACTAATATCGCTATTAAAAAATAAGGGTTGATGGTAGAAGGGTGAAAATTTAGGATTGTATGTATTTTTTAAGGCCACATCATAAAAAAATAAAAAAATAAAATTTTGTCCAAAAAACAA
>NW_019416350.1:63513-108452 GCF_000390285.2 Anoplophora glabripennis | reverse complement strand
TAATTTTGATTTTTAATCTTTAAATATAAATTTATTCTTTACATACTTTTTAAAAAAAAATACTCTCAAAATTTTAATAGAGCATGTTGAAATCTCAGTAGTCGGTTCGAAAGCTATTGAAATTTATTATGAAGAAAAAATTATTAGGTAATTAAATTTGTTTCTTTGTTTTTGTAAAAAAAATAAAATAGGAATGTTTAATTGAGTTTGAACTTTGTGTATTATACCAACAGTTTATAAATTTATAAAAATCTTTCCTAGATCCCTATCTAACCTGAGCTAACTAAATTATAATTCCTTATCTATACAATTTTTGTTTATGATTACCTATACTACACTTTGTTGTCTTTTTGTCTGTGTTTTCTTACTCGTGATGTCCTTCCTGTATCCTATCCTTCCTTTCCTTCTTTGAACTCTCCTCCAATTTGTCTTTTCTTCCTTCTGTTTGCTACTCTACTCCGTAGATTGCACTGTCAGCGTCACCTCTCCTGGCCTTTCCTTTTCTATGTGTCTACGACAATGAAAAATAATGTTTTAATTACCTGACAGTATTATGATTCTCTTGATTTATCTGTCAGTTTAGATTTAAACCGACTTTCCTTTCTGCCAAATAATTTTTTTTCCTATTTCCTGACTCTCCCTGGTTGCTTCTTTCTTATTTGGTTTTAACTGTCCCACAATGCCTCTGTGCTTGAAGCTGTGCTGTGCTTTTCTCTACCACTCTTCTTCTCTTCAATACTTGTTCTTTTCTTGGTATTTTATAGGAGTCTCTTTTAATCTTCTGTATTTTATTACAATTCTTCTGATTTTAACTTATTTTAATGGCTACAATTTGAATATCTTCTAATTTGACTTTTTATGTCTTGATTCTCTTCTCACTATTTATTTTTTTTTTGTCTCCCTTGGTTACCACTTTTTTTATCCTTCTTTCACCGCACTCTTATATCTAATTACAATGTTTTTGGATATATCGTATTCAATCTCAACCAATCATATACCTTTATAATTTATACATTTTTACTTTACCAAATTTAATACCCATTTATTTTTTTTTTACTACATTACCTTCTTTTATAGGCATTTTTGATTCCTTTATATCGAGATTTCATTCTACTTTTACTATTATATTATACTGTCAAAATTTCATCCCGGTGTCAACCAAATCATCTTTACTATCTCATATGTCATTATTTATTGTATTTCAACTTAATTTCTATTAGATTTTATACTTAAAACTCTTACTTCAATTTCTACTTGTTACAATATATATATTATGTACATTTATAATGATGTTATAATCTTGTTTAACAACCATAATTTCATGACCATTCATCCATATCACATTGATCGATAGCATCATCTGTTTCATTCGATATTACATCGAAATCCTCAATATCAGAGTTATCGATTTCAGAATCGTCTTCTTCATCTGACTAACCTTGGCCTTGTTCTATATTTGTTTCTTTATCTGTAACTATATGAATATAATAATTTATTAATGGCTCACTATTTGAAATTTAGAGAGTATACAACTATTTGTTTTACGGCCAACGAGCTCGCCCAGAGATGAGTTCAGGTGTAATAAAGAGATTCCCTTCCACCGAGTTATAGACAAATAAATATTCAAAACGAACAACTACAAGTTTTATTTAAAATAGCAAAATAAGTACGCAATCTACTTTCTATCGCTTAGTATATTTGAGTCTCCATTTTCACGGAAAAGATCTAGCATAACTATCCGCCACCATTTATTAAATTAATTCAGTGAACGAATGTATAACATTAAAAACAACTTCATGATAGCCGTTCAACAATTTAAAACAAATGATCGTCATTTAGGCCGATAAAGATGCAGCGTCGTAATCGTCTCGGCAGCGGTGCTCGCGCGCTGTTTGCCGAGCGCAACTTTATAAGCTTGGCAGACGACCTTTGTTGTATCTTATTAGTGGCAGACTATTAATTTTGTGTCTGTTGCTATAAAAAAAAGCATTTCAATTAATTTCATCCTTGCGGGTATAAATTTTTTAAATATTTTTTTGCGCTTACTTATGTGGGTGGCAGACGAGTTTTGTTGTGGAATTTAGGTGGCAGACGATATTTTCTAAGCTTCTTAGGTTTCAACTGATACGTACAATAAGTTTCTATAATTTTTTTTCCTGTAACCCCCTGTCGCGGGGATGCGGTGGCAGAGGTTTATATTACTGTTGTACGTTACACTCATAACACATAAAAAAAAATGAAGCGGAAATGGTGTAATGAAATCTGTCGTTAATTCCCGGCCTATTGGTGGTAGTTAGTATTTGTATCGTCAAAAGGTGTAGGTTTTCTACCTAAATTTAATAGATTATTGAAAATATTCCGAAATTAAATAGAATAACAATAAGAACAATTAAGTTACATTTTAAACCCAAAATTAGGAAAGTGAATACAATACAGGGTGTAACTAAATAAGTGTAAAACATTTGAATGAAATGAAGTTTCTTTATATGAAAGATCCTATCTTTTTTTCGATGAGGAATCCCCCTCTTAAATGTTTTACACTTATTTAGATACACCCTGTATTATACGTATTGTTTATTGTATGCAAGTAGTGTCACCTGTGTAAAGTTAAGTGGCTCATTTAAAACAATAAATGTTTCAAACGATTGGAAATTATGCTCGAATGCTATGCTTATATTAACGCTTAGAATTGATTTTAACATATCTAAAATAGATTTTCCATAAAGTTAATGAAGATAATTTATATTCCTTTTGCATTAACCTTACGGTTTTATAAGTTAAATAAAATTTGTCCCAAGTGTAAAGCCAGATAATACGGTCACTTGCCAAATGTAAGCAAATATTGAGAATGCACACATATGTATAGATTTGCCGGAATACGAGTCCAGGCTCATAATAGTTCGGCCAGACATAATTTTACAACTAATATATTTAAATGAAAGTACAAACTATTTTATTAAAGAAAAATATTGGTAACAGAAACATAATGTTACTTTTATGGCCCTTTAGCAGTCTAGACCTCTTGCCAATAGAAACATTGTGGCATAAAATGAAGAAACAGTTGCGTCAACATCCAACCCTTTCAGTTAACGATCTATGCACCAAATTGCAAGAAACTTGGAACAGCACGTTGCCTGAAGAGTACGCTAAGCTGGTAGAATGCCTGCCAGAATTAAAGCTGTTATTCTTAATAAAGGTGATGAAGCGGCCAAACTATTCTGAACCGCGAATGTTTATGTTTATTAACAAACTAGTCATTGGCACATCATTACGTAGGAAAACTTAATCGTATTTAAGTTAAAAGTTTATACCTACTTTGTTTCCTTTACCAATATTTTTCTTTAATAGAATAGTTTTGAGTGTTATTACTTTTATTTAAATATATTAGTAGTCAAATTATACCTGGCCGAACTATTATGAACCTGGGCTCGTACACATATTTGTCAAACGTATACAAATACCGTATCGTGTGGATGGTGTAGATCGATACATTCGAAACTTTGATACACTTAAATATGAAATATCCGTCAAAACTACATATACAGAAATTAATTTGAATTATTCAATACAGGGTGTTTCTTAATAACGTGCTAATATTTAAGGAGGTTATTCTTGGGTCCATTTTAAGAAAAAAAACTTCATATGAACATACGTCCTAAAAGTCTTAACTTTTGAACTACAGGGTGCTAAAGTTTTATGAAAAATCATTTTTTTAATGATAACTTTGGTATTACCCTAGATATTTTTTTAAATTTGGTACACGCCTTCTATTCATCGAAATGCATTTTTTGATGTACAAACAATTTTATTATTTTTGCCAGTGGCGTCTGTACAGGTTTTGTATTGAATTTTTTTGAAGAAAAATATGTTACGCCAGGGTAATTTTCTTTTACCATTCCAAAATGTATGTAGATTACTGTAATTTCATAATTTCAACGTTTAAAAGTTATTATCTATACTCCTATATCTATACTATCTATACTATCTATACTATCTATACTATCTATACTATCTATACTAATATTATAAAGAGGAAATATTTGTATTTTTGTAGGTATGTATGTTTGTTACGAATAAACTCAAAAACTACTGGACGGATTTCGATAATTCTTTCACCATTAGAATGCTACATTATCCCTGAGTAACATAGGCTATATTTTTTATATCCCAAAATGTTTAAAATAAATGTCCATCCGTGCGAAACCGGGACGGGCCGCTAGTCTTAAATAAATTATTGTTCAAAGTTACATAAATCTTTTTTTTTCTCGTATGTGGTCCAATAAGATGCAAATGAATGAATTTTATTTTTTTTATGCGAAAACCGTACGTCAAACGAAAAAAGTTCAAGACACCACATTTGCTCAGAGAGGAATGAGAATTTCAAAAATGATTTTTACTTTAAGAAAAAGCAGTGGCGTAACATATTTTTCTTCAAAAATATTCAATACAAAACCTGTACAGACGCCACTGGCAAAAATAATAAAATTGTTTGTACATCAGAAAATGCATCTTGATGAATAGAAGGCGTGTACTAAATTTGAAAAAATATCTAGGGTAGGTAATACCAAAGTTATCATAAAAAAAAGTTTTTTCATAAAACTTTAGCACCCTGTAGTTCAAAAGTTAAGACCTTCAGGACATATGTTCATATGAAGTTTTTTTCTTAAAATGGACCCAAGAATAACCTCCTTAAGTATTAGCACGTTATTAAGAAACACCCTGTATACACAAGAAATTGGCATGCGAATAATCGGTAAGTATACACAATCATCCTCTGTATAAACTTTAGGGATGTTTAAGGAGATATACATTACTTACTTATTGTATATGATATAACTTGACGCTATTTTGAATTTCTGGTAAATGACGAATCATGTGGAGCCGGTTTAATGTGTTAGGGGTAACGCACATATTTAATTGTCTCTCCTCGTTGTTAATTAACTAACCTATTGGTGACATATTACGTTTACGCATTCTTTTAATCATCTTCCGTAAATCCACATAGATCCATCAAATCCTAAATATCGCTATAACTCCGAGGAAAATTTACGAGGAGTTTTTTAGGATACAAATGTACTCTTGGTTCATATTGGTAGAAAGTTTCATTTTTGTGTAAAATCCGTTTAAAAATAATGTTACCTGTGTAAATCGAAATTGTCAATATTTTTTATCGTCGCAGGTTTTGAATAACAAAAATGCGTTTGGCGTCATTTGCATTGAGAGTTTAGTTATTTACTTTTTGCGAATTGTTATGTCAAAAATGCAACATTTTACGAATGTAGAACTAGCAGTCACTCATAATTCCCATTTCTGGTCAGACGAAAACCACGGACAATGTGGCACACAAATTTTCAAAATAGATTTGCAATAAATGTGTGGACAGGAATTTTAAGAGACCAGCTATTTGGACAAATTCAGTTTCCCGTTTGAATGCAGAAGAATTCTCAAACTTTCTGCAAACTGATACACCGTTAAACCTACGCTTAACGTTACACTATCAACAAGATGGGACCCCGCCTCACTTTACCCATAATGTCATAAATTGGTAAACGATCATTTTCTTGACAGGTGGATACGTGGAAATGGGCCCATTCCATAGCCACCTCGATCTCTAGACCTAAATCCTCTAGATTACTTTCTGTAGGCTAGGATGAAGGTTGTAGTTTACGTTACAGAAATAAATCCTTTGGAAGAATTACAACAGAGGATTCATTTGGCTGCGGATCAAATCAGACAAAATAATTGTGAAGTTTTGAGGTCTTCGAGGGCAATTCGACGTCGAGCTGAAAAATGTATTCAGTAAAATGGAAATCTTTTTGAACATTTGCTATAAAAATTACTATTGAGATAAAGTTAAGTTTTATTAATAGTGTGGTTTTCATTTATTTTTATTAGTTTATTGTATTACTATTTAATAATAATCAATTGTTTTTTTTTTACTTTGTAAAATAATAATCATTTACAAAAAATAATAAATTTCTGTGAAAATAACTATTCGCAAAAAGTAAATAACTGAACTGTCAATGCAAATGACGCCAAATGCGATTCTGTTCTTCACAACCCGCTACTATAGAAAATATTGACAATTTCGATTCCCGGTGATTAACACATGTAACATTATTTTTAAACGGATTTTACACAAAAATTCTACCAATTTGGACCAAGAGTACCTTTTTTTTACTAAAAAACTCTGAAATCTCATACTTTTCAGTCAAAAGTAAAAAAAAAGTCAAAGCATAAAAAAGTTATGGCAAATTTTACCCACCTCCCCCTCAGTGTTGGAACGTATATGTCATGAAAAATCTGTAAATTTTGTTTTAGTAGCGGACTGATCACGTAAGAGTTAAGCTAGTTACCAAATTTCATAAATTTACCTCAACTTGTTTGGGAGTTATTTAGAAAAAAACATCATCAGAGTGGCCCCTTTAAGTGGCTATAACTTCCTTAGGAAGAATTTTTGGACCCACGTTTATATAAAGAAAAAGTAATCTTTTTCGACATAGAACACCTTGTAGAAATATTGCCCCCTAATTTCGGGACACCCTGTATACAGGGTAAGTATTCTATAAATTAGTCATTGGAACAAGACGGTCATTTGATTCTTTTAAATATGTGATAAATGAATTCTTGGAAAAAAAATTGTAGATTTTTTATTAATTTTGTATCACTTTTCCATGTCTTCAAGAATAAAGAAGTCGACCCTACTATTATCTGTTGACGATCTATACTATCTATACTATTGTATCACTTTTCCATGTCTTCAAGAATAAAGAAGTCGACCCTACTATTCTCTGTTGACGATCTTATATTCAAATAATTTTAAATTTTAATCTAAAACTTCACAAAACTTATTAGCTTTAGGATAATTTAGGATAAACTTTGTATACCTGTATAAAGGTATTCTTTGACCCCACTGAACCTTTTTTTTCTGTAAAAAAGTAAAATTTAACTTTACTCCTCATACTATATAAAAAATTCTCGATACAAACAAAAAGAACAGCCATAAAAATTCCACGTACCTCCTTCTGGTCCAAAGAGCTAACAACACGGTACTATTTCCTATAACCGTGACCAGAAATATGATGGCCAGCATGGCGATTTCCCCTCTTGCGAGGTTTTCATTGCGCCCCTTAGGGGAGTTTTCCACTCCCACAGCGAAATTCACTTCCAGATCCCTTGAAAAATTCTCCGTTGAAAAGTTCATGTTTTGGGTCTGTTCCGACAAACATGTGAGGAGGAAATCTTATTCTTCTCTGTAACAAAAAGAAAGTTCTGATTTGAAAATCAGGAAGTAATTTTACGGATAGTAGATTTTTACAGATATAAGAGAGTTAAATTCGATTTAAAATTATACGGAGCTGATCAATCAGGGATTACAATGCAGAGAACAATACGTAAGATAATAAGAAATATATTTTTGGGGTTGTTACACCAAAGAAGTAAATATTAGGTGCATAGTATTCGCTGGATAATTCTGCAACAAAGCAATGCATATCATTTATGATACCGATTTGTACTATGCATTTATTTCTTATTTATAGCAAGTTTTCTTGTTAAACACGTTGCAAATAAAAAATTGTTAATTTTTGTTTATTTTTTATCGGAAAATCTTCTCGGAATACAAGTACAATTTATTGAAATTCAAAATTAATTTTTCTTTATTATGATAATCCCATATTGGTGTCCGAAATATATGACAGTGAGTTGGCATAACCATAACCCGGAAAACCAATAACCCCGTCATCCCATAACCCTGTGTGTGACGTATAACCACGAAATTCTGAGGAATTGGGTCTGTAGTCTTGTTGTAAGTCCATAATCTCGTAACCCGGAACATGCAAGCTCCTATAGACCCATGATCTGGGACTCCCCCTCTAGAAAACGGTTTTAGAAATTTCAAACCGACTGGAGTGGTCAGTGATTAGAAACACATTGTAATTCATAGTCTCGCAGTACCATAACCCCATAGCACTATAAACCCATAACCCTAGACCCGTAATCTGTTATTCAATGATCACTGATTATACAGTTAAGGAAGCACCACTACGTTTTCCAGTTTTCTCATAGTACAAACACGCACAGACGGGTTTATTGGGTTATGGGGTTATGGAAACCTGCCAGCTCACAGTCATTTAGTCTCGGACCTCTGATGTATAAGATCCATGTTCCCTCAAGTTTTGTGATTACACATCCTCGATCACCACCTGTTAAGCTGTTATGGGTTCATGAGGATATAGGTTATGGGGTTAAGGAAGCTTGCCGATCTTCATCTAGTCATATAGTCCCGGACATCTGATGTATGATGATTACAGAGGGCTTTGAGGTTACAGAGTTATAAAGCTGATTATTGGGTAATGGTGCAATGACCTTCAATGCATCCAAACTGACAGAGAGCGACCTGCCATTTTACAGGAACTTTAAAAGCAAAACCTATGTTGCCACACATTGAGTAACAGTGACCATATACTTTCTTATATCATAAATTTCATTTATATCTAGTTAAGACATAAAAAGTAGTCGAATCATTCATCGGTTAGCGAAAATTCGAAACCGGTATATGTATGGTGATTTTGCTGACCAAATTTCCTAACTTTTATTAGCTACTGCAGGTATATTTTCCTGCAATATCGTCAGTAAAAAAAACAGTTTTAGAATATACGTGCTCTGCAAGGTACAAAAAACTGTACATACGTATGACTATGAAAATGAAATAATAATAATCAAGATGAAAACCCTTATACAAAATTTCTTATGTTGTATAGTTGGAGATAATTCAATTAAGTTTGACTTTTTTCTCTGCTACAATTAGTAATATATTCTTTCACTATAATTTTTACCAAATTTGAGGAATATTATATAAAAAATTGACGTTACAAATTCACATGCTACTAACGTAATAGTACACAACACTTTAGTGTTATGATCCAAACAATTTTGTTCGATTGCTTGCACAGATGGTCCAGAAAAAATGCGGAAGTTTCATTCTCTGCGACAAGGATATTTCTGGCTGTTTGAATCCTATTTCGTAAAGAATCCTTTATGTATCCCACTACTGCATATTTGTATCCTTCCTGGCGTTTTACGTTCGTTATTTTTGCTCCATAGGCAGTGAACAAACAGACAAACTCTGAAATAACCTTTGCAGATGACATATAATATTTTTTTCCTTTTAGTTTTATACAAAAATAAAACATTCGAGTGTGGATCCATATGTAATGATGGACAAAATGTAAATTTTTTTATAAATAACACCAAATTGTGTTTATTTAAGGACATATAACAAAGAAAAATCTAGGATGATACCTACTATTTTTAATATTTCCATTGGTGCGCATTTAGACTGGTGATTTTGGATGATCAGCTTCCAATCATCCAAAGTGAATTCGTTGAGAACTCATTATAGTTTACAGTCTGCATTGAAAGTACTTTTTTTAAGACGGCGTGCAGGTTATAGATCAATATTCAACTAATTTACAATTCTTTTGCTTTGTTAATCCTAATAGTTTTCCAATTAACAACCATTAGTATTTATAACAATTCTCTTAGAAAAAGAGGAGTCACAAAGCACAGATTTAAAACGATGCTACATTTAGTTCTTGCAGTAAATGAAGCTTCATCCGCTGCGAATTCATTTCGGATGAATAAAAGATAGAAGAGATTCTACTTGCAATCATTATTCGTCCCAAATGATTCGCCCCTTCGATGATTATTCAAACTCACTCGTGCAAATGCGCCTCCACTGAGTTTATCATAAATGGTTTAAAGAAATTACTGCAGATATACGTATTGCATACATTTAATCGCCACTTATACAAGGTGTCTCATTTTAAATAACGCGTTGCAACATCTTAGAGAATCACTTGTCTTGATTGGCCGAGTCGTAGAGATCTTGCCTTAAGTAAATGTGACTGCAAATAGGGTTCTCCTATTTCGTAACTTGATTTAACTTTCAAAGAACCTTCAGGTTTGACTTCTAGATCATGGTCAAGGTCACCATCGTATGATATCAGCAAACCATAAAACTTTCAACCGGAATCCTTCGTCGTTTCCCAAAGAATATTGCAAAATCTTATTCAAAACATTATTTGGCCCTAAAATAATCTGTTAAGGTCACTTTGACCCATAACATAAAGACATGACTGAACGTAAAATTTTCCGCTCTGTTCAATTATCATATACAACTATGCAGGTTTCGGCTGCATGCAGAATTTTGTTTTTAGTTTAGACAGCAAGTGGAACAACAACCAAATTATACAAACACAATACCCTTCAAAGACGAATACTACTTTATAAGATACGGATACGTGATACCAATTCTGACATTGCGCAAAATTAAACAATTTTCCAGCAGCAATTTTCAGTGACTGTGTGAAATGGAGTTTTCAATGGTAACTTATCTGTTATCTCCTTACGCGTATTTAGATTTTCTGATAAACATCCTTCCTGATTCATTAGATGAGGCTTCTTTATATATGAGTGTGTAAGCATGATTGGTGCTCCTTTGCAGTGGATAAGTGAATTGACCAACGCGAAGTCTCGACATGAACCCCCTAGATTTTTTCTTTCGAGAATGTATTTTTTCTGCAGCCGATGAAATAAAACAAATGCCTGGTGTAATGGCACGCATACGAAAAGCATTCTTACTAGATTGTGGAAATATTTCAAACAAATTTTGTAGAATTACCTAATATCGATTTATGGTAAGTACCTAGTTTATTTCTATTATTGTTTAATTAGCCCCTAAAAAAGTGTATTAAAGTAAACACCTCGACTGGTAGAAACATTGTGAGGCGACGCGACGTCTTTAAAATCGCTACGTGCACTATACACAGCAGGGTCGGTTTCAAATATTTTCTGTCTTTTTTTATTCGCCAATTTTTTTATATCGAAAATATGTCACATTAGACAACGGTTGCTTCATTGAAGTTGTTTATTTTCGCACCCTCCGTTACTTCTACAGTAGGAAGCGACCTGCTATATTGCCAGGTACTTTGTTGCACGACTGCCACTCACAGAGGGCGAAACACAATATTTTAATTGCCAGTGTTGCGTGAAACAATTACTCCGCGGGCTATATGCCCCGATCGGCATTGAATTGGTGGGTTAAACTGACGAACGATCCTAGCTGTTGCACTAGGTGTTGCGAGTATAATTCAATGCCGGTCGAGGCATATAGCCCGCGGAGTAGTTGTTTCTCGCAACACTGGCAATTAAAACGTACTTTAAAGAAGCTTTAAACGTTATTGAAACCTTTGCATTTTCACTCCTCTCATCTCAGCACTGATAATGTCGTGGTTTTTATTAAAAATAAAATCCACAACCATTAACAAACCTACTTCTGGCAAATTAGAAGAATCTGCTTTTACGAAATTTGCTTCCTTTTTTAAATTTAATATGCACAAACGTTCAAACATTCTGTATATGTAGAAGCTCATCTAGAAGTAGCGCCAAGCCTGCTGACCGTCCCATGCGGTGACGTCACTGCATTGCCACGGCTGAGACAAATAATTGCATTTTAAAAATCGTATTGTTTGAAAACCGCTCAATGGATTGACTTGAAATTTTCAGGATCGCCTAATCATGAGCAATACTTCGTGTATACATTATATTTTTTCGTGTCTCTTGTGAAAATATGTTAGTTTATCATGTTTTAAGAGCCCCCTCAAAAAATCAGCTCAAAAAAAAAAATTTATAGAGGTCGCTCAAGATTTTGAAAAATTTCCAAAATCGTCAAATTTTTTTTTTATTTTTTTCTCGTTATTTTATAATTTTCTAGGTTGAAAAAAAAACTCGATTCTAAAAATTTCACATCGATATTTTAATTTCTAAAGGTCACTCATAATTATTTTAACTTTCAAAGTAGTGTAGGTACCTATGTCTTCGAGCGACCTCTAAAAATAAATATCAACGTACTAATAATTTTTTTATTGAATTTGATGAACAAAAGAATAGAAATAAATCACGAGACACTTAAATTTTAAAAAATTAAAAAATATAAATATGTATTTGATACTCACAGTGCGGTACTAAATTTTGTCTCGAGAAATTTTTTAAGTATCTCGTGATTTATTTCTATTCTTTTGTTCATCAAATTCAATAAAAAAAATTATTAGTTCGTTAATATTTATTTTTAGAGGTCTCTCGAAAACATCTTAGGTACACTACTTTTAAAGTTAAAATAATTATGAGTGACCTTTTGAAATCAAAATATCGATTTGCAATTTTCTGGATCGAGATTTTTTCAACCTAGAAAATGATAAAATAACGAGAAAAAAATTTAAAAAAAATCAATTTTTTTGAGCTGATTTTTGAGGGGGTTCTTAAAACATAATAAACTAACATATTTTCACAAGAGACACGAAAAATAAATCGGTTTTTTTGGGCCACCCTAATGGTGCCAATTATTTGAAATGTCTCTGTTTTTTCCTTTCGGTATTCCAAAAATACCCAACTGAATAATGTCACAAATAAATAATTACAAATAATATCATCAAAACTTTCTGTTACTAGTTGAGTTTTATTTGTTGGATGGCTATTTTAAATAATATGTGTAACCAGCGTTCGTTGGTTCCGAAATTTTGACGACTATCTGGCTCTGTCAGACATTAGAAACACGTGTTGTGTCATTATTTTTTAACGATTTTATCTGCTTCTGACGGTACATCAGGATAACAGGGAATAAATATTCAGTAGAGTGCTCCTTAATTTTACTCCTATTTAAAATAATGTAATATATGTATTTTATTTCGTGACATATGTTCGTTATAAAAAAATTGGCAAATAAAAAAAGACAGAAAATTTTTGAAACCAACTCTAGTGTATATAGTTTCAAAGACGTTGCCTCACAATGTTTCTACCAGTCGAGATGTTTACTTTACACTTTTCTATAGACTAATTAAACCATAATAGAAATAAACTACTTACCATAAATCAATATTAGGTAATTCTACAAAAATTGCTTGAAATTTTCCATAAGCTAGTAAGAAAGCTTTTCGTATGTGTGCTATTACACCAGGCATTTGTTTTATTTCATCGGCTGCAGAAATAATACATTATTGTACGAAAAAATCTAGGGGATCCTTGTCGAGACTTCGTGTTGGTCAATGCACATTGCAGAGGAGCACCAATCATGCTTACACACACACATAACGAAGCCTCATTTAATGAATAAGTAAGGATGTTTGTCAGAAAACCTAAATACGCTTATGGAGATAACAGATAAGTTAATACTGAACGCCCCATACCAAACAGTAACTGAAAATTGCTGCTGGAAAATGGTTTAATTGTGAGCATTGTCAGAATTGGTATCACGTATCCGTATCTTATAAAGTAGTATTCGTCTCTGAAGGGTATTGTGTTTGTATAATTTGGTTATTGTTCCACTTGCTGACTAAACTAAAAACAAAATTCTTCATGCAGCCGAAACCTGCACAGTTGTATATGATAATGATGCAGTGATTGTTCCCGTAACACACGCCACACACCCATTTCAGGTGTAATATCACGGGTACTGCGGTTCAGGTTTTCCTCTATAAGGAGTAAAATACTTTCCTCTGTGTTTAAGATACGTGGTAATCTTTCTTATCCACGACCTTCATACGTTGAGTTCACTCTACTGGCGTTCCGCTGTCTCTGAACAGCATTTTGTCCTGTTTTGAGATTTGATTATTGTCTCTGGAGATAATAATTCGCGTACAAACAACAAGTCATATTTCGAACTTCCCTAATTTGAATAAGTCATGTAACAAAATAACTTAGGCAAATCAATTTACAGTCCACAAGAGCCCGCGACGGATAAATATCCTAACTGTACTTGTCTTAGTTACTACATTGTCTCAATTACTACATTGTAAACCATTGTTGATTAGTTGTTTAAGTGAGGCGATACAGGGTTGACCTAAGTTATGCGAAATTTTGATTCATTTTCTGGAACATTATAACACGTTACATACGCTTTATGTACGTAACACATGTAGTATTATTTCTGAAAAACGAAACGCTTCGATTTTTCTGTTTTCTGCTGAAAATCTTTTCACGCAAATAAGAGTCAACAAATCGGTCAGTTGGCTTGCTGAATGATTAAGGATCACTGTTTGAGGGACACTGATCTAGACTAATGTCACAAAAATATTAAATATACGATTTAACCAGTTCTACCAGTTTTTTACATTTACATTTTTTTCTCATAAATTACATAATTATTGCACTGTTGTAATTATAATTATCGACCTACGAAAGAGTACGATACTGATTCACTGATCTCTAAGGGATACACGAAACATCACATCAAACAACTGTCTCAGTGTCACGGATTTTAACATTGATGCCAAATCTAATTACCAGACATAATAGGAGAATGGCGACGTGACGCTATTTTCAAGACGTTTAGAGAATACACTCTTCCAAAATGGTGCTATAATTTCCGAGACAAATATGGCACTCGACAAATGCCAGGAGAGATTGCAGAATTAATCCCGGGCGGTATTTTTTAAGATAGCTGTTCTAGTTTAATTTTCTTAAGAGTCCTTCTTGTAACATTTAAGAAATTCATTGCCATATCTCTATTAAAAAAAGATTTCAAATATAAGGTACCATATTTTTCATATTATGAAGACGTATGCAATCAGTGGTGTAGTTCCAGAGATATAGAAATTTTCAGTCATTAATTCAGTCCCTTTATTCAGGAACTAAAACCTATACCTATGTAAGTATAGGCGTGCTTTGAGAAGTCTCTTGAAATTATTATTCATGGACAAATTATAATGCATATAATAAAAACAATAATCTTTTAAATGACAATTAATTAATCAATTTCAAGAAAGTTTTTCTTGTGATACAGCAATACAGAGTTATAAATTTTTTTAGTTTTGCATCCTTCTTTTGGAAACCGTATATATGAATATATTACTCAGAAAACATTATGAGTACTATAGGAGATGTACATAAGTGGTTATCTTATTTTGTTCAGAGATTTAAACAAAAAAAAATTGTGATGAAAAATCCCAAGAAGTTTTGACGGAAAGTCAGGTACCTCAAGGTAACGTGTTAGAACTGTCTATTGTTTATACTATATATTAATGATATTTTATATTTAGATACTAAAATAAAATATATCTTTTTGCTGGTTGCACTATTATACAGGGTTAGTCAAAACTACGGAAACCCTAAAAAATCTCAGCGGGAAAGCATTTTTGGGATAAATGGTGAGGACAAAAGCCTCAGCACTTTTCACGGCGCATTGGGTGGTAATTTTGAGCTCGACGCCAAGGTCAAGGTTCAAGGTCATATAAAGATCAATGGAAAGAGCAGAAAATTCTGCATCTGAATATGGCATTGACCGTGACCTCAAGGTCAATGATCTAGGTCAGTTCAAGGTCAAATGTTGATTTTTACTGTAATTTTTTTATTTTTAACTGCGGAATCAGAGAGAGTGGCGGTCTCTGAGTAGAGACCTGATGGTACTCTTTAGTGACATTCACCTTGAGGTCACTAAAAAGTTATGAGTACCTTCTACCCTACCGTCGAAAATAAAAAATAACAGCCGGAATAATCACTTGACCTTGACCATCGACCTCAAGGTCATGTTTAAGATCATAATCACATGTAGAATTCTACGCTCTCTTATTTCTAGCGTAGAAATAAGGTGTCGCTACTCAAAAACCGATATGACCTTGACATGTTCTTTCGACGTTGACCTCAAGATCAAGGTCACTAAGGTCGCACTTTCACCACTCTGATTCTGTAGTTAAAGATAAAAAAGTGCAGTAAAAATCAATATTGACGTTGCACTGACCTTGTCCATTGACCTTGAGGTCACGGTCAATGTCATATTCGGATGCAGAATTTTCTGCTCCTTCCATTTCCGGGGTCGAAAAGGAGGGTCGCCATTTAAAAAACCGTTCATCTTGATATGACCTTGAACCTTGACCTCAAGGTCAAAGTCACCGTCGGATGCGCCTTGAGAAATGTTGAGACCTTTTGTCCCCCCCCCCCAAAAAAAAATATCCGCTGATATTTTTGGGGCTTTCCATACTTTTAACTAACCCTGTGTAATCTTCTGGATCACTGACATAGTGATAATAAAGTTAAACATTTGCCTTTAATTATGTGGTTGACATGAAATTAAAAAATATCAAACGCTAATAAATGTAAATACATTGTTACAGCTGCAGAAACAGGTTACCTTCTAAATAAAAATGAGTGTTCTCTTCCGCAACAAAATATTAAATTGTGTTTCTAAAGTTATATATTTATACGGCGCCCCATACGAAGAAAAGACAAGAGAGATTTTTTGTCACAAATTGATCGAGGAATTCAAAAATGATTTTTAATTTGTAATATCTCAGTAGCGTACCATTTTTTTTCTTTAAAAAAATTGAGATTATTACCCGTACGCGCGCCAATGATGAACATAAAATTCTTAATTGCGAGTCAAAAAATACGCAATAACTACCTCTTAAAACCCACCAAATTTCATTTGCACATCTCGACCGGTTTCAGAGCAATAAATTAAATCGTCAATTTTTAAGAAAAGCTTTGACACCCCGTATCTCGGAAAACGAATCATTTGCGGACATACGTTTATAAGCAAACTGCCATTATTTTCTCATGTAGAATCACCCCCTGAAATTTGTCGCACTTATTTACTAACACCCTGTATACAATAGAAATAATAAATAATTGATAAGAATTAATATTGGCTTATCGAGTAAATTAAGATTTAACACCATATTCAAAACGTTTGATTTATAATAGTCCAATAAAGCCTCATTTTGTTTACATTCAACAATATTAATCATGGCTAATTATGGCGATTTAAATAAGTTGCAACTGTTACAAAATAAATTCATTAGATTCCTTTCAGGTTGTTCAATATACATATACAAGTATAGTAAGTATGCAAAAGACTTCGTGCTAGTTACCTATTAAGAGTTTTTATGAAATTTAAACACCTAACTAATAGTTTTGCATAAATTATTGAATAATTTATTGCCTAAATATTTGTCCTCAGTTACATAGTGATGTATGTACATAATTATAATACTTATGAAATAAATAAAGAATTTAGATCTTGTTCACACAAATCTACTGTCAATAGAGAACATTATTTTTGATAGGGAAGTGGTGGAATACAACAAACTTCCTCAGGATGTAAGAAGTTTAAGTTTCAATATGACTTTAAACTATGGTACATTTTTTATATCATAATGTAAATGTTTTAGTATTCATATACCCACCCATTGTATAATTACTGTGAATTTTTTTATGTGTAATTTTACATCTGTTATTGGGTGGTTAGTATTTTTACTTACCAATTGCAAATATAAATACTTATGATTTAAATATTAACCCAGAAATAATAACGTAGCGAGCTATAGATCTAATTGCTATTAGGAGCACAAACCTTCTAAACAATAGAAAAAAGTAGATTTAAAAGAAAGCATCTACAAAACATTTAATTTCGGCATAGCTTCCTTCGAAGTTTGCGTAATATTAATATTTCGGGAGCTGACTAGAATGTTTACTTCACACCATAACTGAAAAACATCCAGAACTTGCCGTTAGGAATATATTAATCACAGACAAAGCAGTTTTGAGACGTGAGCAGTTTACTCATTAGCACTAATCAAGAATTTTACAAGTTCTAAAAAAAAGGTTAAGTAATTAAGTAAAATATACGGGATTGTCGGAGTAATTTATCAGGCTGACTAGTGACTAGAATCGCATGATAATTGTATAAAATGTCATTAAATATAGCCTTTTAGATTCGAGAAAAGTAAGTGATGTTGCAAATGATGGAAAACGGGAAATTAGCAATAAACATTTGTTCGAATTAAAAGTAATATAATGTTTTCGTGATTCCCATGCCCCATTCGTTAGTAATATGTTCTTTGTGTTAAGAATGGAACACATAATAAACTATGTAGGAAACTTTTTTGCAAACAACACTGTAAAAAAATCGGTGTTAGTGAAAGCAATAAAGGTTCGGAGGGAATCCATTGACTGAAACTGTTGAGTACATATTCACTCAATATTGGGCATTCTGATCATTTTACTGATTTGTGATTACCTATATTGAAACTAAAACTGATTGTGAGTACTTTCATTCAAATATCCTAGGTACTCCTTAAATAAATTCTTCACGTAAACTCGTATTTGTTGCACTTGTACCTAAATCAGAGTATATATTGAGATGAAATCAGACGTGAGAGAGCAAATTAAAATTTAAATTAAATTTCTATTTAAAAGACAAGGCGGTAAAGATAATGGTTGAAATGGTTATTATAAAATTAATAAAATTAAGAAAATATTTGATTAAAAAAAAATGTTGTTAGTATTGAATAAGTAGTAGGAATCATCGGATGATTAGAATTGGATAAATTTCAAAATTCAAATATAAAAATAATTATAATTTGGGTCAGATAGAGCATATGCCAAGAAGTTGTTAGAAAACATAACTAAAAGTAATTCAAATTCATAAGTGACAGATATCTAATAAAAGTTAAAATGTCAGAGTGCTCATAAATAGTTATAATATAAGGTAAAATACTAATTAGGGAAAGATATTAAGGTTTAAAGAAAAAGTTGTATATCAATAAATCAATATGTCATAGAAATGTCAAAATTAAAGTGGGATTCACAAGGAATAAAGTAGTATATAGAAAAGTCAAATAAGTGGATAGAATGAGAAATATTTTGAAGTAGAATGTAAATGTGATTGTTAAGAAACTAGAATAGGGCATAAGTGTAAAAGTTTAAGTGAAGTGAGGTGAGTGAAAAAGAAAAACGGCAAGTAAAAAGAAAGCAAAATCAGATATGTGGAAAGGCCTTAACAAGGGAAAAACCAAAAATCAAGGTGGCTGGATAGAAAAAAGAATTATTGATTAGTTACGAATGAATTTGTAGTTAAGTCCCAGGAAACCAGATAAATAAGAGGCCATATTAGTAGCAGTAGCTGAAAGAAAGTGGAAGTAGTAGCAGTAGCAGGTCCCAAGAAATTCGTCAGAAAGCGGTATAGCAGACAGTGTCCAAAAAAAAGCTATTGAGACAGGAAAAAAAGAGGAATTACACAAATAATACGTATAAAAAAGGTACCCTCTATTTTCGTAGACAATTTGTACACAAATTAAAAGTAAAATTCGCATGAAAGTTTTCAGAAATTCAAAGATTTCAATTTTTAACAAATTTAATTGAGTTGTATAGCAAGCATCATAAAAATTTGGCCAAGCATTTTAGATTTATAAATACTAAGATTAGTGATAAGTTGGAACATATTAAAACAAGAAATTATACGAGAAAATTTGAAGTACATATAGATAGCAACCAGTAATACAGTTATTTTAGGAAATTAGCCAAATGAAATAAATTCTTGTTGTAAGTCTTCAAGGCATTGTAAAAAACTTCAAAATATTTGATAGTGTGTGACATTTCTAAACTGAAACATTGATATACAAAATAAAATATTAATAAATTAATTTATTGATAACATCTGTTGTTTAGAGTTGTTAGTTGTGCTTGGTTTCTGGAAGAATAATATTTTGATTTGAAGCGACTACTGAGGAGAGTCTAAAGCTAGCAGGGAAAAGGTATACAACATCTCACTAAAATCAAATATACATGTTACACTAAAACAAAATTTAAAATTTAATTTGGCGCTCATATAAATAAAAAGTCACATAACTGTATACCATAACAATATATTCGAGTAATTTGAATGGCGCCGTGAAGATGGCACCACTTACATATTGCTTCTGTAATCTCGACCACAGTTGATAAAGGCCCTTTAGATACTCGAGAAGAGCGTGATCGCCAGGAGAACAGACCTTAGCCGGCGGCGGCGCGCGGGTCTCAATCAGGACAAGAGGAAGTCCCACGAAGTGAATTAATTTCAACACTGTATATCCTAATTAATCATTTATGAGTAATGTATTTTTGCACTCATTATTTAGATAATTAAAAACCAAGTCTGAATAAAAAATGACTCAATAATAGTTCATTTAAATCATATTAGAGAAAAAATCCACTCTAAATTGGTTTTATACACTCAGAATAGAGTTAAAAGTAGCTCAATTAATAGTTAGCAGTAACTCGGATTTGAGTAAAACTCACTCATTTCTGGTGCAATAGTTTCACTCGTTGTACTCATACTAATAGAGTGAAAATTTCACTCAATCGGGTGTGGACAGAAACTGATACATTATTGAGTAAAATTGAGTGAAATTTGAGTGACATTTTTTTACAGCGTATGTTACTTTCAAGGTCGTTCTTCATATATGTACCGCAAGTAACAAAGCTTCTTCTTCCTATAAGTTGCACATTTTTATGCACTAAGTAACTGTACTCGGTAAAATAAGATCGCATGGAGTCGCCACAGCGCAAGTGTCTTTTCCGACAAAGGCTATCACGATCCGTATCCGTATAAACACCTAGATGCTCTAGATGTGTCTCTTTCTCTTTTCTCCGGTTGCAATTAAAAAAGGGCAAAACACATCCAAAACATCCACAAGTAAATACGGAATGCTACTAATCCAAGAAATTACAGATAGACTTTGCAGTTCTGTGATAAACACTTATACTATACAGGGTTAGTCAAATGTACGGAAACCTCCAAAAGTCTCGCGGGAAAGTATCTTTGGGATAAATGATGAGGACAAAAGTCTTAGCATTTTTTCACGGCGCATCGATGGTATTCTTGACCTTAAGGTCAAGATCAAGATTCAAGATCATATTGAGATCAAGTCGGTTTTTTAAATGGCGGTCCTTCTTTTCGACCCCGGAATGGAAAAAGCAGAAAATGCATCCAAATATGACATTCAACGTGACCTAAGGTCAATGGTCACCTCTTCCATAATGGGACGGAGTCATGTCTGCGTATTAAATAAATTGAAGGCATGATTTTAACACAAATGACGCAAAAAATAAGAAAGAACCCATCGCCAATAATGACAATTAAGGAACTGACAATCACAATTTCTTTTTCAAATCTCAGTCAAGTTGCTAATTATTAAATTACCTAGCACTCTAGTCGCAACAATGTAATTTAACCTGTAGCAACTACCCATACGATCTGGAATCAAACCCTGATATTTCAAGAACCTTTGGGAATTCGGGAAAAGCAAATAGAATCATTTTGCTTAAAATTAGTCATAGAATCATATACGGAGTACCTCGGATACTTCAGCGGCCACACTGTATAATGACATTGTAATTTTGACATGACCCAGAAACTTATTTCATTTTAATCATTTTAGAATAGATATTTACTCCTTTTTACTGAAAAAAAGAAGTAGTAACAGCAATTTTGTGGTTTATGACCTAATTTTCTTAACTACTGCCGAACCGATTATTCTGTTATTATCACTGCGCCAGATGTTACCGACGCGAAGTTATAAGGTATCATTTAAGTTCGAAACAAACATTACCATTTTCGATTTCTCATCACTAAAAAACTTTTCCTCTTGAGCTCCAACTTTTGACAAAAAAATACGAGTCGTTATAAAGCACTTAACATATACGCTTGAGGTCTTAACCTATTTTCTGAAATTGGGTCTTAAAATAAGAATGGTATTTCCAATACTACCCACTTGTAACAGTTTCTGTATGTAAAAATTTCGTCAAGTGATATTTTTTAAAAGACAAGTACTACTTCCAGAAAATATCACACAAACGGCTTTTTTTCAATAAATTAATGATATCGCCCTGAAAAAATATTCAGATGACTAGCCACAGCGTCATTCAAGATTGGATTTTACATGAAAATATACAAAGGAAAGTCAATAAACAACAGGAACTCTTTAATAACGTTTTTATGACAGCATTTACAGAAATCTTCTGTGATGTAATCCCTTTCTTTGTTGTATTATATTTATTACAATTTGTTCACAAACACTAAAAAGTAGGCTCGTAATATAAATTATTACAAATTTTGTCGCAGAAAACATTGAATATACAATATAATAAATTTACTCTAAGCATAAGTAACTATAAATATAACCAGTGTGTAATTATAAAATGCACTGACTGTTGAGAAACCTACTGTAATACAAAGGTTTAGATCTAATAAAATAAAAAAATAACTATAACTATTACTATTAGCTCAATGATATATTTGCTGTCTTTTTCTGTTGGCTATAATCAGAATTGTGTAGCATAAACAAAAAGGACTGAAAGTCTATGTAGATAAATCAGTAACAATATTTAATGGTTATTGCAGCAATAATAGTAACAAATTTAGAAGTTGACCCTAGATATCAAACAGTACCAATCTAGCAAAAAAAAAGGATGAAAATTATGTATATCGTATGGTAGGTACTTATAAAATATTAATTTATCGATCTGTTAACATAATTAATTAGTGAACGTCATGTGAGTTTAATTAAAAACCTCATTTTACTCAAAAAGAAATTAACAAAAAAAGTACAAATTCGTCACTTAGGGATTATGTTGTTCTACATCCGTTTTCACAAGTTTTCCAGAAAACGAGATTAATGAGTTTTTGCCATTTAGTTTAGTTAATAGCTACTGAAATTTAAATAAAACTATTTATCCTATATTTTAGTTCATTGTTATCATTATATTGAAAAATCTATTAATGTTGTAGTTTTTTTATGAAAAAATTAATAATATTTCTAGAATTGGATGTAGCACACAAAATATAAACTTTTTTATTAAAAGTGGATATAGAATGTAGGACATGGATATAGACTAAAGTCTTTTTATATTATACTCATTACATTACAGGGGGATATAGGTCAACACATTTATACAGGTACAACCATATTTTAAAAATATATATTTTTTTTGTACATTTTATCATCCTAACAGGTACGTACTAGTTTTAGAAAAACAAACCACTTCTATTAATGTATAAATGAAAATAAATGCAGTAAGACATTATGGCGAAAATTTTATCTATTTTAAAATCAATGTTACTTTTTTCTCTTAATAGGCTACGTAGGTTTAGTTTGTTGACAATTGATTTTCTGCATTTGACCTTGAACTGACCTTAAACCAGAGCTAATCGCGTCAAACCGACACCGGATTCGGATTCGGCGATCCCAAAAACGTGTAGATACATAGGTTTAGTTTGTTGACAATTGATTTTCTATATTTGACCTTGAACTGATCTTAAACCAGAGCTAATCGTGTCAAACGGACACCTAAAACCATATGGATACCATGGTAAAACACGTAAATACAGTAAGGATAACTCGGACGTAGAACAAAAGCACTTCCAGCTACGAAGTTGGCTATGGAACAATTTAAAATGACAGTAGGATATAGAACAAAATAAATTGGATGCAGATACATGTATATTTTAAGGGATATAGACCAATTTATAACATAACTGGATAGGGCAAAGACCTCAGAATGACTAGACAAGTAATTCCCTATNTCAGCGGCCCCAAAACCATATGGATACCATGGTAAAACACGTAAATACCAGAAAATAATGCTGAAAATTAGGAGACTCCAAAACACATGACACAGTAAGGTTAATTCGGACGTAGAACAAAAGCACTTCCAGCTACGAAGTTGGCTATGGAACAATTTAAAACGACAGTAGGATATAGAACAAAATAAATTGGATGCAGATACATGTATATTTTAAGGGATATAGACCAATTTATAACATAACTGCATTATAGGGGATATGGGACAAAATTCAAAATTCATTTTAAATCTATTTTGTGGATGTAGTACAAATCAGACACTGAAATCTTGTTTATGGAACAACACAGCTTAATATACTAGACGGATATAGAACAAGGTCGAAATTTTGAATAAAATGATGTATATAACTCATATACGGCCAAAAGTGGAATTATCCTGGATGACGAATTATACATAATATTTAATATTTACGGCATAGGTTATCTGCATTGCAATAAACATGGTTTATTAAAATTTTTATTACTTAACCCTAGAATACTGTTTTACGTAAAAAATACGTATGATTTCAAATACTGCCCAGCGAAAACGAAACCCACTACTCCCACTACTCTGGTCTCTCTGAAGTGTACTTATCATCTCTAGGGCAAGTAGTTTCATTTCGCGTGTGAGCATGGTCGTTATCAATCTCAACACCTGTCAACGGTTAATATAGGGATACGTCAGTTTGGCGTGTCAACAGTATTGTGCGAGTATTGAGTACTTTAAAAATCATACCCAATTATGTTACCCAATCATATTAATTATTTTTTTTTAATTAATCCACTTATGTGGCTTTTTTCTGCCTTTTATTCAAATAATACTAAAATATTTCCATATTTTAACTTGCATTTTGGTACGTAAATTTTACATGTCAACATTACTATGCGGCACAAAATAGCAACAGTGTTCTAGGGTTATACTAAATAACGCTACATGTAAACTGAATATAAAATATAAATCTTTATGTACGATTGCGAATACCCTTAAGGGGAAACTGCTGATATCCTTTTATTTAATTTCCTAAATATCAGAAACGAACGAACTGACCTTTTCCAGGATGTTGTTACTGCTGCTGGGGGGCCTAATAATCTGTCTTCGACTGGTAGGTTACGTAATACAAAGTGAACTCTTCCAAGACACTAGTTAAGGGGGTTGAATGGACAGGGTGACCATACAGGAAGAATAAAAATTACTTTCAGAAAACTGGATGATTTACTGGCCCGAAAAATCGTAACAAAAAAATAGTAGCTACATAGAAGAAAGGGGACCGCCTAGCCGGGTGTATTGGACGGCGGATTTCGATCTGCCGAGTCAAGCATCACGGACGTGGGCCGGAATTCGGATGGGTGACCTAAGGCAGGCTCGGGGAACGTGGCTGTGGCAGCCTACCAGAGATCTGGGTCGCCCAACATTTGCCACGCGTGTAGTCCCCGATAAATTGTAATGAGAGCAGAGCAAGAAATCTCTGTAACTCATGACCATGCTATCATACATAAACTGTACGAGACTTTGCCACCAAGCCATCCGTGTAGTAAATAAGATGGTTTGAAGAAAAGTACTCGAGTAATGACGTGCCGTGGTGGAAGATAATTCCACCAACCCCTCCGACATACATACATACATACATAGAAGAAAATACCGTTAGATTAGGCAATAAAAATTTACATATCTCTTATAGAGAGTTAGTGGTGTCGTAATGTCCTAAGAAATGATTGTGAGAGAAGATAACACTAATCCTTCTAAAGAGGTAGATTATTTTACAAAAATCTGGGTTTGTTCAAAATTTCATTAATACAGAATGTACTAAATCAAAATAACTTGAGAAAAAATCATTAATTCCCGCAGAATCATCAAAACTGTTATCAGTCTTTTTAAATTCGTGATAAATTTCTGAAGAAATCTATTTTGAATCAGCCAGAAGCAATAGCCAACCATACCATATAGAAAATACTGCATGAAGAACTTGTATATATTATAAATGTTGTCCCAAAGGTATCCCAAAATTCACTAAAGAAGTAATTTTGATACTGACTGATATTGATTCATAAAGTATACAGTATAGGGTTATGTATGGAATAGCATATCGGATAAATGACTTCCATAGCATTGCTGGCACATATGCACTCTTTTGTCGAAATTTTCCATAACTGTGTTGAACAAATGCCGCTGTCATCAAAACGGGAAATTATACGACCAGGAAATGACTCATGTGGTCATCGAATTGTTTCTTGGGCAGTATGGCATACGGCTCCGTCTTTTTGAAACCACATGTCGTCTACACTGGACAGTGGATTATTATGTCGCGACAGCGAGTATCATTAAATGTTACTGCCTAATCAGACACATTGTTGAAGAAGAATGGTCCGATGATGTCTCCAACCCAAAATCCGCACCAAATAGTGACACGTTGTGGATGCGTTTGTTTCTCAACAATCACTCGCGTATTTTCTAAACCCCAAATGAGACAGTTTTGTCGAATAACGAAACGATCGAGATGAAAATGAGCCTCATCGCTGAAGATGATTTTGCTCGAAAAATCAGCATCCACTTGTTCCATAGTCCATTTAACAAACACTTTTCGCTTTGCGTGATCAGTAGGCTTCAGTTCTTGTGTCAACTGAACTTTGTAAGCCTGAAAATGCAAATTTCTCGTCAGAATACGCTGTAGACAGTTTCTCGAAATGTCCAATTCTTGATCACTGTGCCGAATTGATATTCCTGAGCTCTCAGCAACACTCTCACGAACTGCTTCGATGTTTTATTGTTGAACAACTTGTTGAAGGACGGCCAGAGTGTTTAAGACCGCTAATTGATCCAGTCTCCCTGGATTTTTTAATGAATCGCCTCACAGTTGAAGAAGTTAAGTCACTATTCCGACTATATTTTGTACGAAAATTGCTAACTTCATTATTTTAAGCATATTGCTCAACAATGAAAATGCGTTGTTCTTTCTTGTAGTGCTGGATTTTAATAACCCTGAACGCTGTCTTTTTTTTCGTTGACATCGCTTTACCGCACAAATTCAAATCTTGGGTGAATTTTGGGACACCCAATAAAAGTAAACAGAACATTGAAAGGGAAATCGGATATTTTGTACAAAAAATCTCAAGGTGATCATTAAAAAGTATGGTTAAATGATTGTAAAAATAATAGGTAATGAGGTGATTAATTAAGAAGACTACTATGTTTTAGGATCAAATTTTAATGAAATTTCAGGGATGGTCCTTTAAAATATGTAAATTTCCTCGTGATACACCCTTTGCATAGATACAAAAACAGGTAGTTAAAAGCAACTCATTCATTTGGCTTTAGATCTTATAAAATATGCATAGCTTTTTTATTTATGGCTGCTTTTCCCACTTGGTTTACCTGCAAATTAAATCTTAAATGTTTTATATCTACCTAACATTTTAAGTGTCCCATTCTTCATTCACGAGCATAATAAATTTGTCTGACGCTTTTTCCGGGGTTCTTTACGATGTTAATCTCAAAAGACAAAAATGTTGGGTGTAATGATATACACTTTCATAAAAATAAAACTCACCTGAAATATAAAACAAGATTACCTAATTTAGTTTATCTTTGAAGCGATACATTAAAACAAATGTTTCAACTCGTAAAAAAATGTATAACTAAACTTGAAAGGGCTGAGAAATTAATATTAATTTAGCAGGTAGATAGTGGCCTAGGATGAAAAGCTGACGTTTGGGCCATATAAATGTTCTAGTTATTAAAATCCCTGTTTTTGCTTAGCAGACAGTGTGAAAGTAAATGTAATGTACTCCAGAGAATTTGGGTGACGTTATTGTTGTTTACAGTACAATAAAGGCAGGGAAATACCCGTTTTTACGTAATTTCTTTAGGTAATTATTTATCATGAACGAAATAATACAGGGTGTTCTACAAGCTGTGTAACAAACTTTGACAAATGGTGTCAGGGTTAATTTCAAACATTTTTTCCGATTTGTTTTTTATTAGAAGTTACAAGTATTTTAAAAAATACAATTTTATGTTTCAAAGTTGCCTGCCTGATAAATAAAAATGATGATTGCTATAACAATAATTATTATTTATGTTTAAAGTTTAAACATAAGTTAACCTTTTTTAACCAAATTAACAAATATTAAGACTATAAAAATTGTTCAAAATGTCCACTCTCGGCTCGTTGCCAAGCCTCACATCAGCGAACCAAAGATTCCGTTACTCGATGAATGAGATTTGGATAATTTCTTATGTGATTATCTGCATCCTGTATACTTTCAAGTGACTGCTGACGGGTAGTGATTTCAACATGGCAGACAAGCTGCTTCATATGTCTCCATAAATAAAAGTCCAAAGGATTTAGACCTAGAAAACGCGGTGGTCATGCTATTGGACCTTGTTGGTTTATCCATTTACTCGAGAAATGATCATTTAACAAAGCAGTTACTTGTCTCTCTCTATGTGGTAGTGCACCATTGTGCTGATGCCACATATTTTGAACAATATTAAGCTCTACGTCATCAATGAAATAAGGTTATTTTCCAAGAAAATTATATACAGATCTGTATTTAAACGATCATTCAAAACATGTACAGGCAGTAAATTACTGTTGAAAATGCTGCGTTACTGAAACGTTGCTGAAATCGTCTTGATCTAATTTCATGCGGATTTTGTAACGCCCAGATATGTTCATTATGATTATTATTTATGCCGTCCCTAGTAAAACATGCTTCTCCAGACCTCATGACGTGCGAAATGAATCTATCATTTTGTGCATATTGTTGAAGTAACCAGCGACAAAATTTTAATCGCTGAGTAACATCTCGAGTATGTTTCACATTTTGGGGATGAATCGCCATGCAAAATTTGGTGGTAAATGAAGATTATCTACTTGCTAACGCCGAACACTAATTGAAGAGTTGTCAATGACAGCATCTATTATATCATCTTCATTTTGTACATTCACTTCAGTAGGACGAATGGCCTTTTTTGGAACAGAATTACCTTTTTCTCGAAGCCTACGAAACTGAAGACTGTGTGGGCAGGTTGATGTCTATTTGGGTATCTTCTTCGGTATTATCGGGCTACTTGTCTGGCGTTCCCACTGGAATAACTATACTTAAGTATACAAAGGCAATATCTGCATACTCTTCAGTTGTTAATGCATTTTTTATTTAGCACTTTAACGCTAAGCGTCAAATGAATAAACAAAATGACACAAGTAATAATTATTGTTATATACAGGGTGTCTCATAATTAGCTGCCAACCCTGAACAGGCCGATTCTATGATCAAAACTAAGTAAAAAAGTTCATATGTACATGGGTCCGGAAATGCTTCCTAAGGGCACAGGGACCCATTGAAGAGGGAGGAATGGAAACCATTTTTTGCAATATCTCTCAATAGCGTTGTGATAAATGAATGAAATTTGGTATACACAGCTAAATTTTGATGAGCAATTTGATGGACTAATCCATTTATTTCCACAAGGTCCATTGGGGTGGGTACGGGGGGGCCCTTGGTACTTTGCGTGTGTAACTTTTTCATCTTTGACTTTTTAACAAATTGGACAGCAAATTCCGTTTTCCCGAACTGTTTTACGTTAAAAAGGTACTCTTGTTTCAAATCGTTATCTTTAACGGTTTCTGAGAAAATCGCTCTTGAATTAATCCCACTTTGGTCAATTTCATAGTAATTTAAACAAAAAATAATAATAATAATTTAATACGTAATCAGTAATACACATTATTGATGTAGAACAATTATGATATGATGATTTGTTTATGGCTTTTGCGATGGTAATGCTGCGCGGCAGAACGCGAGTACGGCAGAAGGTTTCCAAACAGAAGGCTGACATCAAGGAGGACATTCCTCACTGTATTCCGCAATTTAGCTGCAACCGTCACTTTTCGAAGGGATCATAAGATGGAAACTTAATTTTGATAACAGACAACAAGCTATTTTAAAAACTGTTCAAAAAACCCTCCACCTTCTCTGATACAAAGTCTTGCCCTACGTGTAACACTTCTCGAAGCTATTAAGATGCTAAAACGGTTTTGACGAATTTCATTGGCTGCATCATTGATACGCTGCAGCAATTCCTCACGGGTATCGACTTCGGTGGCGTAAACTTTTTGATTTAGATATCCCCAGAAAAAGAAGTCCAGCGGGGTTAGGTCGGGAGAACGCGGCGGCCAAGCTACCGGTCCGTGCCTCCCTATCCACCGTCCAGCGAAATTTTCGTTTAGGAAATTTAGAACATTGCGACCACTATGTGCCGGGGCTCCATCGTGTTGAAAAAACATGTTACGTCGTAAATTTAGAGGCAGATCATCGAGAATTTGGGGAAGATTTTCTTGAAGTAAGTTTAAATAAAGATTTGAATTGAGACGTTGTGGAATTTCAATAGGTCCAATCAGAGTGTCGTGAATTATTCCCGCCCATAAATTTATGGAAAACCGTTGCTGGAAGTTTGTTCTCCGAACAACATGTGGGTTCTCTTCTTCCCAATAATGAGAATTATGAAAATTTAATTTTCCATTTCGGGTAAAAGTAGCTTCGTCACACCACAAAATTTTGGAAGCTTGCTCGTTGTCCAGCGACAAAATCCAGCGACAAAATTGCATACGTGGCGCAAAATCTTCTGGTATCAAGCCATGTACACGTCGATAGTGATAGGCATGTAGACCTTGTCGCTTTAATATTCTTCCAACCTGAAATGTTAGTAGCACATCTAATCAATTCTGTTAAGGAAATCTTTAAGATATGTAGTACCGTTGGCCGAGGAACATTTATTTGCCTTGAAATGTTCCGTATGCTAGTCGTAGGATCTTGTTCAATAGCGTCAAGGACCTCCGCTTCCCTATTAATCCTGGGACGTCCTTGACCCGGTGCCTTTCGAAAAGTGGCGGTTGCAGCTAAGTTGCGGAATACCGTAGGGAATGTCCTCCTTGATGGCAGCCTTCGGTTTGGAAACCTTCTCCCGTACTCGCGTTCTGCCGCTGCAGCATTACCATCGCAAAAGCCATAAATAAATATCATATCAACTAACTCTTGTCCCGTAAACTCTTCCATTTTTTTCGCTTAGAACTATTAAATTGGCAATCGGGTTGACAATACTTTGACATAAGAATACCTTGATAATTTTGTTTAAATTACTATGAAATTGACCAAAGTGGGATTAATTCAAGAGCGATTTTCTCAGAAACCGTTAAAGATAACGATTTGAAACAAGAGTACCTTTTTAACGTAAAACAGTTCGGGAAAACGGAATTTGCTGTCCAATTTGTTAAAAAGTCAAAGATGAAAAAGTTACACACGCAAAGTACCAAGGGCCCCCCCGTACCCACCCCAATGGACCTTGTGGAAATAAATGGATTAGTCCATCAAATTGCTCATCAAAATTTAGCTGTGTATACCAAATTTCATTCATTTATCACAACGCGATTGAGAGATATTGCAAAAAAATGATTTCCATTCCTCCCTCTTCAATGGGTCCCTGTGCCCTTAGGAAGCATTTCCGGACCCATGTTCATATGAACTTTTTTACTTAGTTTTGATCATAGAATCGGCCTGTTCAGGGTTGGCAGCTAATTATGCTATATGCTATATTTTTAAAAAGCTTGTAACTTCTAAACAAAAACGAATTGGACCTATGTCCACATAAGAAAAAAATATTTTAAATTAACCCACCTAACATCTGTCGAAGTTTGACATAGCCAGTAGAACACCCAGTATACATAGATAAATTGTTGAGAAGTCATGAGGATAAATAGCATACTCATTCATTCGTAATTCCTTTGTAAAAGCAGCTTTTTAAAACAACATAAAATTGGATTAAAAACTGCCACATGCATAGAATGGCTTAAATTTTAATATAAATAGAAAGGACAATAATCAGACATTATTATTTCTAAATATCAAACAATTTTAAAATATGTCAAACTTAATAAAAATAATTTTGAAAAAAAGAGATAAATCACCTAACAAAATAGTTTCTGACGTGGCACGTACTATAAAAAGTATTTCGAATGGATGAATGGAATGGGATGAACAAATACTGACTGAACAACAATAGTAGGCTTCGCCTACTATAATACAAACAAGTTTTGTAATTTTAAAACTGTGACGAGATGAAACTCATATGCCTATAACCTAAAATTCGTGACATTTCAGACACGACTTTTTTCAGAAAGGCTATTGTTTGTTCACTCTGTTAAAAATAACATTGACTCTGTAAAGAAAATAAATTTAGTTACGGTTTAAATGTTTACAGTATATGTAGAGAAAGGTTCTATTTACGAGAATAGTTAACAAGTTAATGTTGTGTTTGTATTATGACTTATGTTTTACATTAATTTCAAGTTGAAAAAGAAACAACATAGCTCGCAAAATCTGAGGGGGAATTGTTATAAACAACATTGAATTATAACTATGAAACCTTTGTAGTCAAAATTCATGACTTGCCGATGAACTTCGGCGAAAAGGAAATTTCTGGGTGAAAACGCGCAAATATGGGTCTAAACTGATTTTTTTTCCTAAATTTTGTCCAAATATATCATTTTCGTAGTATTTTGAAGTGCTGAACACGATGCCGTTAGTAAAATTTTCCCATAACTTCGATGTTTATCAGAAAATCCACAATTTGGGTGAAAACTGGCCAAACTACTACGAAAATGATATAATGATATTTGGACACCTTTTAGGAAAAATTAGTTTTGACTCATATTTGGAATGAAATCAAAAACAGAACACCTAGAAAAGATAGTCGCGTACCAATTTCGAAAACAAAAATATATCAGTGGTTATTATTTCTGTCGGTGGTCTATTGAATAATAATATGCCACCCCCTCCCCCGCACAAGTTTGGCCTAGTTCTTGTGATTAGAATGAGGGGTAGAGATGTCATTGTTATTGTTAAGTGAGAAATAGTTGTCGCTAATAAAATTTATATTGTTACTGTTATTAATCATTATTTGTACTCTTTTACTGTATAAAATCTTTCAACCATAACATCGAAATTTTTTTTCCTGCCAACCAAACGACGACTTTTCATCGATCTATGCGTAAAAAATAGTCTCACTTGATTCCGCCCAATCTACTTTTATTTACGGAATTGTTAGCACGTAAAATTAGACACATTGAATGGAAAAATATTTCGAAAATTAAAGTAGGTGTCCAGGTTCTTATCAGACCACACTATACAGGGTTGGAAAATCCATATGGTCCATCTGCCTTTATATGAGGGTGACAAAGTAAAGTAAATAAATCCGTGCGATAGACAAGGATGGCTCTAGTAAAGACGTTTCATAATCTGAATAGTCACCGCCCGTTTCGGGTTAGAAGTGGGAGTGACTATTCAGATTATGAAACGTCTTCAATGTAACCATCCTTGTCTATCGCACGGAATTCTATGACTTACTTTATCGCTCTCACGTAGAGTTGTTTCAAAATCTTATGAGCTTTGACCTTCATATGCGCAGAAACATAATTCCGACCGTTGCCTAAATTATTCTTCGCCCTAAAACATTACATCTATTATTCACAGTCTATCTCGAGCTCTCGTAGCGTAAACAAGCCTCTGATCCGATTACAAATATCATAATAAACTGCCCTATTCTTTATTATTTTAATTTAAGCAATATATATATATATATAGGGTGATTCTCAACTTATCCAAAAAAAATTGGGAATGATGCGGCATGAGAAATGGAGTCAATATCGTAAAAATTTTTTTTGTAAAATCTTTATAGTTTCCGAGAAAAAAATTATTGAAGTTATAGTAAATTCAACCACTACATAGCTGGACAACTGTAGTCTCTAGCGTCATTCGCAATGCGCGTGGAGAGCCACGTGGCCTTAGCGATTCCGAATACTGAAATCCGTCGTTGTGATGTTGTTTACCTGTTAGCTGTGGTGTTTAAAACAATTTTTTAGTAGTTAGTGTCAAAAATGGTTTGCGTGTATAGCGACTCGGAGTTGATGGATATCGTTTTAATTTATGGTGAAGCATTTGTGTTATGGTGAAACAAGACAACATTTGTGTTAGTTCGTAGAAACTGAGTACAACGGACCCAAATGTGTTTACACATTGGTGGATAAAATTTTGAACAATTGTTGTAACATCGGGTATGTCAAATGATTTTATTATTTAAAAACACAAATTAATTTTATTAATTAATAAAGGCAAAAGCAGTTGAATTTGCCGATATAAAATAGGTGCGATAAAATTCTATTTACATATTTCTTTCCTTGCGAAAGTTTTTGTCCGTTTTTATCACACCTCCATGCCGGTCGCATTGTGCGAGGTCAGGTTTTACAGTGGACCAGTTTCCAGTGCCGTGCAGAAGTGTATTTTTACATCAATTTCGAACTGACCTTTTTGATTTTTTCTTTACAAAATTGTATTTGTAAGGGTCTCCTGTACATCCAGAAATTTTTTTTGGATAAGTTCTGAATCACCCGGTATAACGAACGTTCGCTAGTTGACTTTATTGATGCCTGAGCGCCTTAGTTTATTTCTAGTTGTAATGAGGCACGTGGCCTAATTCTGAGTCAATGTTTTCACGACGGCGACGTGCTTATTAGAAGAATTATGCGGATACGCCACGCCTTTCGCGCATTTCGCGGCTCATGAGATTTTGAAACTACTCTAACGGCCGATGTACCATGGGGACTTTCCAAACCTGTATAAATATAACAGTGCATATTTCTGGACGACAGCAGACATTTATATTCAATTTGTTTGTATTAGATTTCACGTATACTTTTAATGTAACTTTATTATTTCCTTATTTTTCTTTTAGAACTACTTCATCAAATCTCATTCAAGGTCACCATAAAAATCGGACGTGTCACATCTCAGAGTCCGAATCACGTACCTACTTCCGTATTGCTGTAAATGAACAACCCACTCTCGTACGGTGAAACGTGTCGATCTTACGAGTATAACACCAGTTTGAGCAGTGAATTAAAGAACACAAACAAATCAATTCTTTCAATGTTTTATTAAACTATAGGAAACTACAGATTTAAATTTAAAATTCTTTAAAAACATCTGATATAAACATGTAAGCGTTAGGTTTTAATTTAATAAGAGACATAAATAACAAAGACAAATAAGGTAGGTTTTTTTGTATTTATTTGTTACAGACCTTCATTGAAAAGTAATAGTTTGTCTCACTTAGAGACATATTTGGGAAACGTATTTAAAAGATAGGTACATAAGAATCGACATAAATTATTATGAAATACAATTAGATACTTGATAAATACATATAAATGAATACTTAGACTTAAACACTTTTAAATATGTTTCGTTATAATTTAAACAACTTGCAAATGTTTGGAAAATATGTACATCCTCTAGTGAATTTATAGGAGAAAATTATACAAAATTTGATGAAGTTGGTGTAATTAAGAAATAAGGTTTATTTTCAGTCTTTTTTTGAAAACGTCCCGAATGAGCTGTCTCAAAATTGGCATATGTTTTTATGAATAATATTTATTTATAAAGTTTCAACTATACATTCATTTTATTTTTGAAATGTTTTATTAGAGGCTCTGAATTTAATTTAATTTTAATTTCCTTTCATGAATGGCTTTTTTTATATCTATCGAATGAAATTATTTGTGACATTTTTAGTGCCATCTAATTATTTTGATGTTTCCTCGCTTCTGAAATATGAAACGAAATTCGCTGCACAAGAGATCAATATTTTTATCAAACACATTTTTCTTATTTAAAACATACTCAGCCCCGTCTTATCTTTGATGGTTATTTATGTATTATTTATGTTAATAGATCGACCTTATTTCCTTTAATTTTTCTTTACGTGTTTAATTTATTGAATGAAAATATTTTTTTATCATTTTGTAATCTAACAGAATGTCATATATTAATTAATTAAAAGTGTTTTAAATATGATTATTTAGGGAACAATATTCACTGAAAACATTTTTTTGATTTTAAGAATATTATTTGGTCAAACTGACGTGTTTACTTAAAATTTAATAGCGAAATCTGTCATCAAATAAAAATGATTGTATCCAGAGGCGCTTCATTTTAAAGTATAGTAAATAATGTATCTATGATAACAATTATGACAGTGTAATGATAATGAAAATGATTGAATTACCTATAAATTAAAAAAATATAATTTATATAATCATAGGGTAGTCAATAGTCATGCTCCACTACTTTTGTCACAATTTGGGATAAATCATATTATCTATACATTTTGAATACTCTTTGTCATAAAAACCAATAAAAAAGAAAGATTTTTTGTACAAATGTCTGTAAAGACTTATATTTGTCGATTTGTATTTAAATGGTCATTAAAATTTATTCCAGAATTTTAAGTCCTATATAAATAAAAAAAATGCAAGTGACCCTTATGAAAGATTTCAAATTTATTTCGAAATTAATAAATAAAAAAATAATAATTTTTAAGTCAGTTCAGTTGACTTTTGATATTTTAAAATTCTTAAGATCATTGCAGGTTTGATAAAAATTTTAATAAAGCTAATCAATTTTAATAAAGCTAATCTTTTGATTACAAAACTCTCTCAATATTGATAAATAGGTATTTAAACTGAGTTATATTAAAGGGAAATAATTACATGTAGGTACAATTAAATATGAAAAAATATAGACTTAAATAAATACACAAATGCTTTTAAATACTAGAGTAATTGCATTTTTAAATAGGTATTCAATGTCTAAGCTATTGAAAAATTATGAGACACAAACGTTTTAGGGATTTTAAAAATCTATTACAATAAAAATAATTAAATATACAGGATCCTTATTACTCTAGTTTTTTGGTTACAAATAATTTTGCTAACGGTTACTCGAATGTCGGAGGATGGTCGTGGGTTCATTGAGCTTTTCTTTTTTTTAACTTGTTCAGAGTATAGTAGGCATGGGCGCCAGTCAAATAAAATTGACAAGGGTTGGAGGATTACAAAACAACACAAATAATAGATAACATAACGTAATATAAATATCTATAACTTAATAAATTATTTACGCCACATATAAATTTTTAATATCAATATAAATGAATTCAGCAATAATTTGGTTAATGATAAATTGAATAAAACATAATTTAGTTTAGAACAAATTACATAAAATAAGTAAATTAAATTAGCAAAAAATGATATGATAATTAGGTACTTGAGAAACAGCTGTCTTCTAAGTAAAGCTTATAAAATAATACATGAGTGGCAATTGAAAAATAAGTAATAGTAATTATAATTTAAAAATATATGCTGCATACGTGCTTTTTAAGAAGATGGCAGCGTTTCAAATTCCAGAGGTTCATATTAATATGTAATAAATCATCTACTGGCACCACGGAACCTTAAATACCTAGTGGGTGTAAGGTGACTCTTTTCCTTAATAGAGTTTGGGTTTTTTTCTATTGTTCAGCCAAACCAATCCACTATGCAATAGTAAACAGCACAAATCCCAGACTTTGAAGTTGGAGTTTTAAACATATAGTTTTACCAAAAAATGTTGGTTATTTTGTGGATTGAACAGGAAAAATCGTAAAAAGGAGAAAGAAGGCCTAAAATAAATGCATTGTGTAGTACCTGGTATAAAAGAACAGACAGAAAGAATAGACATAAGTAGATTAACAGTAAATAACCTTTTTATTTAAGTTTCTTTTACAATAAAAAGTAAATTAATTGAAACGATATATAATAATTTTAAATACATATTCGTTAATTTAAATGGGTTTAATTACCCATTAATTGGCCTTCTTGTTGTAAAATATATTATTTTACATTAATTATTGTCTTTCATATATTCTACTAGGTAGCTTAGGTCTTCTGCTCTCGCGATTTCGCCGGACCCCTCCTTACCCCGGCGTTTTCCCCAAAAAACTTTATCTTTACTTAGTTTTTACTATTGTTTAAATCAGTGTATACCATCCGCATCTGCAGTACAATTTGCCTTTAATCTCTTATACTAGATGTCATCTTATGTTTTAAATGCATTCATTTTATTTGACATGAGCTGTCCAAAGGTTTGCATTTACAATGCCCTAATGTTTATTATTAGTGAACTGTTAAAACCTTTTTTTTTAGTTCCATAACAATGTCGCGCGCCTGTGTCGTTGTTTAGTTTAATAGTGATCATCTTGACAACACATGTCAGAAATACATTTAGTGTGAATAATTTTCTCCCAAAAATAGCACGTTTAAGTGAAACCGACTGTATTGAAGTTTAATGATCATAGGACATGGTGATAGAAGAAGTTGTGACGAGGTAGTGGATATTTTTCATGAATTGCATCCCGATCGGGAATGTATTTCTAAATCAACCGTTTTAAAAACATTGCAGCGTTTTCATGAAACTGGAGGTATTACAGATCTACGAAAAAGTGGAAGACTAGTAGGTGTTACAAATGAAGAAAATTCTTTGAACATATTATTCCAGAGCTTAAATCATTATTCCCGAACAATAACAATCCCAATTTATAGGCAAATATAGTTTCAACATGATGGGGCTCCTCCACATTTTGGACGTGTGGTACGAGCATATCTAGGTGAAACTTTTCCTGCTAAATGGATTGGATGCAGAGGGGCAATTGAATGGCCAGATAGGTCTCCCGATATGACTCCCTCTCGACTATTTTTTGTGGGGTCACATAAAAAATGTAGTCTACAAAAATAGGCAGTAAAATATCGAATAGATCCAGGAAAGGATAAATCATGAAATTTACACTATTCCTCGCAACACCCTTTTAGTTTACTACAAAATTTTGTTCAGCGAATTCATTATTGTCAGGAGGCAAATGGTGAACACTTTGAACATCTTATAAAATATATTTCTAAAGAAAATATTTGTTATTTATTAATAATAATAAACTATATTTTCCTTGAAGACAGACAATGTATGGGAATTGTCACATTTTTTTATACTTAAAATAACTTAAAAAACTATCTACTCTAGATACATTAAGAATCAAACAATTCATTTAAAGTACAAAATGTATTTCTTATTAAGTATTTGTGCAGCTTCTTAAAAACTATAAAATTATTTGTGGTCTTTATCCCAGAAGGCAATTTATTAAAAACTTTTAAATAAAATGGTGAATCACAAGATATTTTGTATTTACAGAAAGGAATGTGAAATGTCTTATTTTGCCCAGTGCTTTTATTATGAATGGTTTCATTTAATTCAAAAGTAGACTTATTTCTAAAAACGTATACAGACAATTCGAAAATAAATAAAGGCACAACCGTTAAAATATTATAATTTTTAAAAATTTGTCTATAGGAGTGGTCACAAGATATTCCAGCCATGTGTCTTAAAATACGTTTTTGTGAAATAAAAACGTCTGATGCAAGGGAGGAATTTCCCCAAAAAAAACAACACCATATCTCAATCTGGAACTCACATACGCTTGATAAACAGTTATTAATTATTGTAGAGTTACAGTTAAGTTAAAACAGGTTTCAGATTTCTTATCAAATAACATTCCGAGTTTAATTTCGATATTAACTGAGTACAATGAGATTTCCAGCTGAGGCATTCGTCAATAGTTATTCCCAAAAATTTTATTTCATTTTCATAGCGTAAAATATAAGATTCATTTAAAGTTAAACGTAATTTGGCGCAATATTTTTCCCTGTTATGGAACCTAATTACTTTTTTCCATTGAGATACAGATGGTTCGACTTATACAACGTACCCACTGACTTTAATAAAGCATTAGTTTTTGTTTCTAGAGAATTGTCTATGTTATCAGATACTAACAAAGATGTGTCATCGGCATACATGACCAAAAGAGATATCAGAAACTACGTTGCCAAATTCGTTAGTATACAGTAAAAATAGAATTGGGCTTAGTATGGGTCCCTGAGGAACCCCTATAGCAACTTCCAGAGATTCAGAATTTATATTCGATGAAATAATCCGTGTACGTCAGAGTAACATATTGTCTACGTTTTTCCAAAAAAAGATGCGTCCCACTCGTTTGCTACTCCCCGTACGCCATACGAGGACAGTTTTGAAAGCAACTTGTTATGATTAACGCAATCGAATGCCCTACTGATATCACAGAATATGCCAATAGGACACTCTTCTGCTTCAATATATTCAATAATTTATAATAGAATGATAATAAGGCAGTGGTTGTAGACTTATTAAACTGGAAACCATGTTGATGTTCTGATTAAAACTTGTTTTCTCTCTTTTTTTATTCTGGCATAACTATTGTTTTTATAAAATTTAAAATATCCCAGACATTCATTAAAAAATACATTTTTTGTTTCATGCATTTTTATCAACCTTGAACTATTGTGATTTTTTATTTTCTGTAAAAAACTAATAATACAATAAATTCACATCCATATCCTCCATCTTGTGCTATTTTCAAAATAAATATCCATAATTTGGGGCCTTTTTTCTTTTGTACATTCGACAGTAGTAAAAAGTTTAGAATCTCGAGAAGAACTGAAATATGGAATAATAAAGCAACTTTGTTTCGTCGTGACTTTTTGAGTGATCCTGTATACTTAATTATTCTTTACTATAATAATAGATTTTAAAAAACCCTAAAACGTTTGAATCTAATCATTTTTCGATAGCTATATTACTTTAGGAGATAATCGACTATTTCCATACATATGAGCTATCCTGTACAGTGAACATACGTTCTGTTACTGAAAAAATTCTCTTGAACTATATTTTTGCGCGCATAAAAAACTCAGGACATAAACAAGCCATTCCCTTCTCCGGAAAAAGACATTTGTTACGTCAAGATTAGAGTAAGCTTTATCTTCGTGCAACATCAATCAGATTCATGATTCCCCTTGTTCCTAAAACGCAAGCTATTTATATTATTAATAATTTAAAATATTCAAGGTAACCACAACATCGTTAATTACGGCTGTTCATAAAATAAAGTCTGCTGTAGTTAAAGCCACATAATTTAATATAAAGTATGATTAGCGAAGTTGCTTTCATATATCCTGATTAATATTTTCTTCAGTACAATTAAGGGAGTTATAAAGTTTTTTTATCGAAGTACGCCAAAGCCTTAATTGGCCTATATATGGCATCTTAATCATTAATGTTTTTGGGTTATTTTAATGCGTCTTTGATTAACGTCGTCCAAAAATAAATGTACTTCACAGTTAATTATATAGAACAAACTTTCCGCCTGATGTTTTCATTTCGTAATTTCGTAGGGAAAGAAACACCCCCTCCTGGGAGCTGTATGATCTTGTCGCTGGTGGAGGGGCTTAAGTAGCTACAGTGAACCCAAGAGCTAAACCGTCGGGAGTTTTATACTCCTGGCAGGGTCACCCAAGCGGGAAAGGTCGAGGGAGAGTAGTGAAAACTAAGAAACAGCTCAGCTACCCAAGCCAAGGTGGAAACGCATCGTGCTGGGCTGAATGGTGCGGGGGTAGNTGACAACTAAAAATGTGTACGTATTCCGTGAAAAGCTGCGATACAAAGTTGTTTGACGGTTGGAAATAAATATGCCAGGCAGTCGACTGGAATAATGGATGAGTAAAGATGTCTGTTGTTCTCTAGCGAACTGATTTTAAATGTAGTGAATGTCAAGTTCTTGTTTATGATTTGCAATGGATACATTTTAGCTGCGATATACAGGGTGTTCTGAAAGTCCATCAGGAAACTTCGGGTGGTGATTTTATGGATTAAAATAATAGCAGCATGCAATGAAATTTTTTTTCGATTTGTCAATTGTTTGTAAGTTTGTGCAAAATCATACTTATCGTATCAACTTCAACGTCACCTGTTACAAGGGTGTTGCACAATAATGAAAACGTAATATTGACAGTTGGTAGAAGGAAGCGCAAAAACAAACGCTGATGATTGTGATGGTTATAGATGTTTCATGATAATAATTCTTTGTATGTTTAACCTTCATTGTTACAATTATTATTAAAGAGATTGCTCATTATTTATTACATGTTAAAATATGTAAGTATATATTGTCGTGACTGCCCGGATATTGCAATAACAACTCCTTTGTTTCACATTTAACCTGTTTTATCATGATTACATTGTTCGAAAAACGAATAATAAAGCATTTCTTGTGCTCACTTTATGTCATACGCCTGTAAGAGCCTTGTTGAATTTACTAACATTTTCGCCCTTGAGGAACTAATCTGAAAAAAAAAGAATTGCTAAAACAGATCTTCCGAAATCTCAACTCAATCTCAACTCCAGTACCTTCCGCCCTGCCGGCTAACTGACACCGAACCTCTTCAGTTTTAGTTGGAAGTGTGTATGTCAAAGTCGAGTGAGGTGACATTTAGCGAGAAATTAAATAAGTCAGGTGTTATTTATCATTAGCAAAGGATCTTAATTTATGCCTTTTGTTAGCGGTTGTTTTGTATTTATGTTTGGGTAGTTAGAGCAACGATCGTGGGTTTCTCTGCCATGCTCTTTCCCCACAGGAGCTCTAGGTGAGCCTGGTACTCTCATTTTATGTTAAATGGTTGTTAATGTTTTTGTTGTTCTTTCTATTTGTGACATGTTTAATTTGAAGACTGTTGTGCGTAAATAATAAAGTTAAGTGTATTTACTCTGCTTTGTTTTTATAAAATTAAACCATACTTCCCCTCTTTAAAGTTAGTAGCCAGCGCCTTTCGGTCAATTAAAAATAGATGTATACAACGTAGGTATTCCTTATGACGATCACATATTTTTGGCCACAACTACGTTTATATTTTTTTTTAATCGAACCCGGGGTTGTTATACTACAATATTTTCTTTACTTCAAATACTAACGATGTAATTAATAAAAGGAAGATAATAGAATAGTAGATAACCAATTGTGCGAGTATGATAGGGTGTAATGACAGTTTCTTCTCAAAATTAGTAAAATTTTCCAGATTATCTTTCGGTATTAAATAGTTGTAAATATTCTTTAATTTAAATTACTTCTGGACTCCAATTTGACCTACATAATATAAGAACCGTTAATCTTGTTACTAACTTTGGCAGTAGAAAATTTAACTTGGATCCCATTTTCTTTTGTTTATTTAAGTTAGAGCGATTTTAAATACAGAAATTGTAATAACCATAATTAATTAATAAATTATTTATTNGGCACTCTCATTTTATGCTAAATGATTGTTAATGTTTTTGTTGTTCTTTCTATGTGTCACATGTTTAATTTGAAGACTATTTATTGTGCGTAAATAATAAAGTTAGGTGTATTTACTCTGCTTTTGTTTTATAAAATTAAACCATACTTCCCCTCTTTAAAGTTAGTAGCCAGCGCCTTTCGGTCAATTAAAAATAGATGTATACAACGTAGGTATTCCTCATGATTTTTTGCCACAACTACGTTTATATATTTTTTTTCGATCGAACCCGGTGTTGTTATACTACAAGTTATAGCTTTTTATTTATTTTTCTTTTTAAATCATCAATATGATGACAACCCGTTGCGCCTACGCTCGAGATAATGCGATCGCTAATTGGATAAATAAAATGTGAAAAATTACACCAATCACAAACGGATGAAACAGAATTTTAAGTTCTGACGTAACTTTGATTGAATTAAATTGGCGACCACAGGAAATAACATGACTATATCAAAAAAAACACTGGTCACGTGGCTTGTAATCTTTTATGAAGGCTGTGTATTATCTGCAAAGCCTAATAACTTTTTTGAGCCTAAAAACCTCTTAGGCATATTGTAAGTACCTTATTATGAGATTAGTAGGTATATTCATTTTCAGTTTAAAGTGAAAATAAATAGACATGATTATCATTGTGGGTAGTTCAATAATTTGCATTTGTTTTCCAAACAACCATTTCATATAACCTTTATGTGAGGAGCTGACTTTTGCTTAGCACAGCCCGTGGGAATAGAATGTGTGGAAGTTTTGCATCCAGTGAGACATTAATCCGCTGTCCCTTTTTGATATATTGCACTGTTTCACATAAAAAATTAAATTATAAAAAGATAGCAGCCCTTTCCAGTTTATGAGGTCTTGAAATACATTCCGATTATTTTAGCATAAAACAAGGCTATAAAAATAAAACGCTGGAAAATTGAAAAGAAAAACAGCGTGGGTTTAAAAAATCTGGGAGTGAAAACGCATTTGCTGAAAATGTCAGATTTATGTTTAAAGCTATTAATATTTCCATTAAAATTACAGTGAAAGTATGAAGATAGCATTTTACGCATCTATAATATTTTCCGTAGCGATCTATTTATACACTGGTCTAAATATATAGAGGACATCTATTTTTTAATTTTCTATTAGAAGAGTAAGTTGTAGATGCCAAGTATTCTATATTACTGCAGTACTACAATACTAAAGCACATTTCTATTGCAAGCAAAATTGTATCTTACTAAGACATTGCAGTTCTATTTTATTATATTATGAATATGTTTAAATATACGTATTTTGCTGATAACATTTTCAAATAGATTCTTGTTTTAAGCAGAAAAGTTTCAGGTAGACTTGGGAATGGTTTAGATAATAAAATACTGAACAGGAAGGAAATGAGTTGAATTATATTCTCAGAGGTAGGTATAAAATGGAAAAGAATCGTGGGAAAGGAAAAAGATAATAAACTGCGGAAAAGTTGTTTCTGGAATGTCACCTTTCATCAACATAGTACAGCTTGTGTAAAGGATGTTACATAATATAATGTGAAAAATGAAAGGAATTTTAATTATTAAAAACGTTTTATTACAAAAATATTTATTTTTGGATAATCCATTTCGGAACGGAATCATTAAANGTACATGCATGATGGTGCACCAGCCCATTTCAGCATTAATGTACGTAATCACTTAGACACAGTATATCCAAATATTGGATAGGTAGGGGAGGTACGGAACATTGTCCTGCTCGATCGCCGGATTTAAATCCTCTTGATTTTTACGTTTGGGGTTTTCTTAAGTCGTTAGTTTATTCCACTCCCGTTGAAAATGTTGATGACCTGAGGAATCGAATTATAGTCGGCTGTGAGACAATAAGAAATATACCAGGAATATTTGCGCGAATACGACAATCAAAGAGGCGAAGAGTTGAATCTTGTGTCACGTCTGAGGGAGGTCATTTTGAACATTCGTTGTAGCTTTGCGCCTTTTCAAAATTGTATTAGTGTTATTTTCTGTTATTGTTCTGGTTTATTGTTATTGTATTAGATAGTTCTTGATAATGTATTAAAGAAATAAAAAATACGCGTTATTTTATTTTTTTGCATCAAAACGGCGCCTCATACGAAGAAAAGGCAAGAGAGATTTTTGTCACAAATTGAACGAGGAATTTTAATTTGTAATATCTCAGTGGCGTACCATTTTTTCTTTAAAAAATTGAGATTATTACCCGTACGCGCGCCAATGATGAACATAAAATTCTTAATTGCGTGTCAAAAAATGCGCAATAACTACCTCTTAAAACCCACCAAATTTCATTTGCACATCTCGACCGGTTTCAGAGCAATAAATTAAATCGTCAGTTTTTAAGAAAAACTTTGACACCCCGTATCTCGGAAAACGAATCATTTGC
>NW_019416350.1:14588-61903 GCF_000390285.2 Anoplophora glabripennis | reverse complement strand
AGAGCAACGATCGTGGGTTTCTCTGCCATGCTCTTTCCCCACAGGAGCTCTAGGTGAGCCTGGCACTCTCATTTTATGTTAAATGGTTGTTAATGTTTTTGTTGTTCTTTCTATTTGTCACATGTTTAATTTGAAGACTGTTGTGCGTAAATAATAAAGTTAAGTGTATTTACTCTGCTTTGTTTTTATAAAATTAAACCATACTTCCCCTCTTTAAAGTTAGTAGCCAGCGCCTTTCGGTCAATTAAAAATAGATGTATACAACGTAGGTATTCCTCATGATTTTTTGCCACAACTACGTTTATATATTTTTTTTCGATCGAACCCGGTGTTGTTATACTACAAGTTATAGCTTTTTATTTATTTTTCTTTTTAAATCATCAATATGATGACAACCCGTTGCGCCTACGCTCGAGATAATGCGATCGCTAATTGGATAAATAAAATGTGAAAAATTACACCAATCACAAACGGATGAAACAGAATTTTAAGTTCTGACGTAACTTTGATTGAATTAAATTGGCGACCACAGGAAATAACATGACTATATCAAAAAAAACACTGGTCACGTGGCTTGTAATCTTTTATGAAGGCTGTGTATTATCTGCAAAGCCTAATAACTTTTTTGAGCCTAAAAACCTCTTAGGCATATTGTAAGTACCTTATTATGAGATTAGTAGGTATATTCATTTTCAGTTTAAAGTGAAAATAAATAGACATGATTATCATTGTGGGTAGTTCAATAATTTGCATTTGTTTTCCAAACAACCATTTCATATAACCTTTATGTGAGGAGCTGACTTTTGCTTAGCACAGCCCGTGGGAATAGAATGTGTGGAAGTTTTGCATCCAGTGAGACATTAATCCGCTGTCCCTTTTTGATATATTGCACTGTTTCACATAAAAAATTAAATTATAAAAAGATAGCAGCCCTTTCCAGTTTATGAGGTCTTGAAATACATTCCGATTATTTTAGCATAAAACAAGGCTATAAAAATAAAACGCTGGAAAATTGAAAAGAAAAACAGCGTGGGTATAAAAAATCTGGGAGTGAAAACACATATGCTGAAAATATCAGTTTTATGTTTAAAGCTATTAATCTTTCCATTAAAATTACAGTGAAAGTATGAAGATAGCATTTTACGCATCTATAATATTTTCCGTAGCGATCTATTTATACACTGGTCTAAATATATAGAGGACATCTATTTTTTAATTTTCTATTAGAAGAGTAAGTTGTAGATGTCATGTATTCTACATTACTACAGTACTGCAGTATTGTAGTCAATACTAAAGCACTTTTCTATTGCAAGCAAAATTGTATCTTACTAAGACATTGCAGTTCTATTTTATTATATTATGAATATGTTTAAATGTACGTATTTTCTTGTTAACATTTTCAAATAGATTCTTGTTTTAAGCAGAAAAGTTTCAGGTAGACTTGGGAATGGTTTAGATAATAAAATACTGAACAGGAAGGGAATGAGTTGAATTATATTCTCAGAGGTAGGTATAAAATGGAAAAGAATCGTGGGAAAGGAAAAAGATAATAAACTGCGGAAAAGTTGTTTCTGGAATGTCACCTTTCATCAACATGGTACAGCTTGTGTAAAGGATGTTACATAATATAATGTGAAAAATGAAAGGAGTTTTAATTATTAAAAACGTTTTATTACAAAAATGTTTATTTTTGGATAATCCATTTCGGAACGGAATCATTAAAATAACAAAAAATGTTATCTCTGAATATTTTTTGTACAAATGAAGATATGGAAAATTTCGTAACCTCAGTACATAACTATAATGGCTTTCAAACTAAAAATAATCAAGTACTACTTACTTATAACGTTTTGGTATCTTTATCAGCTTAATTGATATGTATTTAAATAGACAATTAGCATTTTTTTGAAACTGTAATTAACATTATGTATATGTAAGAGAATATTTTTCAGTTCACAGAAAAAAATATGATCTTGAATCAAAAATACATTTGACTGACTGTTGTTCAAATATTATACTTACAAAATTGTATCCGTAATGCTCTGATAAAATAAAAAAAGTATTACTTGTTTGATTGTGACCGATGTCAAGAATTAAAGAAAGTTGAGTTTTCTTAGAAGAGTATTTGTGGGATACAGAATAGCTTTGATTCTAAAAATATATTATCCTGTAGATTATTACAAACAGTAAAAATGCTTTCTGTTAGTGCTCAAAGAAGTATTGAATTTGAAATTTGTATAAATTATTTTAATAAAACCTGATCAAAATTCAAAGACCAGACGATATTATGGACCAACGTTGATATGAGTTATTGTAATCTAGTTTTTTGATTAATAACAAAGCAATTAACCTAATATACCTCAGTCCTGAAACGCTTTTTTAAAAAGTAATGGGCCTTACATTTTTTTTATCATTGGTAGTAATTTTAGGAACCCACATGTTTTTTAAATGTTGTTTTATTTTATATGAGAGGCGAATTTTAATAAATTACAGGGTGATTCAGAACTTAAGCAAAAAAAAATAAAAAATTGGATGTACAGGGGACTCTTACAAAAACAATTTTGTAAAGAAAAAATCAAAAAGGGTAGTTCGAAAATGATTTAAAAATACACTTCTGCACTTCACTGGAAACTGGTCCACTGTAAAACCTGACCTCGCACAATGCGACCGGCACAACGGCGGGCGACAAAGTGTGATAAAAACGGACAAAAACTCGAAAGAATTTCTCAAGGAAAGGAATAAATGGAATTTTATAGCACCCATTTTATATCAGCAAATTCAACTGCTTTTGCGCTATTGTTATTATTAATTAATAAAATGCATTTGTAGTTTTAATTAATAAAATAATTTGACATACATTTGTCCACCGACGTGTAAACACATTTGGGCCCATCTTACTCAGTTTCTGCCAACTAACATAAATGTCCTGTTTCACCATAGCATAAAATGTTTCACCATAACACAAATGTTGCCTTGCTTCACCATAAATTAAAACGATATCCATCAACTCCGAATTGCTATACACGCAAGCCATTTTTTATTACTAAAAAACTATTGTAAACACTAACGCAACGACGATTGTAAAATCGGATTTCAGTATTCGGAGTCGCTGAGGCCACGTGGCTCTCCAGGCGAATTGCGACTGACGTTAGAGCCTACAGTTGTCCAGCAATGTAATGCCTGAAAGTACTACAACTTCAATAATTTTTTTCTCGGAAACTAAATATAAGGATTTTTCAATTTCTTTTTATATATTGACCAAATTCTTCCCAAATTTTTTTGGAAGTTGTGAATTTAATTTAGTTACAACAAAATATATATCAAAATACAGAATATCTTCTTAAATAAAAAATAATTTGGCTTTTCCAGAAACTTCTCAATTCCAAGTTTTATTCAAATATCTTAAAAAGTTACGAAGTTGTAAAAAAGTTAGACAAAAAATTTAAATGAAGGCCGTAACATTTTATATTGAGTACATTGATTTGTCTGAGGAAGCTCTGAATAATTTTTTTACATCAAATTGTGACTCACCCTACGCGCAAATAAAGATATTCTTACTTCAAGATATTTTATACAATGAATAAATAACGAGTTCCTTTAGATCCGAATTCCGTCGTGTTTCGTTTTGTACAACAGTTTGATTAAGAGAGAAGGAACAACGAATATGAAATAAATTATACACTTTGGAATTATTTTGATCGGAATTGTTTTTATCAGATCAATAAATGGATGACTTCTAGGAAAGATCCCTTCTTCAGGGTGCAGTGGTCGTACAGTTTCTTGAAGTTTCGCTTGCTTGCTCACCCGGAAGAAGTAAATAAGTTCACCAATAGTGATGGTATAAGCATACACAACTTCCATTAAAATCGAAGTTGAGACTAGATAAACAACTTTTAGGAATAACTATTATAGATAAACATTTCACTTGGAAAGGCATCAAATAAAATTTCAGCAGTTTATTTAGTTATTTTAATGTAAGAACTTTAAACAGATTTACGAGCAAAGTTTCACTTTCAGAGAAATATAAAAGAGATTATACCAACACCTAATTTTCAAATATAAAATTTAATTGCAATAAAATATTAGCAAAATGAAATCTTTCACAAGTAAAATATAAAATTTAAAATTCATGGGCAAAATAGATAATATCTTCCTGATAAATAAATGACTTTAATGCTTTCAATTTTTCATGTCATATTGTCATTTAAAATTTTTGCCCAAGTTTCCAATCGAAACCACAAAACAGTCACCAACTACTCGAAGCAGGGGCAATTTCGGCCAAAGTAGAAAACCAATTTATATATATATATATATATATATATTCAACTTCAAGTTCCAAAAAATTTCACAGAAGTTCTCAGCCGCCCCCAAACAACGAGGCCGATGCTGTTGGCAGAGCCGAATATTAACCCGAATATTACGAAATTCAAATTGGGGAACTGCAAGACAAAACTAAAATATCACGTTAGACTGCAAGTCGATCATCAATTCCAATCGGCGAAAATCTAGAGATTGATAAAACCTATAGAAGCCAATTGTCCAACCCAAGGTGGACTCCGCTACAGGACTTGTGCCGACCCATCAAGGCCTGTGATCGAATGTCGACCCTGGTGTTTTGTGGTTCAGTAACCAAAAACGGAATATAGTCGGAACGTGTAGTACGTTCTAAATTTACATTGTATAAAGTCTCTGCACTTTACAAATCGCACATTATTATAAATAAATCAATAAATCAATCAAATCAATAAATTACAAAATTTTACAATTCAAAACATTGTTAAAATTTTTCTCATATTTTTACGGGCACATTTCTCTCGACCTCAGTTCTAGTAGCTCATCCGCCCAGGCATTGTTCAATCCTGCGGTGAAGATCTCAAGGGTTGCAGCAAGCTCCTAGAAGCTATCCAAGTTCATAGGCACTCATAGAAGACGTAGAGAAGCTCCAAGAAGTTTCCATGTTTCAAGTAGTCACAGAAACCCTCAAAACCAGTGCTAGGCGATGCAAAGCCTAAAATGCAGTGATGTAGATACCAGAACAACCATATTCGAAGTGTCGTGCAAAACACAAGTGCAACAAGGCTCAGTTGAAAACCTCCAGGAAACCGTGCCATCCCGAGAGTGTGTCAGAGTGGAAAAGGTAACAAAATGAATTAGACCGTTCCACATGAAACGACAATATCAATACCTTAATGTTAGTGTTAAGGATGATATAGTATACAGTCTAAAATTATTTCCAATGTGGAAATAAATATTCTGATTCGGATACATAAGTAAATTATTTGAAATAGGTATTATAAGTACCTTTGTTCCTGTTTTATCCTGATATTTACTTCTAACATATACTTTTTAATAGTTTTTAATAATAAAATAATTGATACCCACGTACTAACAAATTTGAGAGGTAGGTTATTAGCTCAAATTCTTGAATTGAAAAAAGATAATGTTTTGAAAATATTTACAACAGATTTTTACATTATGAAGACATTGAATTAATTCAAATATAAAAAGATTATATTATTTAATAATTTCACTATGTCAGGTATGTGCTGTTAACATTTAGATATTTCTAAATTTTATTTTAGATAACTCTTAATTAATAGCCCATTGAGCAGGTGTTTCCCGCAATATCAGCAGTTTGGAATCTTGTCTGTGAGATTACATATATTTTGCATTTCTAGATTCTTGGTATCGAGCGACATTGTTTGTTTTTATTTGATAGAATCTTTCAAAAAACAAATTTTTAAATTTATTTTATTTAGCTAATTTTTATAATATGTACATATACTCTTTAAAAAAGGGAATAGGTGTTAAAAACATATTTTAGAATTTAAAAAAATCGATAAAATAGGGATGTTGACTATAAAAACAAACCATATACAAATTGTTGTTGATACAAAGATTTTATATAAAAGAACCTGCCTGTATAGTAAAATTTTAAATATATGACAAATTAGTGGTAGAAATCATTTATGAATTTTTGTGTTACTTAAAAACTAGTCTGACGTCATAAGGGGCAATTGAACAAGAAGCTAGTAGCGATCCTGTTGCATAATTTTGAAGAAGATGAAAATATATCAAAATTGTCCATCAAACCCTGTTGCCCTGTTTCCTGTTCTTTAAACAAAAGTGACAGTAGTGACACTAGTGATAGCAGTCTATCAATTAAGAGTATTTGTGATAGTTATTATTAATTTCCTGATTGTAATGGATTCAACAAAATTTAAGTGGTGTTTTGTTCCACATTTCACATTCCACATAACCAATTATCTCCATAAGACTTCCGAACTGCACTATAATTTTCCGTAAATAAATAGGTATTTATATTTATTATTTATATTATAAATAAACACAATAAAATTATTCATAAAATATGTTAATCCTTACCCGAATGCTTTTATACCTCTGATTTCGCCAATATTAAAACGGTCGTCTCTTTTTAAAAATTCAAGTCATGATCATAAAAATATCAATTTTCCGTAAAATTTGCCAAGAAGTTTTCACAAATTCCGTTTCACACATTCTGCTTTAATTCTAATTGAAGGAAGAGATTACTTAATAAAGGAATTCTAAGATTAAGGAAAGTAACTTGTAGACTTGAAAATATTTTATGCGACAATGTCCTGACAGACTGACACTACTGACAGTGTTGACAGAGCATCTTCTTCCTCCAATTTTTTTCTTTACGCAATCATATACACATAATTTCACTACAACTTACCCCTTATGACGTCACAGCCGTTTTGAAATATTATTAAAAAATCTGTTTTAAATAATTATTTTAAAACTGTTCCAACGCATTTCTCAATCTCTAATTGTGCATACACACTAATTAGTACGTGTAGAATTATATTATCTACTTTTTGAAATTTGGTCAACAACCCTATTACTTCTGGGGTCTGACTAGATTTACCACATGTTCTCGGGGTAGTAAATACGAGGTCCATTTAACCCCATAACCCCTCAATCCGTAACCTCGAAACCCCATAACAATGAAACCCATAACCCGGTAAGAAAGAAATTTATGCGCGTTTAAGTCCTGAAACACAGTATGTTAGGGCCATACGTGCTTCTTGACCCTTAAACCCATAATCGTCAATAATCCCATAACCCCAAAACTCAGTGAAAAATAGAATTACGCACTAATCGAAACTTCTTACATCATTTTTGTACTACTTATTCATGTGTTTGCAATCCAGGGCACCTCCACGTGGTTGACGGTGGGCAACGGAGTTATTCCGTCCGGTAGAGATCCTGAATAACGGCGTTCATGCCATCAAAGCAAACACACGGCAAAAAATTACGATGAGGGATCCCCAGTATCTAGTAAAGCGCCCCAAAGGGAACAGAAACCTTCTACATCCTCGTCGTTGTTCCTGGGTTGCGCAAAACGTAGGCTCCCTCAACGAAAGTCTCCTTCTTACCTAGTTATGGGTGTCGAGGTTATAGGGTTTCGGGGTTATGGGGATTTGAGGTTATGGGGTTATGGGCTTATAGGATTATAGGACTTGAATAGTCAATGGATAGAGGATTTATGGGTTTTTTGGGCCTATTTTTTGAGGTTATACAAATGCTGATGTGATGTATTTTTTTCGACTTTTTTGTGGAGCTGTTAATGTATCAATAATTACATGAAAATCAGCAATCTTCTGTAAGTCAGGACCAGAGGCACCAGAAAGCAACTAGGCGAAAATGTGAAGAATCTTCTATAAGTACACTTTCAACTTATACCTAAGCTAATTACATAGAGACACCTGAGAGAAAGCAAACAAACAGAAGGGAAATGCTTCTCGATATTTATCTCAAACTATCGAATCTAGACAAGTCTTGGGTAGATATTGATCTAGCCGCTGTGCAATAAGAAGACGACGTTAATAGTATGCTTGTCAAAGAACTAAATTTCGCCATGGCAACGCAGAAAATGCAACTATGATTTTTACACGATAGAGTACCTACATTCCCAAAGTAGATAACCTATTTCCTAACTTAAGGATACAATGTATAAGAAGACCCAAAAAGGATCCACGCGACGCCTGCGAATTGAGTATCTAACATTCCTTCAGGCCCTTCTCCAAGAGACTCAAGACCATTTCAAGTTAATAGCCTTCAAAGTGTAAAATTAAAGATCTAATGACAAAGACGGAACACTATGTTACGAATGCTGGAATGAAAGTCAAACTAACTCCAGATGATGTTCTAGTGAAAAGAAATTTATACCGACGCGACAACCTGGCAACCATTCCGGAAATTGTTCGACACTGAAACTGGCGCGAAAGTCTGCAAAACAGACCAATTAATATTAAGGCTTCTTTTAATTGCTGATAAATTTCAAGGACATTAAATGTTTGTTAGGTTTTACGTACTATTTTATTTGAAACGGAAATAAATCAAAGCAATTAGTATTATACTTTAGAACACGAAATTATTTTCCAGTTAGGTTATCTCATCTGAACTCATCGTTATGGCAACATGTTATGGTGAAAATAATTTGTATAAGCCAGTATTCATTTTTCTCCGCATCATATATTAAAGGAAGGATTCGCTTTTCAGTGATGTAAAAATGAATTTAACTCTAACTAAAGAAATGCTAATAAAACACTGTCAATAAGTCAGCAAGATATTACCTATTAAAGTTGGAAGTTCTTGTATTTTTGTCATTAAAAGGGATCTAAGGAAATAAGCTTTAAACAATAATTGTAAATTAACCCAGAGATTTTTCTTGAAATCCGTTCTTCAACAACTTTTTTATTTTATGCCTTTGTTGACGCATTGTAGATAATTAGTTAAAAGAATACTGTATACTTTATCATTTTAGATGCAACTATTCCTTTTTGATTAGATACATATGTTCATGAAACAATACCTACCGTTAATGACTACTTTAATAGGTCCATAGAAATATGACTCGCGTGTTGTTGACAATATTTAACGGTTTTTATTAAAAATACGTCGTAAGCCTGTTATTTGCTTACTTATTATTAACGGTGTTGAAAGTGAAAGAAAATACCTCAGTTAGGTTGACGGACGTGAGTAATACTCTATTATCTTAATTTGTTTGTTTTTTTATTCTGGTGTCTCACCGTTTTCCTTTATTTTTATATACTTAGGTTCGATACTAAAAAAATTTCTGCTTTATCTATCCTTGATTACAACAATTAATCGTTAGTTATTTTGCCTCATTCAGCATAAGTGCTTGGTTACCGATAAGACGAAATAATTTACATTTAAAACTTGATAAAAGTTGTATGAAGACAGTGTCTACTAGGCTTTGCCAGTGTGTGCTTGTGGAACGTACCAATCAGTAACGAAAATGGTGGTTCCATTGTTAATACTGTTCATACTTGTAACGTCAGTTCTCAGTCAAAGCTGTAATATTAGGGAAACAGACGATGGAAGTGTCTGCGTCTGCAACGCAAAATACTGTGACACCGTTCCAGATTTGGATGTGTCTACTGGAAAATATCAGGTGTATTCTACTAGCAAGGCCAAATTAGGATTCTACAGTACCACCGGATCTTTTGTCGAAAATACTGATGGAGAAGAAAGCTCCATCACTGTTGATCAAGATACAAAATATCAAAGTATCATCGGATTTGGTGGGGCTTTCACGGACTCTGCAGGTATCAACATAAAATTACTACCAGCAGAGGCTCAAAATAATTTAATCGAAAGCTATTTTGGTAGCAGCGGTATCGAGTATAGTTTGTGCAGGGTTCCCATTGGTGGAACTGACTTTTCAACAAGAGGATATTCTTATGATGATGTTGAGGGGGACGTTACTTTGGAGCATTTTGCGCTTCAGCAGGATGATTTAGATTATAAGGTAAATTATTATTCTATTGAATATTACTTAGATATGATGAGCAAGCACACATAGTGACAAAAATACTGCGATGTTATAAGGTGCTTCAGTTGAATATAAACCAAGAATAAATCAAAATTTCAAAAACAGAAATATTTTTTCTTAAGATAATTCAGAACCGGATATCAATTTCTGAAAGGGAAGGGTAAATTAGAAAAGGTACTTTTGCACCTTTTCGATGGGATGCACCGTTTTTGAGAAAACTGCAAAAAAATAAAACCCTTCTTGGTGGCATGGCAACATTTTTGATTTACTTGTTTTAATAAATATATTTATTATTAATATTTCCTACAAATTTTACAAAAATACAAGTTATTTCCTTGTGTTCATGTAAAAAAGTATGTTGATCTTGAATTTATGAATATAACTACTTTCATTCTTGTACTGCCTAAGGAGAAAGCTCAAACAGATTAATTATTATTGTTACTAATAAAGTACTTTGTTTTATTGTGTTGTAAAGTTTTTTAATGATACGTGTAACCAGAGCAAAAATGACACACATGCATTTTATGTATTGACGTGCCAATAATAGGCATGAAGCACGTCGTTTATACAGGGTGGCCCAATAAAACCAGTCCACCTGAAATAGTTTAATTGCAACAGGTTTTTCCGGAAAACCCCGAAACAGGTCGAAGGGGGACATCTTTTAATCATAAATTCAAGGATGCAAGGTCCTTCCTCTAAACGGGGTGGCAACCCCTTAAAAAATCTTAAATAGCACAACGGGTTAAGTTGGCACATCATTTTAAAGGTATTTCAATTCTCTTTACAAACAAGCCGAAATTTTTTTGTTCTGCCTGAAAATTAATGTAAAAAAACTGTTGGAAGTGTCAGTGAAATAAATCGAAAAAAAGGCTTCAAATAGTAATTAAAAAACTTCCCGGGTTATTATTTTAAATTTTAAAAAATGAGGTTTATCATCAAAGTCTTGATAAGGTCATAGGTTTTATTAGAATTTTACATGTATTTTTGTTCTAATTTTATATCAATCAGAATTTTCTAGGTAGTGAAATCCATTGACTTGTTATTATTCGCTATTTTAAAGCAAAGGATTCAAATTATCATTTTCGAAATATTGAAAATGACGATCAGATCCCAGATAATGATGTATTTTTTCAATAGGATGGCGCTCCGCCACACTACGCAGCTGATGTACGTGACTTTTTGAATCAACGTTTTCCCGAACACTGGATTGGTATAAGGGGTTTCATTGAATGGCTCCCAAGATCGCCTGATTTAAACCATTGGACTTTTTCTTATGGGGTCATTTAAAAAGTGTTATTTATAAAACAAAACCTACCTCTTTAGAAGATCTTCGCAGTGGTAGCATGTGATGAAATAATCTCTGAAATGCTACAAAATATCCGGGAAAAGGTTGAACAAAGATTTTATTATTGTATGGAAGTAAATGGGTCGTAATTTGAACATTAATTTTAAGGCAGAACAAAAAAAATTCAGCATGTCTGTAAAGCAAAATCTACATATTTCAGGGTTTTCCGGAAAAACTGTTCCATCTAAAATATTTCAGGTGTACTGTTTTAATTGCCATGGCCATCCTGTATGTAGAGGTTTACCTAATTCGTCTGGTTTCTTCTACTCGAGTATTCATCAGCAATGCAAAAATTATTAAAAAACTACATCAACTTTGGAAGATTTGAATCTGTTTAAACAATTGCAGGTGTCATTCGATTGTTACTTTTTCCATCTTTTTTTAGGATTAGGTCATCAAATATAATAAAATAAAAACACTACCTACTACATTTCATTGACATCGTAATAAAAACAACAAAACGTTGACAAAATATAACAATGTATTTTATTATATTTCCTAATCGAGACCAAAAAATAAGAAAATAGATCTAGGTAAATTTGTTTCCACAATTGAGGTAGAAGAGTCAATTTTGGAGAAAATGAGGAACATCACCCTCTTGTTTGGAGATCATTTAACGAACAACTGTGGCACCCCTACAACACTGTGACACAAAATTAACATTCTATATATGGGTTTTACGAGATTGCGAGAATATGCTAAAAGTCCTAATTTAGAAGAGATCAATATTATTATTAGATAACACCCCGTAACAAGTTGAATTGCTTTGGTGAATCCTTGCAGAAACAAAAGCATATGTTTTTTTACCTAAACCTTGTATCCAAGAAACCAAGCTTCTCCGGACCAACAACATTAAAAGTTTTTTCACATTTTTTAGATTTAAAATTTTTTACACTTTTTTTTTAACAGCCTCAGAGGCCTAACAGGCAGGCAAAGGAGATATATAATTACGATAACGGAGTTGCGTGCCTGATTTAAAAAATTTATCTGATTCACTGATTAAGAGAAAATCTAAATTAGTGATCAGTTCGAAGTACTGTAAATTTCAGTGCACAATTCTTATCACTTGTAACAACGTACTTAGGTACATATTTCCTTGTTATCATTTTTCAATCGTTTGAACTTTAATCAGACTTCGCGCACCTGTATCTAAATTAATAATAAGAAGATATTATTAAATAAAGTTGACTAAAGTGGTATGAGAAAATTAATATATAGCTTTATTCAGTTTCAATTTATTAATAAACATGGTCGTTCTAAAATGTTTCTGGATATTTTCGGATTTATATTTTTCGAAATAGTGAGGCAGATACATCCCTTTAAAGGGGCATAGTAGATATAACTATTTTTGTCGATATCTTAAAAGTCGTTCAAGATATCATATTTATGTTTTTAAGTTAAATATTGGACACTAATTTATAAGGTATTCGTTGATTTGCGACGTAAATATTGATTTCTATGTTATTATTGCAGATGACACATTTCTGGTATAATTTTCATAATGTATCTTTTTCCTCGATATTTTGGAGTTAATATTTTTCAATTAATTAACTACTAACTAAATCTTTCAATTATTTCAATTATTAATAAAATACATATCTCGAAAAACATTTAAAATATCTTTGGTACCTTTATTAACAGATTTTATAAAAAGGTTCCTTCATATTTTGTACGTATGCCCCATCATGAAAATATCTGGAAGCTGTTCAAGACTAATCTGTACATAAGAACAACTTATTCTGCTATTATTCAGTTACAAGCGGAAGGGAAATTGTAGCCGTCGTCAAAATTGTATTTCGAAGTACGAATCGAAATTCTGCCTTTAAGGAGAACTATGTATATTTGAATAACAATGCAGAAACTAAATCCAAAGGGTATGCTACAAATAAATCAGAAGTCGCTTACCCATTTGCAGCTTAATTCTATGAGGTCTGAAAGTTTACACGATGGCTACAATTTAAATCATTGATTTGAATATTATACAGTATGGCGCAAATGAAAGTAATAAATTCATTATTACGCAAATCGGAGATTTTTGACAAAAATTCTAAAACAAGTCAGTTTTTATTTAGTAAGGGCGTTCTGCGAGATATTTGTTTAACATATCACGTCATCTGTGTGACAATGATGACGTCATTTGTGTATTTTTTTAATACAAATAAGGGTACAAAATGGAAATACAGAAAATATGGAATTTTTTCTTTGGCAACACATAAAATTCTAATACCTAAACTTATTGAAATGATTAAATAGACATCTTTTAAATGAGTTATCGTATGACCCAAATTTGTATTAAAAGCAAACTCTTTTTTCCCTTAACTTAGCTCTTGTAACACAGCGGCGGATGTCGTACAAGAATTGTTGTACATACAAAAATAACGACAAGGGTCACAGCCTAATAACACCTAGTTTAGAAAGTATCTGGCATATGTCCCTGCCATCCAGGAGACAAGGTCCAGAATTTAGGTCAATTGTCTAACTACGGTTTTATAAACACTGCTATCGTGAAGTTCTAACTACATTGGGGTTACATTTGCATATTCCAACGAAGTAAACAACTGCACGCAGCCATTGCATAATAAAAAAATAGACAGACACGCATTTAGGAAAGTAGAAATACTTTATGGAGTTGTGGGTACACATGTCTGCGAGTGACCCATTTTTAGGTATTACGTCAAGAGCGCCAGCCTGACGCCGGACGCCCTAATCGTTGTAAGCGACAAGAAACAATGTGCGACGCGGGATATGGTTCCCGGAAGAGTACTACGGCAGATTGGCGCCAAGGATCAGATACTTATACTTGCGAGTGACTGCACATCAAGAGGCTCTCCAGCGAACGCTCGCCCCGACAACACTTATTCTTTTTCACTAACTTTGTTTTCAATAAAAATATTTTTATTTACCGTTGAGAGAGAGAGAGAGTTATATTTTGCTGTACACCGAAAGCGACCCTCAAGTGGTGGTGATTCGACATGATTTTTCATCCAACGTGATTTTTCATCCGACGTGATCTTTCAACCGACGTGATTTTTCAACGAACGTGATCTTTCAACCGACGTGATCTTTCAACCGACGTGATCTTTCAACCGACGTGATTCTTCAATCCTCCGTTTAGTGAAAGTATGCGATTTTTTGTGCAATTAGAGTGGTTTTTATTTCGCATACCGCAAACAACCCTCAGAGTAATTTGAAAATAAATTTTTGGAAAAATAATTGCTTTCCTTGAAAAGAGTGATAGAGGGCACGAAAATAAGCAACTTTTATTAAACAACTGATGGTCTAAAACATTACTTGTTAAATTGAAAAAAAAAATTCAGATGAAGGTTTAAACAAATTTAAGGCCGTTCCTGGTGCTGCAGTCAGCTGTAGCTTTGATATCGAAGCTGCCGCGCGCCGCAATGCGGAAGCGCTTATGGCGGTTTTGACGGTTTAAATTTTGTTTAAATGCTGAAATTTATTCAAATCACGTTTAAAACTAACACAAAAAAATAAACGATTAAACAAATTACTTACCCGTAGACGATATGCTCTACAACAACTGATCAAAGTCGTTTCGATGTGCTAATAAACATGCTTCCAAACGACGCTCAAAATTCTGTCACCAAAAACACCACACCACACATTCATTAAAAACTGTTGCTGCAATTGCAATCTCTGTGCAACGTGAGGATTTGCACACACCAACAGTGAATGTTTAGTATGAGGTCTTTGGTAAAATCATTCGTAAAAGCATCGTGTTTGCAAAATCCGGATCTTGTGCTATTTGATGTCGAAACCTCTGGCAAAATTTCGCAAGGGTATGAAAATTATTGTTATTTAATTCCTGAACCCTTTGTACATGATAGGGGTGTAATAATTGTTCCCGAAGTACACGCCGCCCGGTACTGTTAGATACATCCACTTCTTGACCAATGTCGCGAGTACTGCGCCTTGGATCTTCCTCAAAGAGGTTTATGAGGTTTTCTTCGTTATCAAAAACACGTTTCGGTCTTCCTGTGTCAGATGGACATTTCCAGCATCCGATAACTTTTTGCAGTATTATATTGTCGTCTGTTGCGGTAACGGACCGCTTACAAACGAAGTCTCATTTAAATTGTACTAATATTCTCCGGACATTAACACCACATCTGCTAGTTCTTAATCAGAGAACATTTTGTACACCGGTTTAGCAACACACAGCGCACGTGCACAAGATGCACAGGGTCGGCTTATATTTATGGTTAATTTTCATAATTTTCTCGAAAACAGAAGTATTTAGACCATCAGCTGCTTAATAAAAGTTGCTCATTTTTGTGCCCTCTATCACAATTTTCAAGGAATGCAAACACCCTGTATATATATATAAAAAACCGGTAGATAAAATGCAAATTTCGAGTCCGAAAATTGTTTGTTTACAGTGAAATTAGAAGCGATAGAAATACTGCGAATTATATTTCAGTTTTTACCTCAATTTATTCATGATCATATTTCAAATGTCAATGCATATGCCACCTATTAGATAGATTCAGAAACTAACAAACTTTTTTAAAACAGTTCCAGAAGATCTGACACTGTTTTGATAACTCTATGTTATCCACATGCTCTATGTTTGCAGTATTGTAAGCTGGAAGAACAACAATAGAACAGATACTTACATATATCGATTAGATAATCGATTTGATGTAGTCAGAACCAGTCTCATCAAAACAAATTAATAAACTGTTATTTGCTTTGATTGTGTGAAAGACGATTACGATTTTTTCGTAAGATGAGATGTTCAGATGCCGCAATAATTACTTCTATGTAATATTAAAGTGTTCGACTATCAATTGGTTATAAAATCGGTGAGGACTAGAAAGGATGTAGATTTTACCTAATTATTGCAGTTTTTCGAGATGCTCGTCAAGATGTCCTAAAATCCATTTGGTTACCGTTGAATACTTTACTTATTGTAGGAAAATTAAGACACGATAGCTAACTTTAATTGTTTAATAACTGGGCTAATTCTTACAATTTTTTACTAACTGACTGACTGCCTGGTGTCGAGCGCGGTCGTTTTTATAGCAATAACAATTGTACAAAAACTAATCAAGCAATCTTATCATAAAAATATATATACAAGGTAACTCACAATTGCTATTAATAATACATTATTTACATTCAACAGTTACAATTACGACAAGAACATTTAGTAGTTTCTTTACTTTTTGAAATTTCAGTTAAATGTTTAAAATAAGAACATTTCAATGGTAGTTTTGGATATTATACAGACCCAGTCCCAAGACAATTATCGATTTAATTTTCATCTTGTCATGCTTGCAATTGATTTTAGCTTTCTGCAAAATATAAATTAAATCGCGACATCAATACCTATTTCACTGCGCATATGAATTATATCGCAACATCAAAACCAATTTTACTACGCATTGGTTATTAGTACAGATCTGTATTAATATAATTTTGATCTTGTGCTTGCAATTGATTTTAGTTTTGTACAAAATTTAAATTAAATCGCAACATTAAATCCAGTTTCACTGCGCGTTAGTTATAGTATAGATATATATTAATGTCGAATATGACAAATATAAATTCAATGTGGAATATTTTGTTGTTGTTTGACATACACTAACCTCTACATTTTATTCTAGATACCTTTTATTCTACAAGCAAAGGCCTTGAGAAACAACAATATTAAACTATTTGCCTCTGCCTGGACAGCGCCAACTTGGATGAAAACGAACAACGATTGGTCTGGCATAGGTAGTCTCAAGGATGAATACTATCAACTTTGGGCCGATTACATTTTGAGGTTTTTCGAAGAGTACGATAAGCAGAACATCTCTTTCTGGGGTATGACGACGCAGAATGAGCCTATTGATGGATACCTTCCAAAATTCTTTTCGAAAATTAATTCCATGGGTTGGTTGCCCTCGCAAATGGTAAGTGCTTACTATGGAAGAATATTATTATAATATTAATAATAATTCCATAATTCCCAATATTAGTATTATGAAAATATTAAAATACTTCCATATCCATATTGATTGTTGCTGTTTAATGGAGAATTATGCTGCTCCTTTCCGGTAACGCAAATCCTTAGTCTAGTTTGTAAGATTACTTTATATTACTATAAAAAATCTTTAATGATCACTAAGCTATGACGACTTTCATTATAGAAATTTCAACGAAACAGATTTTTTTTAGAAATATTATTTATTAATTTTCTTGCATAATAATTTTCTTGAACCTCCAAATCTTGTGAAAGCAGAATATTAAAAATGAAATAGTTTTAAAATGTCAGGCAACATAGGTGGCGTTATGCCGATAAAACACATTTAATTTTGCAATTAAAGTTGAATATTTTTTCATGAAATTTGGTACAAACCCAATGGAGAGGAAATAAAGTCCTGCAGCCTAATCAGATTATAAATTAAAAAATTATTAACTAATGTTGTCAGATAACAGTTTTGCAATAAAAATAAATAAATAGCAAATGTGTTATGAAAGCACAAAATAATCATAGAGATAAATGCCATTTAAGCTACACATTATTGTCACCCATATTATAGAATGGGAGCTGACAAACAATATAATTTTGCACGAAAAAATAAAATAAAATAAAATAAAATAAAATAAAATAAAATAATAAAAGTTATAAGCAGAAATACTTATATTATCGGCACGTAATTGTTACGTAATAATAATGTTTATAATCTTAAATGAGATTTATCTATATGACGATTTGTTTGAAATTTCTATGAAATTAAGCGATTAAGTACAAGATCTGTTCAGAAAATAACCGACCTTTTTTTTAAAACTGAATTATTAATTTTATATATTATTGGTCCCTGTCTCCCTGTCTTCAAAATGCTGTGCTCCCCTATTCAAACACTTTTTCCAGCTCCTATTGCTTTTCTCAGCGGTGTTTCAATTTCGCAAGACAGTCCAGGATATCTTCATTTGAAATGGCTTGTAAAGTGTATGACGATTTTGCTTTGATGTCGTCACTAGTCTAAAAAAGGCGTTGTTTTACCACTAATTTTAATTTCGGAAATAAAGAAAAATCGCTAGGTGCTAGGTGAGGCGAGTAAGGAGGGTGAAGGAGGACAGTGTTATCATTTTTGGCACAAAACAAACAAATTGACAAAGATCCTTGAGGCAAGAATTCAAAACTCATAATTCCATTACATTCCAAAAAAAAAAACAGTGAGCATCAGTTTAGCATGGGATCGAGATTGACGTGCATTCTTGGGGCGTGGAGGTCCTTTGCCTCATTGTGATGATTGAACTTTTGTCTCGATGTCGTAGCCGTAAATTCAACTTTCGTCTTCCGTTATGATCCCTGAATTAACGTTTCGTCGTTACTAGATCGTTCAACGATTTTCTTTCTATTGTTCGGTCATCAAACGAGGAACAAATTTTGCTGCAACTCGATGTATGCACCATTTTTCGTCAAATTTTCATCAGATGGCCCAATTCAAATGCTAATCCCTTTTGCAATTCCTCTGACAGTTAATCGGCGGTTTGAATGCACCAGATCTTTGACTTTCTGAACGTGAGACTCATCAGCTAAAATCGAATATCTTCCTGGTCGAGGCTCATCTTCAAATGACCGACGACCACTTTTAAATCATGAAAATCATTCGTAACATTGTGTACGACCCAGAGCATCTACTTCAAAAGTTGAAACGTTTCCGTGAAAGTTTTAACTAGTTACACAAAATTTTACACTGCATCGTTGTTTTAGAAAATTTCACCTTTCAAAAATTGTCAATATCAACAGACCAAAAAGATGTGGTTACAGAGAAGGTCATGCGCAACGTAATGCTGCCAACTGCACATCACTAAATATCTCCATTAGCACTTAATTAAAAAATTTAGGTTATTATCTGAACAGACCTCGTTTGTATCATCAATTAAAATAAGACAGAATTCAATCGCCTGTCAATAAAGCAGTGCCTTAAAAAATGTATATTGTCAGTTTGTAGTATCTTTAGAGCAATTAACGTCAATTTCTCTTTTACTAACGGTTGAGGTGTTTTTAACGAAATTTCCGGTATAATAACATAATAAATGGTCTGCCTTTTATAAATTTATTTTCTATTTACTATTTCTATGTGTCCGCAATACGCTAAAAGTTATAGTTTTCTTCATTCCTTCGGCTTTCCTTTGATGTGTTATTTTTGTACTTACTACGATATGACAAAGTATATTTTTAAATTTAATTTGCCCATTATCAAAATTTTTGAGGAGTAGTAATTTGTTTAATTACCATGATTCATTCATTTCCTTTTATCAAAGTGAAGTGATTTCTCTGGCTTTCTAATACTAGTGTTCAAAAACGTATACTAAATTTGGTACTGTTTAGAAGATACTAAAAAAACGTGTTCAGCAAGTCATCAAGTTGTGATTTCTTCAGAAATGTATGAACTTTAGCCATGGAACAAACTGTAGATGATTGATATCATTCATATTAACAATAACTATTGTTTACAGACAATTATTGTCTATGCGTCTACATCTATGTAATTATTCATAATTATACTTGCGTGTTATATTGTTATAGTTATAATGATAGGTAATTAAGATACCGACTTAATTTTTAGTAATTACACAGAATTTTTGATTATATTGAACTGATTTTTGTATGTAATGTATTTGACAAATTATAAAAGCCTACCCACTAAGTAAACCGTCATTTGTTTCACAGTCCCATATAATTTTTAAATCTGTAATTACCTACGTCCTCATTTTTATTTTCAGAATGAATGGATAGGTGAGAATTTGGGACCAACTATAAGAAATTCAGCATTCAGCGATTTAAAAATTATGCTACATGACGATAACAGGATCACGTTACCTGTTCTATTATTGGTAAGATTTATATTTAGTTAATGTACAAGACAAAAATACTGAAAAAAGTATGTCCTAAACCTACTTATTAGCTGTTTAAGAAATGTGCACAAACAATTACCTTTTCTTATGCAAATTCGCAAAAATTAAAAAAAAAGTTGGCAAAGTGTCTTTCAGCACTAACCATAGCAGGAGACAATAATAATTAAGAACAGAAATTTCATATAATAGTATAATTAGAAATGTGCAAATTAATTTTTGTATAACGTAGAATTTATTTAAATTATGGGATGCAACACAAAATGTGTTAAAACTAAAAATTAAAAAAAATTGCGTTTGCAACTCCCAAATTTGAGGTGCAAGATATTTTTAAAAAATCGTGGCATCATTGGTAAAAAAAGAAGCAAATTTTCTGTAATATTCTAATTCGCAAAGTACCTATATTGAGGCACAAGGACGATACTTTAAACACCATGTAGATAATTCTATATCTATCTAAGGGCATCATCGTTAAAAATTGTTAATTTGTACCAATCCGATAAGAGATCAAAATAAGATTTACATTTCAAAAATAACACAAAAACATATATTTTTTTCCAGTGACCTAATATTTCATATCTACGTCACCGGTCTGTGTTGAATTTTTTTATGTTAAACTCCATTGTGTACACAAAATCTCTATACATATTATACTTTCATTTGCTTAAAAGACTTTTAGATACTTTATAATATTTTTTTTCAAAACCTTGATAATCTGTATGTCAAAAAGATAATTTAATAAATATAACGCCCCAGGTTTCTAATAAATATTCTCTGACTTTCAAATATATACTTTTCTTTATTATAGCACAATTTTTGCTCAGATTAAACAAATGTCTAGATAATAAAGGCATCTATTAGCTATACCTTTTTCGTGAATTCTTAAATGTCTAAAAGCTTTGCTGACTTTTCTCTATTACAGTGATGCCAAAAATAGTTTCTACGCACATGTGGGATTTACAGCTTTTCGTTTTTCATAAAGGTAGCTTCAAGTAGGATTTACCAAGCAGATATATACCATTCAGTGACTCAAAATTGCTTTCTGACCGAAACGATCCAAATAAAATCTAGACGGCTTGGATTTAGGGCCAATTTTATCATACTTTCAAATTTCCTTGCAACAAAGCTGAAACAGAAATTATTATTATACAGAGTGTACCAAGAAAAATAATAATAATAATATCTCTACTACTCATTCTAACCACGAGAATTAGCCCATAAGTCGTAGACTTGTGCGGGAGAGGAGGCGGCGTATTATTATTAAGCAGGCCGCATTTGCACCCAGGAACGACTTATGTTAGTAGGCCCTAACCACCATTCAGTGCAGGAATGAGGGAAACCTGGAAAACCTCATTAATTAGGGGGGTGGTTAAATGCCAACCGGTGTCAATCCTCCGTACAAGCATAGCTAATCTACGGTCTACCGGCCGCGGGAATCGAACTCGGGCAGAAATTTGCACATTTAAATACTGACGCCTTAAACCGTGCGGCTATCGACCGAAAAAGAACTAAGAACTCACTGGTCATTTAGAAATTTAAATTTTTTCATATCTGGTACTATAAGTGTATTGTTAAACTTTGTTGAGAGTATATAAACAAATTGTTGACTTTAATTATTACTAATGAAAGTGTATCTCATTTCAGTTGCTAGACAATGAAAAAACAATGAGTTATGCTGACGGAGCTGCAGTTCATTGGTATGCAAATTTATTGGTACCAGCTTCTAGTTTGCAGATTTTGAACATTGATAAAGATGATTGGTTCTTTATATCATCAGAAGCATGCAATGGTAATTAAAATGTTTTTATACAGCAATGCCTTTATTAAATATTTTAAATAGATTGTATAATTTAGGAAAAACTTGACATATAAAAATTGTATGTTTTCTTCACAGGATATCTAGCAGGGTTGGGCTTGGACAAATCTGTAAAGAAAGGTAGCTGGTCCAGAGGGGAAAAGTATATTAAAGATATTTTGGACGTAAGTAACTAAAAACAAATTGACATTTTGAGGTGAAAAAAAGATGGTTGAAAATTCCTTTGTTTAATCCCATTTACAACAAAAACAAGAATTGAAGTTGAAACGCTTACAGACGGGTAATGTTTTTCTGTTTCTGTCTCTTTGGTGTCCTCTAGCGGCCAAATGAAGCAACATATCGTCTTAGTTTGACCCCTAGAATCTATATTACTTACATGTATACTGAATATATTGGAGCATACTTAATTTATGTAACAACTACTGGAACTAATTGATAAACGTATATAGAAAGGTAAATTATGTGTCCTTTTCGCGTATATATGTTGTTTATTTGTAATGAGACTCACTCTGTACACAAGCGTAGCGTTTTTGTTTGAGATCAAACTAAACCATTCAATTTTGACATTTGTTTTCAGTACTTATCACGATTTTTATTGTGGTTCAGGACACATATAAGTGTCCCATAAGAGACATTCCATTATATTGTTTTAAATATTTAATAGCTTTTATTTGTTTGTATAAAGGACAATAAAATTTAATAAGTAGGTAAATACAGTGTAGGAAAGTCTAGATAGTCTATCAGAAGTTACGTGAGAGCGATAAAGTAAGCCATAGAAATCCATGTGATAGACAAGGATGGCTTTAATGAAGGCGTCTAATAGTCAACGCCCATTTCGCCCTTCCACAAATAAGAAGTGGATCTTATTTGTGGAAGGGCGAAACGGGCGGTTTCAGAAGCCTTCATTATAGCCATCCTTCTCTATCGCATTGATTTCTATGGCTTACTTTATCGCTCTCACGTAACTTCAGATAGACCATCGGTACTTTCCTACCCTGTATAATAACGATTCGTATCAGAGTCACCTTAATATTGACTGTCTTTTCCTTCATAAGCAAAATCTCCGGTATGCGGGTTAGTAGTATTTGTTAGGGACAGGTACATAATTGATTAATAATTACCTAACGCATAATTATGGCTTTCATTGTCATCAACGATCTTAGTTCAAATGGACTACTCGATTACTTTCCATTTACTTAGTCTTACATAAGGAAATTTTAACCTGCCCTTGTTTTCTAGGGCTGGAATTTGTAAGGTCGGACCCACTGTTATAACCGCTAGGCCCACCATGATTTTCAGTTCAGTCCTTATTTTGTCTAATCTAAATGTTTCGACGTTCTTCACTGTCGGCATCTTCAGTGGTCACTCTGTAAGTGCTTCGCCAGAAGTCAATCGAAACAAACATAAGGGCGGATCTTGGTGTTCTAAGAGCGGGTCCTTATTAAAATATTGATAGTTTTCGAGATCCGGTATTTTACATAAAAATGGTTTTTTTTGCAAAAACTACGCAACTTAGGTATAGGCAAAGCTATTAAAAAATTGTAGGGTCTACAGAAAGGCATCTAATGAAATCATAAAACATAGGATGTTCTATTTGAAAAAGTCGAGATTTTTCAAATTTTAAATTATTAGGTTTGGCACGATTTTTTTTGCCCCCTGTATACCGCAGGTCATACGTTTTTTGAAAGAGCCATCTTCACTCTACAGTTCCTGAAAAAAAAAATAATTTCTAGCTGTCATACAATCATAATTATGTCAACTACTAGAAGTGACGAAACATAAGAAAAAAAAAAAGAAAAGTCGATTATCTCGAAAACTATTAATATTTTAATAGGGATCAAACACAACTTCCCGTTAATTTTTCACGTAGAATTCGATAATGCCATAAAAAATATAGCTTTCCATTTAAGAAAATTAAGTTGGTACCTGCCGAGGAAAAACTGAACACTCTGTATATGCAAATATATTTCCATTTTGTGCAGCTCGGGAAAGTAGGCTGTAGAAAAAAAAATTAAGTTATATCTTTTATTAACCTAGATATTGGACTTACGCGCATTAGGTGGACACGGTGTACCTATATTTCTCATATTCACGCAGTGTTCTTGTATAATTATATCCAATTGCGTTCACCTTCGCTATTGAGGAAAATATCTTCTAGCCATAAATTGATTAACTCCAGTAAAATATCTATGTTAAATATACAGAAACAGTAGGTTATTGTTATAACAAAAATAAATTTGCCAGAGGAACCTACTGGTGGTTAAAATACATTTTTAATCGTTTATTTATTAAAGCAAACTTGAACAATGTTCTTGTTACGAGTGCATTCCGAAACAAATAATTTTGCGTCTCATATAGCTTTGCCCACAAATACACATTGTATACGACAAATTTATTTGTCTCGAACTGTAATTAATATATTTTTATTTGATTGTGAACATTTTTGTTGTGAACACTAGCTAGGTTTTCTTTCTGGGAAGAGCAATTATTTTGTACTACCATGCAATGGCATCAAATACTTTTCTTGCTATAAGTCTAAATGACTTTTTAGATACAAGAATGAGTTTTTTGTCATTACTACATGCACTTTTGCCTCTCTGGTTCAGTTATCAGCTTTGTCGTAGTCCTCTCTTTTGTAATCAAAAAGTTAGGTAAATTTAAAAATGTTGGAGGTCTTATACATTTTTCACTTTTTATTTTTACTTTTTAAATTAAATTATTTTTTCGATTTAAATTCCTGTTTTTACCAGGTTATTACTCCCCAAACACCTGTGGGGTGTCATGCTTTTTGTACGTAATTTTCGTAGGTACATTGTTTTCTCAAGTGTTACCTGGAACTCCACTTACAACGTACTTAAAATTAAATAGAATAGTTTTCTCAAGTGTTACCTGAAACTCCACTTACAACGCACTTAAAATTAAATAGAAAGTGGCAAAACAAGTTTGCTCGTTATTTACATAAGTTTTAGAATACGTAGTTTATGCATATAATGTTCCAGAAATCAGATTTTATGCAGTCCTCGAATTTCTATTCAAGTTACTAACAACTTAATCAATTGTCCTAAACTTGTGTCTTTTGTTACTTTTAAATTATGCCTACCATTTTTCTTGTTTCGGTTCTTTCTAACGTTCAGTAAGTACTTTATTCTTCCTTATTTGTTCAACTATGTTATTACGCATTTGGTACTTTTGGTCACTGTTTTCTATTCCATGATTATTTGTTACCAATTAGTTAAAAACAATTATGAGTTTTTGACCTGCGGTATTCCTAAATTGTAAAATAAATAATAGATAGATAAATTGTAGTGTTGATGAAAAATGTACCGCAATGAAGTGTCAGAACTACATGACTGTGAGTTGGGCTTCCATAACCCCATAACTCTATAACATCATGTCCCCATAATACTTTCTGTGAATGTATAACCACGATACTCTGAAGACATTGTGGAATTGAATTTGTAGTTCTTGTTGTAAGTCCACAATCCCCCAATACAATATTTCCATATTTATACTATGAATGATCGTGAGAAAATCGTTCAGATAACAAGTTACTGTCTACTCAATATCTTAATGTTCAGGTTAAAACACGAAACGATCCCCGAATTCTGACATTAATTTGTATTCAGCGGATAAAAATACTCTAAGATACACTGGTCTGATCTATGGCTCATTCCATTTATTTCGTGGCGTAGTATTTTTTCAGTGATTCGAAGACAACAAACCCCGGTTGACTTAGTAGCAAAAATCTAAATGCCCTATATCGTAGGTCTACAGAAGCTTGCGTGCCACGGGTTAAGGAACCACGAGACTACAGACACAGATTTTGGTGATTATACATCCTTGCACACCCAGCTACGTGGTTATAGGATTATAGTGCAATGAGATTATGTATTCAAATGTTTTTCCAATCTCTGACTATTAAAAACAGGATGAAATTTCGAAAATTTGTTTCTATATAGGAGTGTCTTGGGGGTTCAAACACGAAACAATCTAAGAATTCTGACTTTAGATCTAGACTGAGTGGGTCAAATTACTACAGAATACAACCCAATCATTTTTTCTATTTTGTGGCGCTGTGTTATCTTAGCAAAACTTTTTTATTGGTCGACTTCCGACAGTAAAGACATACCCTCTCTTCCACATGTGTCGTTTACTTTTGGGAATATGCTAGCTTAATGTTTTCTACAAGTTTCACAATTTCGTTTTTGTTTAGGATCTGGAGCAAGGAGCAGCTGGCTGGGTGGACTGGAACATGGTCCTGGATGAAGAAGGTGGCCCTACCTATATCGGCAACTATGTCGATTCTCCAATTCTGGTCAACGCAACCTTGCAGGAGTATTACAAACAGCCGATGTTCTACGTTATGGGACATTTCTCAAAGTTTGTGGTTCCCGATTCCGTTAGGCTGGAAACCTCTGTTGAGCACTTGGATAATGTGAGAGCAATGGCTTTCTTGAGACCAGACAATTTAATTGCGTTAGTTGTTTATAATAGGTGAGTTTGATGGTATGTGATCTGATACACTTTATATAATACAAGATATTACAACAATAGATCAGTAGCGAAAATTACATCAATTTCCTTACGTCATTATTCTTTTAAGTGCCTCTTTCTGATTCAAGTTATGAGATATATAAATTTTGATTATATTATCCTGTAACTACTCTATTTTGCAAAATATTTAGTTAAAAAAATTGAAACACGAATGAAGGAAAGGAATTACAATAGCTATTGACCCTTCTCAATTTTTCTATATTTTTACGGGGCTTCCATTTTTTGTTGACGTTGCGCTTTAAAAAAATGGTGAATTTGCACTGGTGCATGTTGGAATATAGATATTTTAGTATCTATAAACAGAGTTAAACGTTAAGCAAAAGGAATAAAATATACAGGGTTCTCCACGGTAAGTGGTCTATTAGACGTTTCAAAGGTACAGGGAAGCTTTAACACTTTTGACTTATTTTTTATTTATATTGTCGATAATGCAATAATATATAGGGTATTCCATTTAAAATAACGAAGTTGACAGTTACTTCCGGTATAACCGGAAGTGCTACGTTGATGTCGTTATTTTCATTGAAGAGAACATATCTGATAACCCCCGTAAACAAAATTTCAGAGTCATATTGTCTTTGGTTCCTTTGAAACGTATAATAGGCCACTTACCGTGAAGAACCCTGTATATCATAATTAAAACTAGTTACATAAAAATTGACACCAATGTCTTATTTATAATAGGCATTTTTGCTATATACCACGCCATTGAATGTAAACTTGCGTTCTTTTAATGAAAATGAATATACTGGAAAAGTTAAGATTTTAGCTAACTGCAAATATTCGTTTTCACAATTCTCAAACTGAGCATATAGTTTATGTTAACAAAAAAATAGAAAGTATTTAAAAAATCCATATTAGAATGTTAACTTGGTTTTCTGAAGAATACGCAGAAACATAACGAATAAATACCGTCCAATGAATTTTTATGAAGATTAATTGTGTAATAAGTAATTAGTAAATAAAGCCCTAAATTGAAATTTTTTGAGTGAAATAGAAAACAGAAGAAACCAATTAATATGACCATAAACAAAACTGTTTTACTTTAGAAAGTGTATTATGGTTTTCCAAATATACTTAAAGTATATGAAAATTGAATGAAATGTAAAGCATTTTGGAACAATTTTATTTAAGAAGAACAATTATAAATTCACGTTTGATTGATTTTTCTTCAACCTTCAAATAATTTGAAATTGCGTAAAAACCGACCTCATTTCATTTTAAATATACTCTCAACCTTTATCTTCTGGATGTTCATCGTTTCTAAGATTGGTTAATTGGTTTCAGAGAATGTTATATTTAAAGTTCATGTTAAGTTTTTTAAATTGTGTAAAATGCCTTCGTAAGTCGGCTCCTGATAAAGCGTTTCACATGTGGATTAGCCAGGACACATATATTCATCAGGCGTACAGTGTAGGAAAATACCGATGGTGTATCAGATGTTACGTGAGAGCGATAAAGTAAGCCACATAAATCCATGTGATAGACAAGGATGGCTATAATGAAGGCGTCTAATAGTCAACGCCCATTTCGCACTTCCACAAATAAGAAGTGGATCTTATTTGTGGAAGGGCGAAACGGGCGCTGACTAAGAGACGTCTTCATTATAGCCATCCTTCTCTATCGCATGGATTTCTATGGCTTACTTTATCGCTCTCACGTAACTTTAGATAGACCATCGGTACTTTCCTACCCTGTATACCTTATCGTGTAGATGGTGCATATATATTAGAAACCATGTTTTCAGACAAACATCACAACATTATACATAAAAGAAAATTAATTTATCTGAATGTATGAACACAATTCAACACTTCAAGCAAGTACCATTGTGTACTGCTATCGGCATTAATAAAAAAAGGGAAAAGTGTACCCACGCGGTTGACACATGTTGAAATTGAAATTTAATAGATCGCATGTAAAACGTTTAGGAATATTTTAGGTGATATTTATCATATTTACATATCTGTGCATCATATGTACGACACAACTCGGAGTTATAGATTTTGTCGAAATATTCTGCAAATATTTGAAATATTTATGTGTCCGCATCATCTTCCTAAGCTTCATAAAAATATATATTTTTTTTTGGAACAGTATTAAATCTGCGCCCTTCACATAACTCACTTGAAATTTCCAATAAAATTACTACTAAATCGATTACTCCAGTTGAATTTATTACAGCAGATCGTTTCAAACTCGCAAAGTTGATTGGCAACTAATCTAATGGATTAATAGAACCCTACGATTTAATAGTATTTTGCAACAGATAAGATGTATTATTCGTAATACTTTATTTAGAGCCAGCGATGAGTATTAGCACTAACAATAAGTATGAAAGACGACTGAAAGATGAAAATTTTATGGATACCTACCTAGATGAAAATTAATTATTTTCAGTATGCCTAAAAATTTGTAAAGAGTTTTGGGGCTATTAAACCAAAAAGAATATAAACATATTGCAAAATATAAGCGTTACTACACTTACAAAATTATTTAGCAAGTATGGATCCCCATTTATTTTTAATAAAATATCATTACAATTCTTAATTACAGAAATTATTTACATAAATTATATTTGATTTTGTTCTTGATAGGTGTTGCCCTTTAATAAAATACAAGCCCAGACCTCACAATAAAATTAAATCTGGTTGGATAACTCGGGTAATTATTCAGGCCGGTATGAATCTTAAATACTTATATTGGCTTTGTAATGCGATCGGCGATATGGAGTCGCACCTTATTTATATAAATGCAAAAAAGAAGTACACTGCACTACTAAAAAGTAGTAAACGTAATTTCTTTAAGAACTTAATTGATAAATCTAACAACAAAACAAAAACCGTTTGCAATATAGTCAATAGAGAAATTGGGAGAAATAAAGCATTCCATAACGTATCGATCTACATTGAAGGAAGTTTGGAGCACGACTCACAAAAAGTGGCTTCTGCTTTTGGCAATTACTTTGCAAATACAACTGAGAAGACTCTAACCTAGTTTTACGGCAACTTTAGACCCACTGCTTACACGGTTTCTAATATGTTTCATTTAACCTTTTTCTTTACACCTGTTCAGCCGCAAGAAGTTGAAAACTCAATTAAACAATTAAATAATAAAAATTCTACAGGTCTGGATAATATATCTGGGAGAATTCTAAAATCTGGCTGTTCTGTCTTAGCCAGACATATTGCATACATAATTAATTTATCGATTAGCTGCTGTAAATTTCCATCTATCTTGAACATTGGAACTGTTTTACCTATTTATAAGAAGATTGACGCTGAAAACATAGCGAATTACAGGCCGATTACGATTTTAAGTGTGATATCAAAAACCATTGAAAGAGTTGTTTATAATCGAATTTTAGATTTTTTGGATAAGTTTAAAATTATAAGTAATTGCCAACATGGCTTTAGGGCTGGAAGGTCGACGCAGTCGGCTGCATGCAATTTATTAGATGGCATTTATTTACAGCTAGATGTAGGTAAACAGGTGGCGGGACTTTTCTTTGATCATCACGTGCCTTTGATTGTCTGAATATCAAATTTATTAAAAGCAAACTGTACAACTTGGGATTTCGGGGGATCTTCCTGGAGTGGGTTGTCCATTATCTTTCACATAGAAAAATGTTCGTTAAATTTAAGCATGCAAAAATGGCTTGATAGTTAATATTGATAAAGCCGAATGTATTTATTTCCACTCCTCATACACAACGCCGATAGCCCCATTAAATTTTACTGTTTGTAACAATTCGATAACTTCAAAAAAATGCACCAGATTTTTGGGATTGATTGACGACAATTTAAGATGGTCGGATCATATATCCTTATTAATTAAAAAGTTTAATCAGTCATACTATGCGTTATTACACTGCCAGTGACTTCATTGTTAACTATTTATTACAGCCTGGTTTATAATCTGCTTACTTATATAATGTAGTGTTGTGGGGTTATGCCACCGACATTGTTAGATTATTTAGATCGCAGAAAAAAATTATGAGTATTATTTTCAATCTCTCTCCTAGGTACACTTGCAGGCCGGTTTTTATTAATAATAAAATTATGAGTTTGCCCTGCATTTATATATTTCGTTCTTTATTTATACATCAAAGAAAATTTGAACAAATATCTACATAGTTCATCTCTGCATCATTACACAACAAGGAATCCCAATTTATTGGTATTACCGAGGCATAGAACTCGTAAATTCGAACAATCTATTTCATATGCGGATATTAAGATGTAATAATCATCTTCCTAATTGTTTTAAAAATTTACATGTATTGCATTTTAAACGCAAAGTCAAGGATCTGTTATTAAGTAAATGTTATTATACCTTAGATGAATATTATTTAGATAAGGATCTTTTGACGGTGTAACTGTTGCACTCCATGCTATTGTTGCTATTATTGTATAATTTGTAATTTTGTTCTTGTAAGTTTAGTGTATGTTTGTGCACATGTATTTTTGACTTGTCCTATACATTGTAAAATTATGTCAGTGGGGATTAAATAAATATTATTATTATTATTAATTAAATTAAAATACCTAATGTTTTAACGTTGTTCGTAAAAGTGTCAGACAATAAAAGTTGAAAAAAATGCGAATTGGTTCCAATATTTGGCACCAAACTGAAATAGGACACAGGATTACTTACCTATGAATAGAGTTCGGGACTCGGTCGGAAGATCATAGCCGTCGCGTCGGCCTTTCGCGCACCGTACGAAACCGGTAATAAGGGCAGTTATTGCCTTCACGTTTGCTTCGTGTATACGTATTTTAATATTTTAAAAATGTCGAACGCACCAAGGGGTAAAAAACGACCTTTCGCTGACAAAGTAAACAAATTTATTTATTTTTATTTATACCTACTTGTTTATTTATTTGTTTACGACGAACACGCCTATGACTAAGAAAAAATATATCATTTTCTCAGATTGCTCGAAAATGGCTAATCAAACCAAAATAACACACGGGGCAGGTTTTTCAATTCGATTTCAATACTCCCATAGCAGAATATTTTTTTTTTCATTTCCAGATGCGCAAATGCAGGGTGACATTCTTCGTGTAACCAATATAATCGGCACTGCTTCGAGAATATTGACAATAAACATTTTTATGTGCTTTGATGATAGACTTCAAAAATCAGACAATTAGAAGTGCTGAGGGTTGTTTCAAAACTTTGCTAATACTTACAACAATTAAACTAATAAAAATAACTGATAACGTATTAAAATCTATTATTTCCCAGACTTAAACATATAACACGACATTAAAGAATTTCGTCACACATTTTTTTTTTATTAGTAATTGGTATAATGAATCAGTAAAGTATTAAAAAATTACTGGCATTTCTACATAAAACTGTTTATTGAGAAAATAATGCAATTTATCAAAGTTTTCATTTGTGGACGCTCGCGTTCTCGTTGCGGGTGGTCCAAGAATAGTGACACTCGGCATCTTCGACCTTTTTGGGCACTGGTTAGTTTCGGCAGAATGCTTACAGATTCTTTCTTGACAGAGACATGGTTTTGGAGATCTCAGTTAAGAGGGAGTGCCAGGAAAGGAGAGGAGCATTACTTGAGCGATAGCTTACCATTGATTTTACCGAAAATCGATTTTTAGATTGAAAAACTTTATTGACTGCACCTCATAGCATAAGTTGATTTTTTTATTGGTTTTTCATGGTGTTTTCATTCAGGAAAGTAAGGGTTAATGGAAAGATAGCTTTTGTATTTCTGGTATTGGCTTTATTTACAGGAAAGTTTTGTATAATGGAAAGAATTATGTAGGTACATAATGAATTTGGTTGTGAAAATGGCTATGCTGACCAGTGAAATATTAATTAATTACCACCTACAGCAAAATTTATTTCAGAATTGAGAAATTACTGGAGCGGCTTGGGCTCAAGAAACTAAAAAAAAAATTGAGTTTAAAAAGGTTTTACCAACTTCACATTCCGAGCAAGCGTCGAATTTCATTAAGAAGATCAGAGACAAACTTTCACTATTAAAACGTTGCAATTTAAAATATATAAAAAATATATTATGTGCTAAGAACAGGGTTCGAACTGTATTCTGAGAAAATTTTGGCCATATTTGTAAGAAGTAGAAATGAACAGCGACGAATAGTAGCCACTCTTTGATCTGTGCTATTTTTAGTATCCTCATTTACCTTTTGTGACGGACCACTGTGAATTTAAAAAAACCTATTTTTAATGAAATTATTGCGATACATAATTTAAAGACTAGTGTCGAATTTCATTTGAATCTGACAAACCATGTTCGAGTTATTTAAATAATAAATTTTTGACAATGCATTTTGTCTCATTCTGCAACATTTTTGTTAGTATTTTTCATTTTTTTATTTACTTCCATATTTTGAAAACAATACTTTTAAAATTACTAATTTACCGTTCTGGTTTTAGTGGTAGCAAGAAAGTTAGTGTCCACATACAGAATAACCAGGGACAGACCGCTGCCATACAAATAGAAGCACACTCTATCAACACTGTATTGTATAGTTAGATGTTAGTAATTGAAATGTAACATAGTGTAATACGGTGAAAAATAATAATGCAAAGAAAGTAAATATTTAATAAAGTAAATTGTGTTTTCTTCTTAACAACCTAACTTAATCGTCCCGCCTTTATTTTTTGTAACTCCATAAATATTATTTTTAAAACAAGCAAAATGTTATCCAGCAAATATTTTTCATTTATAGTGTCTGGCGCTCCATTAGTCGAGGAAATAAAGCCCTGAACCTCCGAAATTTTTCGATCAAGTCGTATCAAGATAAGTTTTTTTTCATTCGGTTTCTAAAATTATGTGAAAAAAATTTAGCAACTTTGTATTATGTTTTTCAGTTAAATTGCATTTGTGAAGTGAAGTGAAGTCAAATTCGCGTAAACGAGCCGAAAATCGCATAAGGGGATTTTTGGGGGCGCTCTTCTCGAATCTGGCGTCGGCGACCACCCCCCGGACACCTGTTGCACCGGAAACTGGACATGGACGTCATCTCCGGGAGTTTTCCTGTAAAATTCGCGTAAACGAGCCGAAAATCGCATCAGGGGATGTTTCGGGGCGCTCTTCTCGAACCTGGCGTCGGCGACCACTCCCCGGACACCTGGTGCACCGGAACCTAGACCTTGAAATCGGAGTCATCGCCAGAAAAATCAATAAACAGTGAATTTTCAATATATTTGAGACTGCCGTTAATACTACAATAACTTGTTTGGAATTGTTGATCTCATTTAAAGTAGGCAAGATGAAAATAGAGGGAATAAATTGAAGTAATGTCACAATGTATGCAAGTGTTGTTTCAAAAACAAATCAAAATCATTTATTTCCAAATCAATTGCCATTTCTAACCTACTCTTAACTTCAATTTAATTTAACTCAAATATAATCTAATTTTATCCTAATCTAATCAACTATTAACTTGAATTTGAAAATATTCTACTAAATATCATTTTCATCATCAACGAGATAGTTTTTCGAGGGCCGCGATCTGGGGGCTCACAGTCGTGCATGCGTTATATTATAAGATGATTTCGAGAAGAGCGCCCCGAAAAAAACCCTGATGCGATTTTCGGCTCGTTTACGCGAATTTTACAGGAAAACTCCCGGAGATGACGTCCATGTCCAGGTTCCGGTGCACCAGGTGTCCGGAGGGTGCTCGCAGACGCCAGATTAGGAATCACCGACCCGAAAAACCTCCGGATGTCAAGTCTCGTTGCATTTAAGATTGAAATTCAGGAGAAGCCTCGGAGATGACGTTCATCATCAAAACTAAGCTCCAGGTCGGCGATGGACCAATTTGAAGGTCATATTCGGGATCAACGACCTCGAAAACCCCCAGGACCCTGATTTGAGTCCATCCCTGGCATTATTAACCGAGTTGTGAATTATTTCTCAGCGACTTTTAACAAAATGCATTTTTTCGTATGCATTTTGCACTGCACAAATGCAATTTGGCCGAAAAATATTTTTTCCACACAATTTTAGAAAGTGAATGCAAAAAACCCCATCTTGATACGACTTGATCGAAAAATTTCGGAGATTTTGGCTCTTTTTGTGCTTTATTTCCTCGACTACATATTTATTGTTCTTTATATCATTTGTTTACTTCACTGTTTTTTATCCTGTTTAATTCGTTATATTATTGTTAATTTAAACTATATATGTTAGGTCGGTTTCCAGGCTTTCGTGAACAGTATTTAAATAATTTCTGAGCTGGTGGTCACCACTTCTTAATATTTTGAAAAAGAAACCGTTTAAGAATTTCTTTCGAAGAAGAGATGAACAATTATGATATGAAAAATAGTTAAAAGACATGTTTTGCGCTAGAAACAAGGAACGTTTTATATTTGTGACTATTTAACAATTCTCAATCTTTATACAGTTACTTGGCACTATACTAAAAAAGGTAAAGCATCTAAACTTAGGAATGAGCATTATATCTGAAATATTTACTAATCCAAGATTATCTTTATTTAAATCAGGAGTCATTATGTTTATAACAGGAATAGAGGTAACTTATCTTTCGATGAAATCTTGGTAAAAAAATTATTTTTATGTTAAGTTTGCTAGCAATATTAACATTCTAATGAAATGGCTTATTAAAATAAGGTTATTAACGGTTTCAAAAGAGTACATCTGCTATATAAATTAAAATTTGTAGATGTCTGAAATTCTTTTGAACTAGCGTTTAAATATATCACGTATTAACAAGGACAAGGACGTTGTAATAAAATTTTAGGGGACATTTAATTCGTCAAAAATGCTTGAGAGGAACTGCTTAAGGAGGTTTATCTGATTTGGAGATGACGAACAAGTATTCATAAAAAAATTAATATAAGCTTATTAATATGAAGAAAATCCTAAAAAAAATTATGACTAGTTTGGATACCTAAGAGATGAGATATTAATAAAATAATTTTTCACGATTTAGTACAGAATCTTATGAGAATGCAGATTTTTTTGGTCTTTCCATTTAAAAAACTCAGCAATTGACAAACAGTTTTTACAGCTACTTGTATAAATAGGAAACCGATATCTAAGGAACCGTATGACAGCTCGTATAAATCGATTAGGTACTTGTAATATACATAATTTATAATAATTCTCCTTCAAACTGCTGTTGTTGATTTACTTAACGTCCATATGCGTGATAGCGGCAACGCCGCGGTTCTCAACGTAGCGTATTATTTGAAATTCACAGGTGTGACATATTGTGAATATTTCAAGCTTAGGCATCCAAACAAAGCCAGCCAAGTGTAACGTTGCCACATCTAAAGGCTTACTACTTTAGTCACTAGCAAATGTACTGTAGTATAAAAACTTCGGGTTCGATCGGAAAAAATATAAACTTAGTTGTGGCCTGAAATATGTGAACGACTAAGGAATACCTACGTTGTATATGTCTATTTTTAATTGACCGGAAGGCGCTGGCTACTAACTTTAAAGAGGGGAAGTTTAATTTGATAAATCAAAAGCAGAGTAAATACACCTAACTTTATTATTTACGTACAACAGTGTTCAAATTAAACATGTGACAATTAGAAAGAACAACAAAAACATTAACAACCATTTAACATAAAATGAGAGTATCAGGCTCATCTAGAGCTTCTGTGGGGAAAGAGCATGGCAGAGAAACCCATAATCGTTGCTCTAACTACCCAAATATAAATACAAAACAACCGACAATAAAAGACATAAATTAAAATCCTTTGCTAATGATAATTAAGACCTGACTTATTTAATTTCTCACTAAATGTCACCTCACTCGAATTAGACATACACACTTCCAAGTAAAACTGAAGAGGTTTGGTGTTAGTTAGCCGGCAGGGCCGGAAGGTACCGGAATCCCATACCAGAGGCAATCCAGCTATGAGTTGAGATTTCGGAAGATTTGTTTTAGCAATTCTTTTTTTGTATTTAATTATTCTTTTTACGAGCGAAAATGTTAGTAAATTCAACAAGGCTCTTATATGCGTATGACATAAAGTGAGCACAAGAAACGCTTTACTATTTGTTTTTGGAACAATGTAATCATGATAAAACAAGTTAAATGTGAAACAAAGGAGTTGTTATTGCAATATCTGGGCAGTCACGACAATATATATATTTTAACAGGTAATAAATAATCGCCAATAATAATTGTAACAATTTTACCTTAGAAAAATATATGCCCTTGAACATAAAGCAATGGAGGCTAAACGTACAGAGAAAAATTGTTATCATTAAACATCTATAATCATCACAATCACAAGATTACATAGAACAATTAACAACAAAGTACTTAGAGAATATTACCTGCTAATTAATACGGGTTAAACACTTTGATTTTTCACTATTTTGTCTCACTGCCCGCTGATCGTCCACACTGTCCTCACTTCAATTATTTAGGCTTCCTTCCAGAATTCCCCACCTAAGCGTTTGTTTTTGCGCTCCCTTCTACTAACTGTCAATATTACGTTTTCAGTATTGTGCAACACCCATGTAACAGGTGACGTCGAAGTTGATAGGATAAGTATGGTTTTTGCACAGTACAGAATTTTAGACGTACCTCCGTACCCGATAAACCTCCTTAAAGTAGAAACAAAAATTGATAAACAAGAAAATTTAGGTAAAGTTTAAAATCTTCTCAAAGTTGGTGAACTATTCCATTTCTTTGCAATAAGGATAATTTAATGGAAAGAAGTCTCTATTTGCGGGAATAAGCTGAATACTTTTAAAAAGTTTGCAGTTAGGTATAAAAAGATTTAATGAAACTTTCATTACAAAAACTTCACGGCATATTTTCATCATTTAGGGATGAGAAATTTTCAAAAACACCCTCTGTCCGGAAAATACGTCGGGAAAGTCCCGGACAGTGATCCTTGAAGTTAAAAATTATTATATATGTCTATTATATATGTCGTCACTTAGTATTATACAGGGTGACCAAAAAACTGTTGGATACTTTTCTCAAGAATAGTTGTCAATTCGATCATAAATTAAAATTCCTTTAATAAATATTTTTCATGTTGTTCCTAATTAATTTAATTCAGTTACGTATAACAAACATATTTGAACAAAATTAATAACTTTTTATAATTATATAGAACAATATTTTTTATTAGAAAACTTTTTTTAATATTGTTATGATTGGCGCTTTGCCAATTCAATAAAGACCTCGATGAAGACACGCGGATACATCTTACAAAAAAAATTCGATAAAAAACGAAACGGTACAAATATCTCCAATAGAAATAGGTATAGGGAACCTATACACAGTTTGGAAGAGTTTTAAATATCCCAACTTCCAAAGTAAAAATATACTGGGTGTCCCATTTAAAACAACCAAGTTATTGCTGTTTAAAGTTAAAATTTATTTAGCAGTTTTTTGAACACCCTGTTCAATACTAATCGACGACAAATATAATAATAACTTCAAGGATCTAAAATACACTGTGCAAAGCTGATTCCTTAAAATTATTTTTTATTGCCAATATTAAATTTCTACGCTAAGCTTGTATTTTCACTAAAATTGAAATATCTCACAAACAATAAATAAGATGCAAAACTTTAATAAAGTTCACCTAATTTTTTACGGTTCTTTCAAAAATGCAGTATAATACAGGGTGTTCCTTTTAAAAATACATAACTTTGATATGGTACGCTTTTCCTGTATATTTCAATATATTTTTAAAATGTAGCCGTAATCAACCTACACGTACCCACCTAAACTGGTTTCTGTAACATTTGCCGTTTGGTCCCTAGCGACCCAGGCGTTACTGGTGGCCCACCCTGTATAGTGCTTTCCGATCAATCAGCGATTCCATCACCATATCATCAACAGTCCTTCTTCTTGCTAATCGACATCATTATAAGCTTGCATTTGTTCTTTGCTTGTTTAATAAGTGACAAGATTACCTGAACAAGCACTCCGTCCTACCTGCTGTTGGTCCGAACGCTTACCCGATGGGCATTCGCTTTTAGGCCGATCGCAAGTACAACCACGTGTGGTCGTCACAAGTAGCTAGAAGCAATTACTAGTATTCCCTACAGATAGCCGCCACGTGCGGCTAATTTTTTAACTAGTGTCCGCCACTTTTCATGATTTTTTTTCTGATCTGTTGGAGTATAGGTCAGATCGCATATCCCAAATAGCAGGACGATTTTCAATTTCGGATATAAATACATCTTCGTCTATATTGTCCACCATTTTCGTTCTCATAATTTCAGAAAATGTACCAGTTAAACGGTGGCGATAGACTGTGGACTGTGTTTGCGCCGAAAGAAGAGTGGCTGTCGTCGGCTACAAGCAGCGAGATACGGCTGCTGCCGTAGCATGTGTCTCGATCGAGTCACTGCCAGCGATGTAATTGCGATGAGCCTATTTAAACTTCATACAAAATACAGTCCGCAGTAGCAGCCACTAATAGCGACCACACGTGGTTGTGTTTGCGATCGGCCTTGGGCTTATAAAATCAAAACAAATAGGAATTTCGCTTTGAAAGTTTGGCAGTGTATTCTTGAATAGTTATACTAAGAATTTATGCAATAAAAAATCTGATTTTTTGAACCTCCTAATGTGATTTACCCCCTTAAATAGTACCCTAGCATTTCGCTGGACAGTATTTTACCTAGAGCTCTAAATTTGTTTTGGTCATGATGTGCTTCATTCAAGCCGATAAATAACGAGCGTTCAAATAAAAACGTGGTCGAAGTTGGCTCTGACACATTGGACGTAGGGAGTAGCTTATAGCGACCAACTTAACCTCATTTCTCAACGAGCTGTATAGCAGCTGTCAGTTTCAATAACGTTAATGACTATATAACTTTATTTTAAAGAATAATCGTGATAACAATAACAAACAATTAAAGGAGCTGCGGAAAGTGTCCCCCTCCTTGTTATAACAATAAATTAAAGCAGCTGCTGAAAGTGTCCCCCTCCTTGTTCCAAGCACTTTTCACACCTGTTCCTCAAAGAATTAAAGACATTTTCTAAGATGCTCGGGGTATTGTTAATTTCACGAATCTTGTCTATAAGTCGAGCCTGCAGATGGTTTAAATCAGGAATAGGCAGTTCAAAAATAGTGTTTTTAAGGTAAGGCCACAAAAAGAAATCACACGGCGTAATATCACATGACCTCGGTGGAAATTCATGTTCAGCATTGAGACTTATTAGTCGATTTTGGAAAACTTCCCTCAACATATTCATCGTCTCGCCTGCCGTATGTGCCCTTGCGCCATCTTGTTGAAAGTAAAAGTTTGTAATTTCGTTTTCTTCCAGCTGGTTAACAAAAGGAGCGATAATTTCTTCTCTATACCTTTGCGCAGTAAGAGTACCATTAAAAAAAATAGGTCCATAAATCCTCCTTCGATTGAGAGCACACCAAACTCCAATTTTTTGAGCGTGTAGAGGGCCCTCGACAAAAAAGTTATCTGGTTTTTCAGAAGACCACATTCTCATATTCTGTGAGTTTACGTAACCACTTAAATGAAACCAGGCTTCATCAGAAAAAAAGGTGATATTATGAAGTTCACCGTAGTTGTTTAAAAACCATTCACAAAATACAGCCCGTCGCGGAAAATCAACTTCATGAAGTTCTTGCTGACAAGTTAAACGATAGGAGAACAAACGCAAATCTTTTTTTAACACTGTGTGGCAGGTACCGACTGATACTCCCACCATTTGTGATAAAACACGTACAGAAGTTCTTGGCGCATTTTCCATTATTTGTTGGACATTTTCTTTTAATTCTTCAGTCCGCTTTTTAGGTCGGCCGCTTCCTTCTTTTCTTGTTACACTGCCCGTTTCACGAAAAACATTAACACAACGCTGAACTGCACTTTGAAAAATTTTGTACTCAACAACGCCGGGAAATTGATTTTGAAATTCTATGAAACATTCCTCAATAGAATACTTCCATATTCCATCAATCTTGCGTCCATTTCTAAAGTAGGACTCTATGATAAACACTTTTTGTTCTTGAGAAAACACCATTTTAAACGCTTTTTAAAACGAAAATATTCAAATTGATAGCGGCGATATAGCGCTTTGACAGATGACGTTTAAGTTCATTTGCTATACGCTACGCCCTACGTCCAAATTTTCAGAACCAACTTGACCACGTTTTTATTTGAACGCTCGTTATAACCGTTTAGTAGATTATCGCTGTTAAAATTTTATTAAATTACTCAAATTTTTAATACCTGCAACAAAAGCTTGCCATGTTTCAGGTTTATACAAATTGTTTTGGAATATGGATATTAGGGTGGCCCAAAAAAAAAAACGTTTCGTCGTGTCTCTTGTGAAAATTTGTTAGTTTATCAAAAACAATTTTTTAGAGGTCGCTCAAGACTTTTAAAAATTTCTAAAATCGTCAAAAACTGATTTTTTTATAATTTTTTTTCTCGTTATTTTATCTTTTTCTAGGTCGATTCTGAAAATTTCAAATCGATATTTTAATTTCTAAAGGTCACTCATAATTATTTTAACTTTCAAAGTAGTGACTGTAGTGTACCTATGTCTTCGAGCGACCTCTAAAAATAAATATCAACGAACTAATAATTTTTTTTATTGAATTTGATGAACAAAAGAATAGAAATAAATCACGAGACGCTTAAAAAATTTATCGAGGCAAAATTTACTACCGCAGTGTGAGTATCAAATATTTATAATTTTTTAATTTTTTAAAATTAGTGTCTCATGATTTATTTCTATACTTTTGTTCATCAAATTCAATAAAAAAAATATTAGTTCGTTGATATTTATTTTTTAGAGGTCGCTCGAACACTACTTTGAACATTAAAATAATTATGAGTGACCTCTAGAAATTAAAATATCGATTTGAAATTTTCAAAATCGAGATTTTTTTATCTAGAAAATGATAAAATAACAAAAAAAAAAATTTTTAAAAATTAAATTTTTGACGATTTTGGAAATTTTTAAAAATCTTGAGCGACCTCTAAAAAAATTTTTTTGAGCTGATTATTTGACGGAGCTCTTAATACATGACAAACTAACATATTTTCACAGGAGACACGAACAAAAATCGTTTTTTTTTTTGGGCCACCCTAATGGATATGTTAACAATTGGGCGAAAATCATAAATCACTGTAATAATTTTACCTAACTTGCTGGCATCGCCTCCCAATTACTGAATATAGGGATGGAGAGGATAATGGAATTCTGTAAGCTATAGAGACTCTAGCAGCAGACAGGCAATTATCGCCACTTATAAACGATGTAAAATCAAACAATGTACTGTTTACACTGGATGAATTTATTGGATGAAAAAACGAGAAATGATTTTATCTCAGAGAACAGTATTTTCGAATGTGTTATCTGATGCTACCTTATCTTTTAAGTTTAATAAATGTGGAAAACTACATACGGCGTATGAACAAATAAATATAATTACTAATTTAGTTGTAATTAACTGCCACGAAAGTTGTCTGAATTAGATGTAAATATAAATTTATTTTAAAAGGGTTTTACGTATTTTTGTTATGAACAAGCAAATGGTAATGCAGAACAACAACGTTGTAGCCATAGACGCACGCATATCCTGATAGAAGAATGACAAACATTGTTCACCGGCTTGAAGAGCAGGGATTTCATTCTTTCATCATAAGGAAGGAGAAGAATTCTGGACGCAGTAAAAGTAAATCCACCTAAAATAGTTCAATCAAATTAGATTTTTGGATGCCAAAATTAGAGAAAATACCTTGGAATTGAATGAACTACTTTACGCCATATGAATGTTAGGGCTTCATTTGCAAAATGGCGTCCAAAGTTCCCAAAAAACAGTTTTTTCATTTAAAAAAACTAAAACATTTTAGAAAAAAATGTTTTAGACAAAAGTTGTAGAACATTTAATAACAAAAATTGTGAGCCTGATGTCAGTTAATAAACAAATGTATTAGTCATTGCAAAAAAGGCTAAACATTGTATTTTTAAAATCTTCTATATCTTTATAATGAAAAAATATTTTTTTACGAATCTTTTAGAATATGTAGTCCTTGACAAGTAGAATAACTGCATTTTTGTAAAATTGCGAAATATTTGATAGCTTTTGCAAAAATTGAGTATAGATTGAGCCACGGACTACACGTTTTTTTTTAAACGAAAAAAACTGTTTTTTGCGAACTTTGAACGCCATTTTGTAAATGAAGCCCTAACATTCAGCTTGACAATGTTTAATCAGGTAAAAAAACAGCCCGCTACAGAGAGAGCTTTTTATTTCCACATTTTATTTGGGATTGTTTCATCAGGCAAATTCCCTTCTTGTTACAAACATTAACAGAAAGTTTTGTTTACATATCTATCTAAAAAATTGTATATGCCCTTTTTAATAAGTTTCTTTCAAATATATACATACATATTCTATTATTAGCTTTCACATGACTGCTTTTTTTTAAGGTATCAAGCTAATTCAAACAAATTAAAAATAATGACTTTTAAAATATTATCAAATGAAATTCTTGGACACCAGAAGCATAAGTATGTCAAAGACAAGATTGCTAACTGCTGATACTACGAGAAACAATTATTACTTTAAGGAAGTGTGTTTTCTTAAAAGAAGATTATTTTGGGAAATTCGGAAAGCTTGATTATAAAAATAAATTATCCTGTAGATTATTTCATACAGCAAAAATATTTTCCGTTGGTTGTGAACTGAAAGTACGGAATTTTAATTAATAATTTTAATAACAATATGATATTTGTAATTTAATTTTTAGTTACAGTGTTGCTTGCAGATTTTTATGGAATATTGTAACACCTTGTATTTGAGTATTTCCTCGAGTATTTCTTAATGCTGAAGTAAGTAAACTCACTGCCAAGAAAATATTTATTTGATTTATGACAAAGCAATTAACCTAATATTGTATAACATTTACATTTTTTATCGTTAGTAATGGTTTTGAGAATGCAGATTTTTTTGAAATGTTATTTTATTTTATGTAAGAGGCATATTTGTTACCTATCTATAAAATAGATGAACTTATTGAAATATATTTAATTTAGTTACCTACAATAAAATAAATATCAAACAAAATACCTTCTTAAAAACTAAGCCTGCATTCATATTTGGCTTTTCCAAAAACTCTTCAATTCCCTGTTTTATTCAAATATCTTTAAAAGTTACGGAGTTATAGTAAAAAGATTATAGAAAAAAATTTTAATGAGGTCTTTAATTTTTTAAGGAACCATTTTAGTACGTTGAAGTATATTGTGTATATTGATTTGTTATAGTTTGAGGATGTTGAAAATTTTTTTAAATCTAATTGTGACTTCCTAAGAAAACATGTTCTTACTTCAAGATATTTTATTCAGTGACAAAATGAATAAATAACGACTTCCTTTACATTCGAATTCCGTTGTGTTCCATTTTGTATAATTTAATAAGAGAGAAGGAACAATGAATATGAACTAATTTGTATAATTTGGAATTATTTTCGTAAAATGTAGAGAGGTTAATTGTGCAAACCTAAAGTGGACTTCGCTGCAGGACTTTCGCAAACCCATCAAGGACTGCGATCGGATGCCGACCCTGGTATTTTGCAGTTTGTTAACCAGGAACAGAATATGGCCAGTATACTCTAAGTATATTCATTGCCATTTGCATTGAGTCTCTACAGTTCACAATCAGTAAATCACAAAATTTTGCAATTCAAAACTTTGTTAAAATTTTTCGCAAATTTTGGCAGACTAGATCTCAATTTTAGTGCCTCATCCACTCAGGCATTGTCCAATCCTGCGGTGAAGATCTCAAAGCATACAGCAAGCTTCTAGAAGCTGCCCAAATTCGTAGATACTCATAGAAGGCCTACACAAGTTCCAATAACCTTCCATATTTCAGTTAGTCACAGAAGACCTCGAAGCCAGTGCTAAACAAGGCAAACCTAAAAGACAGATAGACACTAGAATAACCATATTCGGAGCAACAAATGTCGTCAAAAGTAAGTCCAGCAAGGCTCAATTGAATAACTCAAGAGAACCCTGCCATCCGGAGGGTGTTCCAGAGTGGAGAAAGACAACAAGATAAATTAGATCGTTGCTTGCCCCTTTGCCAGCGAGTAGGAGACGAGCATAGCAGGCAATACATGAGGGGTAATTTCCGAGTTGATGATGGAGTAATACCGCAATACCAATACCTTAACGTTAGTTTAAAATTATTTCGAATGTTACTTAATGTGAAAATAAATCTTCCGATTCTGATGCATAAATAAATTATTTGTAGTATATGTACCCATTTGCCAGTTTTGTCTAGATGTCTTAACAAATTAGTAAAATAGGTTACTTAAAACGGGATAATGCTTAAAAAATATTTGCAAAGAATAGGCGAGTAGATTTTTATTTTATTCTACAATATGCACCAGATATTGCTGGTAAATAAGTTGCTAGTTGGCAGCATGTGGCCTATACAGGGTGTCTCATAATTAGCTGCCAACCCTGAACAGGCCGATTCTATGATCAAAACTAAGTAAAAAAGTTCATATGAACATGGGTCCGGAAATGCTTCCTAAGGGCACAGGGACCCATTGAAGAGGGAGGAATGGAAATCATTTTTTTGCAATATCTCTCAATCGCGTTGTGATAAATGAATGAAATTTGGTATACACAGCTAAATTTTGATGAGCAATTTGATGGACTAATCCATTTATTTCCACAAGGTCCATTGGGGTGGGTACGGGGGGGCCCTTGGTACTTTGCGTGTGTAACTTTTTCATCTTTGACTTTTTAACAAATTGGACAGCAAATTCCGTTTTCCCGAACTGTTTTACGTTAAAAAGGTACTCTTGTTTCAAATCGTTATCTTTAACGGTTTCTGAGAAAATCGCTCTTGAATTAATCCCACTTTGGTCAATTTCATAGTAATTTAAACAAAAAATAATAATAATAATTTAATACGTAATCAGTAATACACATTATTGATGTAGAACAATTATGATATGATGATTTGTTTATGGCTTTTGCGATGGTAATGCTGCGCGGCAGAACGCGAGTACGGCAGAAGGTTTCCAAACAGAAGGCTGACATCAAGGAGGACATTCCTCACTGTATTCCGCAATTTAGCTGCAACCGTCACTTTTCGAAGGGATCATAAGATGGAAACTTAATTTTGATAACAGACAACAAGCTATTTTAAAAACTGTTCAAAAAACCCTCCACCTTCTCTGATACAAAGTCTTGCCCTACGTGTAACACTTCTCGAAGCTATTAAGATGCTAAAACGGTTTTGACGAATTTCATTGGCTGCATCATTGATACGCTGCAGCAATTCCTCACGGGTATCGACTTCGGTGGCGTAAACTTTTTGATTTAGATATCCCCAGAAAAAGAAGTCCAGCGGGGTTAGGTCGGGAGAACGCGGCGGCCAAGCTACCGGTCCGTGCCTCCCTATCCACCGTCCAGCGAAATTTTCGTTTAGGAAATTTAGAACATTGCGACCACTATGTGCCGGGGCTCCATCGTGTTGAAAAAACATGTTACGTCGTAAATTTAGAGGCAGATCATCGAGAATTTGGGGAAGATTTTCTTGAAGTAAGTTTAAATAAAGATTTGAATTGAGACGTTGTGGAATTTCAATAGGTCCAATCAGAGTGTCGTGAATTATTCCCGCCCATAAATTTATGGAAAACCGTTGCTGGAAGTTTGTTCTCCGAACAACATGTGGGTTCTCTTCTTCCCAATAATGAGAATTATGAAAATTTAATTTTCCATTTCGGGTAAAAGTAGCTTCGTCACACCACAAAATTTTGGAAGCTTGCTCGTTGTCCAGCGACAAAATCCAGCGACAAAATTGCATACGTGGCGCAAAATCTTCTGGTATCAAGCCATGTACACGTCGATAGTGATAGGCATGTAGACCTTGTCGCTTTAATATTCTTCCAACCTGAAATGTTAGTAGCACATCTAATCAATTCTGTTAAGGAAATCTTTAAGATATGTAGTACCGTTGGCCGAGGAACATTTATTTGCCTTGAAATGTTCCGTATGCTAGTCGTAGGATCTTGTTCAATAGCGTCAAGGACCTCCGCTTCCCTATTAATCCTGGGACGTCCTTGACCCGGTGCCTTTCGAAAAGTGGCGGTTGCAGCTAAGTTGCGGAATACCGTAGGGAATGTCCTCCTTGATGGCAGCCTTCGGTTTGGAAACCTTCTCCCGTACTCGCGTTCTGCCGCTGCAGCATTACCATCGCAAAAGCCATAAATAAATATCATATCAATTAACTCTTGTCCCGTAAACTCTTCCATTTTTTTCGCTTAGAACTATTAAATTGGTAATCAGGTTAACAATACTTTGACTTAAGGGGGTCCTCTAGTTTCTCGGGTCGAAAAAATCGAATTTTTTTTTTCATAAATCACATTTACAACATGTGTAGAAAATGTGTGCCAAAGGATTTTTCGATATTCGAAGTGGTTAACAAGTTACGGCCCTAGAATGGAGCAGGTATACGGAGCGCGCACAATGCTGCTCCGCAAAGCCGAGCGGCGTTGACCATTGTATTGATATCCCTGAATCTAACTGAATCGCGAAAAGGGAAGACGGAGCAGCTCTGCGTGACTTCTAAGAAGAAGAGGAAGGCCTACTGTATGGTCCAGGCATAGCAGATTGACGGTGAGATGAAATTTTTATTATAAATCACATGCGCGAATTTTGAAACGCGTTTTTCTCGAAACACTATTTTTCAAAACGGTGACCACGATATTTCAGAAACTACTGCACCGATCTTGTTCAAATTTATACAACATCTTTAATATGTTATAAGCCAGCGATTGAACTAGGATTATCATGATTGCTTCGATAGTTTTTTTTCTACGAGCGAGAAACTTAAGAAAAAATGAGTAAAAAATAGAATTTAATTTTCAAAAGTGTATAAAAATA
>NW_019416350.1:3034-14313 GCF_000390285.2 Anoplophora glabripennis | reverse complement strand
CAATGGACCTTGTGGAAATAAATGGATTAGTCCATCAAATTGCTCATCAAAATTTAGCTGTGTATACCAAATTTCATTCATTTATCACAACGCGATTGAGAAATATTGCAAAAAAATGATTTCCATTCCTCCCTCTTCAATGGGTCCCTGTGCCCTAAGGAAGCATTTCCGGACCCATGTTCATATGAACTTTTTTACTTAGTTTTGATCATAGAATCGGCCTGTTCAGGGTTGGCAGCTAATTATGAGACACCCTGTAGAGTACTTCTTTCAACCAGAATAAACAGATACAAGAGGTAATAACAAAAATCATAGTTTTTTAATAAGAATAAAATTAAAAGCTTCAAAATGCCATTTCTTTTAAAAGTTTTGGTATTTGTTTATCAGTATGTGTAATAAATTCTATTCTCAAGGAGAATTTCCGGAATAACATTCCTATGGAAAAATAAATAGTACTTATGATCTCTTTGTAGTGGCTCTTGATTATAACAATTGGATAATCGGTAATCGTAATTAATTTGCGTCATTAAGTGTCTGATTATTATCGATAAAACAAAATAATTTACATTTAAAACTGGAAAGAAAATGTATTAAAACAGTGTCTATACGGCTTTGCCAATGTATACATGTGGAACATACCAGTCAGTAACGAAAATGGCTGTTTCACTGTTAATACTGTCCATACTTGTAACATCAGTTCTCAGTCAAAGCTGTAACATTAGAGATACAGACGAGGGAAGTGTGTGCGTCTGCAACGCAAAATACTGTGACACTGTTCCAGAGTTGGATGTATCTACTGGAAAATATCAATTGTATTCTACCAGCAAGGCCAAATTAGGGTTCTACAGCACCACCGGATCTTTCGTCGAAAATACTGATGGAGAAGAAAGCTCCATCACTGTCGATCAAGATACGAAGCATCAAAGTATTATCGGATTTGGTGGGGCTTTCTCAGACTCTACAGGTATCAACATAAAGCTACTACCAGAAGAGGCTCAAAAAAATTTAATCGAAAGCTATTTTGGTAGGAGCGGTATCGAGTATAGTCTGTGCAGGGCTCCCATTGGTGGAACTGACTTTTCAACAAGAGGATATTCTTATGATGATGTTGAGGGGGACGACACGTTGGAACATTTTGCGCTTCAACAGGATGATTTAGATTATAAGGTACATTATCCTATTACTTATATATGATCAGCAAGCACACATAGTGATACTTAATCTTCGACAAAAATACTGCGATTGTATCGTAGATGCCTTATTTATATTACATCAATGTCATATGACGTTTCAGAAGATTATATCAAAACCACAAAATCAAATAATGATGCACAGTTTCCAATACCAACTTGTATTCAATTTTGTAAAGGGTGTTAAAGAAAGAGCAAAAATTTTTAAAAGTAAAGACTATTTATTCCAAAACAATTTTTAAATATTCATGTAATGTCCGAAATACAGTGTTAAAGCTTCTGTGAAAAAAACTATTTTAGTTTATATCTTCCAAATGGTTTGACAAAAGCTATTTGGTATAAGGCATTACCTAATATTTGATTTGAACTTGGTTATGATAAATGAGATAAATTCAGGGTGCCAAAGTTTTCCTTAAAAATTGTTTCCTTTTATATCTTCCTAATAATACATAATTTGATTATGATGATAATTAAGATAATTCAGGATTAATGTCTGAAAAGGTAGGGTAAATTGAATAGAAAAGGTGTTTTTGTTTTGATTTTAGGGTTCCGTGGCTGTCGTTAATGGTTGAATGATTTCCGGGCTGGTTGCCATGTCGTCGATTTACAACTCTTGACGTTTAGAGAAACATATCGCTCTTTTCTTCAGTTTCAGAGTGACTTCTAAAGAAGAGAGCGATATGTTTCTCGAAACGTCAATAATTGTAAATCGACGACGTGACAACTAGCCCGGAAATCATTCAATCGTTTATTATGCATGTTGCTGATGAATTTATGAATAAAAATAGTTTTTTCTTCAAACGTCAAAAAATGTCTAGGTTTGCGCTTTGACAACAATATGCGAAGTGACACTTTTTTTCGGATTCTTTCGTTACCATGACACCGTGCGCGAAATACTTCCCGCGAAGTATTTCGCACACTGCATGTAAATTAATAAGAGTTTTGTATTTCAATCTTTGAAAAAATGAAGCAAAACTCCAAATTATTATTTATTTTTAAATGAATAACAATTAAATACTTTTAAAATAATGATAGAATTTTACAATAACTTTAGTTATTATTTACAATATTAACATTAATCGTACAACCAGTACACGAACCAATATTTATTCCTAAACCAGATAATTCAGGTTCAGCTCGGGATATTGGGGTTTTGGGGGTTGAAACACTACTAATTTTTGAGGTAGAGGTGATACCATGTGATCCTGAAATTTCACAATCTAAAATTTTATTTGATANATTACCTGACCAATAATATAAAATTATAGTATGAACTGAACTAGTTTAAATTATTAGATTAGGAATAAAAATATAAAAATTCTATATTAGAAAATGAATAAGAATAATCTTTTCATTTTAGTATCAATTCTAATAAATAATAAAACGCAATATTACACAACACTTTTAATTTAAATTTTTAACTTAACTTTTTCCTTTTTCTCTGTTTGGTCACTATAATTTACTTTATCATAAAAGTAATTAGAAAAGTAATTGCTAAATCCATTTTCCATGTAACTGTAATTAAATTAATATAATTTCTTTTTTAAAGAATATACTTTGTAATTGTAATTAGTTCCTTTTTTTAAAAAAGTAATTTGTAATTGTAACTATTTTTAAATTACAAGTAATTACCCAGCTCTGGCTTCTCCCAACGAAAGTCTCGTTCTCACCAGGTTATGCGGTTTCGGAGTTATAGGGTTATTGAAGAATGTGGGTTTAAAGCTCAAGAAGCATCCATGACTCGAACATACTGTGTTTTAGGGCTGCAACGTGCATAAGTCTCTTTCTTACCGGGTGCTGGGGTTTTGGGGTTATGGCATTTTGAAGTTATGGGGTTAAGGGGTTCGAGGTGTTAAGGGGTTATGGGGTTATTGGGATTGAGTGGTCAATGGATAGAGGATTTATTGAGTTTTTGGACCTATTTTTTGAGGTTATGAAAAATCCTGACGTGATGGGGGAATTTGGATTCAGAGACCTCGAAAACATATGATAGACATAGTCAGACTGCAGGGGTAATTTTCTCTATTTTTTTTTTGTGGAGCTGTGTAATATAAGAAAAATATCGATAAATAATAATTATTTAGTTTATGATGGTTCTCTAAATTGTTTCCCAAAATTTTCAGAATTAATTTATATAAACTATTTTCCGCAGTGAATCAATACATCCCTTTAAAACGGCTTGGCAGATACTAAAATATTTTAGCGTTATTTTAAAGTCGTTCAAGATAACGTATTTGATATCGAAATAAATTCTGAATGTGTTAACAAAAATGTCCGTTTTGGACGTTAATATCCCTGGAGGCATTAAATCCGAAATACTAATTTATAAAATCAAAAATATCTCCCCATCTTTGCCATTTTAAATAAGTTCGACTTTTTTATTCAAAAAAGTCCAATATTTCATATTTTGTTTCTAAAAGTATATACGAGGCTTGAAAAAATGTTAGAAATGATTATTATATTATTTCTGAAAAATCCTCTCGCTAGAAAATTTGAAACATGTCTGACGAATACTTGAGAAATTATTAAGGAAAAACCATATTTTATTTTTTACTTTGACACCCGTTTATTATGCGACTTGGGATATGCACTGTAGAAAAAATCGGTGTGAGTGAAAGCAATGAAAGGTTCGGAGTGAAATTATTAAGTATATTTTCACTCAATATTGGGTATTTTGAGCATTTTACTCATTTGTGATTATATTTAAACTAAAACTTAGTACTTTCACTCAAATATAGGTACCGCATAAATAAATTCTTCACGTAAACTCGTATTTGGTGCGCTTATCATTACTGAGAGAGTTTAAATGTATACTAATGTCGAATAATTTGAATGGCGCCGTGAAGATGGCACCACTTACATATTGCTTCTGTAATCTCAACCACAGTAGATAGAGGCCCGTTAGATGTTCCAGAAAAGCGTGATCGCCAGGAGAACAAGTCATAGCTACAGTGACTCTATACAAGACAGTGGCGACAATAGCAATTAAACCCCGCCCATCCGCCATGTTGCATCCAATGTCAAATTAAAAGTAACTTAACAAAAAATAAATTAAGTACAATAGTATTTTTCTTATAAATTTTACGCACAGATTTTAAGCAAATAACTACCTTGGAAAGTGATTTTAAATAATGTATAAATGTAGAATCTACTTGTGCAATAGGGGAGGATAAATATACAATAATATCAACTATTGGTTTTTATTTTCTAGGCAAGTAAAATTAAGCACACCTACATTACACAATTAAATTTATTAGGGCTATATTACAAAAACAAATACTTAATACTAGTGATAGTATTTTGTTACAATAAATGTCCAGCAACACTTTTACTTCCAAGCTTTTTTTATGCTTTTTAGTATTTTTTGGAAGCTATTTTTAATCGGAACATAATAAATCTTTTAACAATTTTATTTTTGATCTGATGACAATTTGGTACCTACATCTAAATTTAAACCAGACATTTCATTTAAGAAAAACTCTTTTAAACTTAAGTTTTGCGAGGATACAATCGCAAAAATTTTTGTAAAAATACTTTACATCTACAAAAAGAAACAAAATATCGCTTCATTGCTAAAAAGTTCTCTAAATCTCTAAATGCGTTAAATTTTGAAAATGTTTTATAAATCTGCGTTTTAGAACCAACAGCATGTACACAGTTTGTGCAAGTTTTTGATGTTTTAACGATACTTTAAGCAATATATGCATGCATACACATTATAAAGAGAATTTAATTAGAGTAAATGCCAGTAGCAAATAACAGTAATTCCACAAATAATCTTTAATTTTCTGTATAACTATCCCTTAGCACAGAATACCCAATATTGTATCACTAATATTCACCAAAATTAAAATAAAACAATACAAATATTGAATAACACCATAAAAATGAAGAATTTGACACTGGATGCAACATGGCTAAAATCGCGTGGACCAATTTAAAATTGTCGCCACTGTCTTGTATAGAGTTACTGTAGTCTTAGCCGGCGCCGGCGGGTCTCAGCCAGGACAGGAGGAGGCCCCCCGAAGTGAATTAATTTCAACACTGTATATTCTAATTAATCATTTCAGTGATTCATTTTTGCACTCAATATTTAGTTAATTAAAAACCAAGTCTGAGTAAAAAATGACTCAATTATAGTTAAATTTAAANTGTCAAAAATAAAACTAATTTAATTAATAACTTCATAACCCTTTTACCGATCGCGTTAAAATTTGGGACATTTATTTGGACCATTATGGCATATGATTTATTAAAGCTTTAGTCAAATCGATATACTGGATGTTAGTTTTCTCCGGTTACCTCTCCCTTTTAGCTGCCGAAACTTTTACAGTGGTTATACTTTTTTTAAACGGGCAGCAACATTGAAATGAGAAAATCGCCAACAGAAAGCCATTCTTGAGAAAAATGGCATTGTTTGCAGGTCTGTACGTTTCGGTTTGCGTAGTAGTATCACGGATTTGAAACTTGAGTTCAGTAGGCGATGAAAACAAGATGTTGATTGCTGTGGCTATCAGGTACCGTTACTATTGTCGTGTTTCTTTAGGATTCTCATCACCCCGCACATGTAAATTATGAAATGTTGGCAGTGCATCAGAACAATTAAACATTTTCATAATTTGCATGTGTGGAGTGATGAGAATCCTAAAGAAATACGACAATAATGACATAACCTGATAGCCACAGCAATCAACATCTTGTTTTCATCGCCTACTTCACTCAAAGTTTTTAATCCGCGACACTGCTACGCAAACCGAAACATCCAGACCGACAAATAATGCAATTTTTCTCAATAATGGCTTCCTCTAGGTGATTTTTTCAAGAGACAATATTTTTTTTAAATAAGACAACCTTTTCAATGTTGCTGTCCGTTTAAAAAAAATAAGACCACTGTAAAATTTTTGACCGCTAAAAGGGAGAGGTAACCGGAGAAAAATAACATCCAGTATATCAATTTGACTAAAGCTTTAATGAATTATATGCCATAATGGTCCAAATAAATGTCCCAAATTTTAACGCGATCGGTAAAAGGGTTATGAAGTAATTAATTAAATTAGTTTTATTTTTAACAACTTTTTTTTCGTAGATCAAATTTTTTTATCGTCATGATTATGCAGTCAAACGTTGTCGGTGAAATTTGCGGACACCCTGTATAATCAACAAATTTAGAGGAATGAAGTTCTTTTATTTTAAGTGAATAGTACATATGAATTAATTTTTTGGAGCGTTTAAAAGTTTGAAAAAAAAAACTTTAATTTGCGCAGACGACGCAAGTATTTGTAAAAGTCTAATCGCCAATGTCGATAAATTAGAATGTATAGGTTTGCCATTCTCCAGAATATTAAGGGCCTTTTTATGTCTTTTTGGAGTATTTTCACATATCAAACATTTTGAGGCATATTTTCTGATAAATTTTGCTAATTCTAATCGTAGCCGGTCAAAATTGGAATTGATTTTTCGTCCGCTCAATAGAACAGCTGTTCAACATTCTCTACATTGTCTACATTGTTTACATAGTCTACGCGAAGTCTACATGTAAATATCGACAATCAAAGTTGACGCGTAAATGCCCATCTCTGAGTAAAACTCACTCATTTCTGATGCAATAGTTTAACTCAATTGTAACTCACACTAACAGAGCGAGAATTTTACACAATCGGATGTGGACAGAAGTTGATACATTATTGAGTAAAATTGAGTGAAATTTGAGTGATTTTTTTTACAGTGTGGGTCTGTTAGGTTAAATCCACTTATTTTAACCTAAGGAATCTCTGGTATCATTTCAGCCCCTTCATTTAAATACACCCTGTATATCAACGTCGAGCATCATAACTTCGTATGTTCAATCTGAAATAATTTATCAGTTAGCGTACACTAATCTCTATATTATTTTATTCTAGATTCCCTTTATGTTACAAGCAAAGGAGTTGAGAAACAACAATATTAAACTGTTTGCCTCTGCCTGGACACCGCCAAAATGGATGAAAACGAACAACGATTGGTATGGCACTGGCAGTCTTAAAGAAGAATACTATCAACTTTGGGCCGATTACACTTTGAGGTTTTTCGAAGAGTACGAAAAGCGTAACATCTCCTTCTGGGGTATGACTACGCAGAATGAGCCTAGTGCTACGGGCTGGTCGCCCTCACAAATGGTAAGTGCCTCCTATGGGAGAATGTATTAGTATAATATTTAAATAATTAAATATTCATTAATGCAGATTTCTGCTGCTCATTTCTAGCAACGCAAAACCCCAGCCGACGATTTTATATTACTATAATATTGTTTTTTCATGATCAGTAAGTTATGCCGACATTCATTATAGAAATTATAGAAAATATTTGTTTTTTTTTAATATTACTTAGATACTTACTAATTTTCTTACAAAATACTGGGTGATTCAGTCCGGTATTCGCGGCCCTGAATCTCTTTTATTTTAACAAAACAAACCCTATATATTTTTAAATCGCCGTTCAAATGACATTATTAGATTGTCTCCATGGTAATATATGTCAAAATTGCTATAGTCAACTGTTTTTTGTTCAAATGGCACACTACGTATATTTTTTCCAATTCTGGAAAATATTTTTTTCTGCGTTCAGCTATGTAAGGAAGTCTATAATTTCATTAGAAATATTGCTAGAAAAACAGCAAAAAAGATGAACGCTACCTTTAGTAGCTTTATTCTGAAAAATGATAGCCAGCTGCGGAAACAGGTTATTATGTTTATAAAGTACTTAAACATATTTCATTTTTAATACGATGATAATAATATAACAAATTAAAATAATACGTATTTCAAATGTTTAAACTGACCTCCATTTGCTTCCAAACTCAGAATAGCTCTATTTATCTCTCTCTCTTTCTACAAACACATTCTAGTTTCTTTATTTAATTCTCCGACATACTCTTATTCTGTTTTTAAGGTCGTCAATATCATTTAAAGGCGAAGAGTAAACTTTTTCTTTTAGGTAAGGTCAAAGAAATAAATCTATAGGAGTGAGATCCGCAGATCTAGCAGGCCGTTTAACATTTTTATCGAATGTTCTTCATCTCTTGCCCTTCTGGGTTTAAAAACTCTTCTTTTCTTTTGAAAGCTTCCATCTGCTGTCAAATTTCTGGCTAACTTTCCGAAAATTTTATCTGATGGAAGTTGTCTCTTTCGGAAACGATGTTGGTACAAATACCTGGCAGCTTTAGCGTTCTTTCGGCACTCTCCATAACTTAAAATCGTATCTAGCTTTTCTTGATTATTGTAAGTATTCACGTGATAATTAGTTATAGATAGAATAGGTAGGTACAAAATGTCAATTATTTTGACAGACCGTTATTTAGAAACGTCAAAATTAAGTTGTTTCCGCAGCTGGCTTTTATTTTTCAGAATAAAGTTACTGAAAATACGGTTCATCTTTTTTGCTGTTTTTCTAGCAATATTTCTAATGAAACTATAGACTTCCTTATACAGCTGAACGTAGAAAAAAAATATCTTCCATAATTGATAAAAAAATATATGGTGTGCTATTTGAACAAAAACAGTTGACTATAGTAATATGTTACCATGGAGACGATCTAATAATGTCATTTGATGAGTTTGAGCGGAGATTGAAATATATATAGGGTTTGTTATAGCTATTTGTTAAAATAAAAGAGATTCGAGACCGCGAATATCAAACCGAATCACCCAGTATATCTCATGAACCTCTAAATCTGTGAAAATAAAATTTTAAACATGAAGTAAAGTCCTAGACAGATTTTAAATATAATATAATTAAAAGATTTATTAACCAGTGTTATCAAATAATAATTTTACAATAAAAATAAATAAATAACAAATGTGATAAAATAAGTAAATAACAAATGTGATAAAGCATGAAATGTCCATAGAGATAAATGTAATTTAAGATAAGCTTTACATTGTTATCAGATCAGTTTGTATTATCTTAGACGTCAGTTTCTCACTCTTTAATGGTTGCGGCGTTTTTCGGTATAATGATATTATAAAATGGTCTGTCTCTTTTAAATTTATTTTCTCTCTTTTTTATTGTGTCCATTCAACGTTTAAAAAGCATATTATTTTCTGATGCATTACTTTGATGTGTTATTTTTGCACATAATGTTATTACATTATGTACATGGCACATCAATCATTTATCAAAATTCTACAAGAGTAACAAATTAGTTAGTTATCACAATTTCATGATAGGATCATATTTTTATTAAAATGATTTGACCCTAATATAAATCCAAAAACGCATACTAAAGGACCACGCACACAGTTAATGAACATCGGTAACCCATCAAATTGTATGATAATGAAATATGTCATACTTTGAGATGTCATGATCAAAAGTTGTCACGGGTCCAAGACCAAAAGATGATTACTTATCGAGATAAGCGGCATAGTCTTTGTTTACGGAAAGCCGTATGGCTCTCTCTCTATATCTTTCTCTCTGAGAGAAACAAGGCGAATTCCTTGATCATAAAGTCCTTTATTTCAAGTTTTATGAGCTTTGGAAAACATGTTTTTATAGCTGATGTAGGTTACCGCAATTATTATCTTATCATTAACGATTAACATTAATCTACAGTTATGTTTNTAGTGCTGGCAACTGAAATCGGTTTTTTGGATAGTCGGTTAACCGGTTTCGGATAATTCGGATTTTTACGAAATCCGAAAACCGGTTATTCGGTTATTCGATTCTTCAAATATCCGATTATTCAAATAACCGATTATTCGATAATTTACTTAATTTTTTTTTATTTTTAGACATCGATTTGTCCGATTGCAATTGACCTTTTTTTTGGAGATCGATTTCTTCGTAAACAAATTTGACTTCCAGATTTTTGTAAAGATCTTTTTTTTTAGACATCAATTTCTCCGGGTCTGTCTTTGTAAAGCACCGGTTTTCAGATATCCGGTTTTGGCTATTCAAGTAACGGTTTATTCGAATAACCGGTTTTAGCAACTATTCGACTAACCGGTTTTATCTGAAATCGGTTTTTACAGAACCCGGTTAACCGGTTTCACTTTTTTCCGGTTTTTGCCAGAACTAGTACAAAATANATTTTCAGATATCCGGTTTTGGCGATTCAAGTAACGGGTTATTCGAATAACCGGTTTTAGCAACTATTCGACTAACCGGTTTTATCTGAAATCGGTTTTTACAGAACCCGGTTAACCGGTTTCACTTTTTTCCGGTTTTTGCCAGAACTAGTACAAAATAATTACTTTTTCTTATTCCTATTCGCAAAAATTTTAAAGAAATTTACATTTGTCATTAAAAAACCTTTTGCTTTCAGCAATGATAGCAGAAAATAATTATTAAAAATGAAAATTGGATATAAGAGTACGAGTATAATTAGAAATGTGTGTATTAATATTTGTATAATGTCGAATTTATTTTAATAGCGAAATGCAACACAAGACGTGGTAAAACTGAAAATTAAAAAGGTTTGTCTTTGCAACTCTCAGTTTTGAGATGCATGATGTTTTAAAAAATCATGGCGTCACTGGTACAAAAAGCAAGAAAATTTTCAGCAATTTTTTAATTCGAAAAGTATATTGAGGCACAAGGAAGATATTAAATGCCACTTAGAAAATTGTTAATTTCTATTAGGTATATATTTTTAGTAAATTCTTACATGTTCTGAAAGTTCTGCTGATCTTTCGGTATTTTTGTGATGCTCAAAATAGTTTCTATGCACGCATGGAATTTACAGTTTTTGGTTTTTCATAAATGTTGCTTTAAGTAGGGTTTACGAAGCAGATTTGACCATTCAGCGACTCAAAATTGCTTTCTGTCCGAAACGAATCAAATAAAATCTAGACGGCTTGGATTTAGGACCAATTTTATCATACTTTTAAATTACCTCTCGATAAAGCTGGAGTAAAAATTGTTATTATACAGAGTGTACCAAAACAAAATCTCCGAACTCACTTGCTGTTTAGAAATTCTTACTGTTTTGGTTTCTATATTAAAACAAATTGTGGACTTTATTATAATTATTATTATTATTATTATTATTATTATTATTATCATCATCATCATCATCATCATCATCATCATCATCATCATCATCATCATCAT
>NW_019416350.1:0-1452 GCF_000390285.2 Anoplophora glabripennis | reverse complement strand
CTACAGCCAACCCCGTACCACGTTGCAGCTGCTTTTCCATTTCCAATGTCTAGTTATCATGCATGTGGTAGATTAGGTTATTATTTTCTTTTCCGTGATTATTAAATAAAAATAGTTTTGCTATAATTTTAGCAAAACATTTTTATTATTCGATTTTTGTAAGTGAAGATACGCAGCCTCTTCTGCCACATTGTCTTTACTTTTGGGAATAGCTTAATGTTCTCTAAAAATTTTACAATTTCATTTTTATTCAGAATCTGGAGCAAGGCGCAGGTGGTTGGGTGGACTGGAACATGGTCCTGAATGAGGAAGGTGGCCCCACCTATATCGACAACTATGTCGATTCTCCAATTATAGTCAACGCAACCTTGCAGGAGTTTTACAAACAGCCAATGTTCTACGCCCTGGGACATTTCTCAAAGTTTGCAGTTCCCGACTCCGTTAGATTGGAAACCACTGTGGAAGACTTGGACGATGTGAGAGCAATGGCATTCTTGAGACCAGACAATTTAATAGCACTGATTATATCTAACAGGTGAGCTTGAACGTCTGCAAACTGATATGCTCTATGTATAGATATACAGGATTTTGATTTATAATTAAAAAATATTTTTATTTTGTAATTCCTTTGTTTCATAAAACATTTAATTGAAATTTTAGTTAAAAAATCGAATAGTTGGATTACAACTATTTCTATAATATAAATTTGAAAAAGCCGACAGAATTAAATATTTTGGTAAATTCACGAAAAGATGATTTTAACTAAAAATATGATTAAAATATATTATAATTAAACTAGTCACATAAAAATTGTAACCAGTATTAATTAGCATTTATCAATATTTAAATTAAGTAAATTTTCGGTATGTTTACTGCGTTCGCAAATGCAAATTTCGGCTCTTTTAATAAAAAAAATACATTGTAATATTTCAGATTACAACCAGGTACATAAACAAACCATATATTTAATAACAATCAAAAAAATATTAGGGACATTTAAATTAGAATGCTAATTTGAATTTTATACGTTACGCGGAGACATATTTGAATCACATCACGTATTTAAAGAAGTTGCAATATCTGTCAAATAAATGGAAATTTTATAAGAGTGAAATAAAAAACAAAAGAAATCAATGTTTACTCTAAAAAGCACATTAATACAAACCATGGACTTGAACAAAAAAAATAGGGGGATATATTAAACTATACTTATGCGAACATTTTTTAAATAACATGATGTTGTTTCTTAAACTCCTTCTGATAATGCGGTCACATGTGCCAGAAATTATGTATGTATTTATCAGACACATGTCTTATCGTGTAGATGGTGCATATACGTTATGTTTTCAGACAAACGGAACACCATTTGGACTATTCGATATGTTCGCTGAGGGGACGGTAAATTTAAACTCATTTAAGAAAACGAATTTATCTGAATATACGAACACCATT